>NW_020451149.1:700856-983747 GCF_003343035.1 Apteryx rowi
TCCCTCCCTCCCTCCCTGCGCTCGCCCCCAGAGCCACGACGAAGCAGGGACAGATGGTCTGCCTGAACCCCTCCGCACCTTGGGTCCGGCTCATCGTCACCAAGATCCTCAACAGGTACCTGCCGCGGGCCGGGGCAGCGACTGCTCTCTGGGATGGGGACTCAGGCCATGCAGCAGCCAGCTCTAACACAAGTACTCTGGAAGGCTAAGCTTAGCTATAGGCTGGATTTGAAACCAGAATCAGTGCTGCCGGAATAACAAGCCGCATTCTGCCATTGACTCCTATGGGGAATTCTGTTCACTTATGCCACAAACTGGCTCAAGAACTGGCTGCTTTGTTTGGAAAGAGAAATCCTAGAAGGTCAGGCAGAGTATCCACATCATACGCCTGATCAAATGCGAGTTCACCTGCCATCATAAGGGCCAGCGCAGCCTCTGCCTAGCACACAAAGCTGATGCCGTAATTTTACCATCACCATCATCTTTTGCAGAAGATGCATCTCCTATGGGGCTTGCAAAAGGTCTCAGGTATCTGGGGCATGTAAAAAGCCTTAGGGAAAGGCTTTCTAATTTGCTTTAAATGTGATGTGAATTCTGTCTGTTGCAGTCCACCTAAGAAGCTCTGAGGGAAGAAGAAACAACTGTAAATGAAGCTACCTGTATTTGCAAGAAGATACTGGGAAATGGAAGGATACTGGAAGGAGATAATAGGCAAAGTCTCTACTTTTGATGAGCTTGTAGACAGCTGTTCTATGTTCAGTCCCTTTGAATCTCTCCACTCCTCTTTTATTTATTATTGCCTATTTTTATGTATGTATTTATTGACTCAGCTAAAGTGACTGAACCCATTTGATAAGAAAGCATATGCTTTGCTAGGCACCTCTCGGGAATTTTGGTGCAGTTCTCACTATTTGAGAAGTCATCCCACCTTCGTGCAAGCTCTTTCCCTCCAAATATTTTTTGCAAACAAGTTCTTATAAATAGCATTAATATAAAAAAGAAGATGGTTCCATTGTGAGGACCACTGTGTAAACAACACCTCTGTTCAGATAGTCTGATATATAGAGGTTTGAATGGGGAGTGTTGTTATTCTGAGTGCTGTTTGGCACTTTGCATTTTAGTGCACATTCAAGATTACACCAAAATAACAACTGATTAAAGCAAGCATAGTTCTGTGCTATCATGCTAAATCCATTGCCTCAGGTGCATAAATGAGCCTTGGGCTCAGAATGCTTTGCTARGTCTTTTATTTAGGATCTTGTTGCACATGATACTGTACAATGAAATCACAGACAGCTTGCTCCCGAAGTCTCAGTCTATTCTCTATTTACCAGTTTAGGAATTTCCATGAAATTGTGGGGTTGCATGGCTGGTTAGTATGCTTAGATTTTTTTGTTCCTAACAAGATTTTTTTTAGTTAAATGTGTTATTCATTATTTGGTATTTATACATGAGATGTAAAAGAGCAGTAATGTTCTGAAGAGGCTTAGACATTTTATGTCTTACCTGTATGACATACTGTCATAATTCATGAAGAATAAGTCATTCTCCTTATTCTGCTTTAAATATATTTATTTTAAAAGGTGGATTTATATAATGATAATGTAATGAAATCCAATGCAATAAAAATATTTACTTGTTKAAAAATATACTTGGTTTTTCAGTAAATTTCATGTTATAATGGGCTGGTGTGCCTGTGTAAGGTTGGCTGTCCAAGAGGCAGGGAAGCAGTAACCTATGTGTATGCGCAGGGATTTTCAGGCACAGCTGTAGTCCAGTTTTCTGTGAAGTGTTGGGACACTTCGTTCTGAACAAACATGCTTTTAGATGCAGAGGTCCATTATTTAAGTCCTTCATTTGCAGTTGCCTTTGTGAAGAGATACTACCATAAGATAGATGTACTGAATCAAAGTAAACCCTCAGAAATTGCAGGAACTTGTATTCTGGTTTAACTTTAATTGGGGCTGTGCTTAAAGACAAATACGTTTTGCTGAGTGGGAAGGAACAAGAGTCTCTGCTGCAGTAGGGAACCATGACAGTTTCCAAGTGAAAACTGTAAATTTGTTTCCACAAAAAACTTGTTCCGGTTCCAGCTGTAACAAGGAATCCAGACACTGTTTAAAGCACAGATTCTCTGTTCCTGTTATTTTTCAAGTGTTGTTGCAGGTTTTTTATACAAACAATTTTAGCTCAACCAATAGGTACATCATACTCATTTAGTGATAGAAAACTCAATTGCTGTTCACTCATGGAATTTCAACAGGACATTATATGAAGATATAAGCCTATCCTGTCCTCGCTGACAACAGGAGTCATATAGTGTTCTTCTATGACAACTAAAGAAAGATGGCTCATCTAGAACTACACATCTTCTTAATACAGTCTAGGTTTTGTTTGAGAGAATTCACAGAAAAGCAAATTCTTGTGAAAAAGTATTGTCCTTGTTCCTTATTTCTTCCTCTTTACCTGGAAAGTCAGATTATCTTGTGGCACTTGATGTGGCATTTTCCAGGTGTGGACACAGAGAAAATTATCAATTTTGAAAACTTCTTGAGGTGGTATAAAATAGCTTTTCCCTCTGCAATGCCACAATTTTAAAGTCCAATAGTTAGGCTGTTATAGTTAGGAGAAAGTGTTACATCACTCAGAAAAGGAAAAATCCTTTCTCTTTTTAAGGATAGCATATTCCTACTATTGGTCTTGACGGGAAAAAGTCTTCCTACATTTAAAACCTGTCCCAGAGATAAGAATTTATTTTGCCTGACTTATCCATCAGATGAGTGCAGTTAGAGTGCGACAGAGCTAAAAAGATGTTCTGCATCTGAGAAGAATACTGAATCCAATTCATTCATATTTGCAAGAATTAAAGAGATAGGAAGATAGGGGAGAAGGTAAGCTGGACAAAGATACATGTCAAAAACAAATCAACAGAGAATCGGGGTGGGGAACTCACATATATGTATATAAAGAAATGAATAAAATTTCAAAGTGTGAATTTTACAATACAACAGCTATATATACTTATACACACATATGTATATAYGCACACATATATCTACCTAGATAAACTACATATTATGAAACCACAAAATGACTGGAATTATAGACATTCTACTACACAACTGGCTGTTCCATTTGGTCATAACGTGAATTACCTAGAAGTTGAAGGCTTTTCATGAAATGACTAGTGTTACTGGCACAATCCTATGGTGAATCCTGGCTGTAAGGAAAATAAGTAGCTTCCAAATGACCATGATACTATTTGGCAGACAAAAATATTCAGAGAGTTTCCCCAGTCAGTGCTCAGTTCCTCTCAGATAGCCAAGGTTGGAGTTGTTATTTGCTGTCTTCCTCAAGAACATTTTCCAACTCAAAATTTATCCTAATAGACCATTTCCTTTTTTCCTTTTTTCCTTTTTTCTCTTTTTTTTCTTAGACTATTTTTCCATTTTTGTTAGAGAACAAAAGAGAAATGTTGCTCTTCTTCCTCTCCGTGGGAGTCCTATTTGCTATGCATTTAGGTCCCTGTGCCACTTGGCACCTCAGTCAGAGGTACCCCTTCAAGAACTCAAGGAGGTCATCTTCAGTCCCAGGCATCTGCAACACTTCTGGATACTGAAGCTCTGCGACTATTCACTTTGCAAAAACCCTAAAATTTTCCACTGTTCCAAGAAATAGCCTTAGGTGTGAAAATAAGCCTAGATCTATAGATTGACATGCATTACTGTATGGTTTTGAAAACAAATGAACTTCTAAATACATATTGTTGAAAAATGTTTTTACTCATAATTTTGACTTAATAGTTCAAAATACTGGTAATTAGGTACTTTATAACATTTTAAACTATTGTTTTCAGTCATTTTCTAAAATTGCCATTTCAGTCATTTCATGAAACTACCAATTCCACACTATGCCAATATACACATACACACAAAACCACACACATCTGTTCGTGAGCTATCATTCTCTTGCATAATGATGCAAAATGTTTCTATATTGACGAGATGATAGAACTGAGTGCCTCAATTTCAGGAATCCTTTCTGAATACAATATTTGAGGCATATCAAAATCACCAGCAATTCTTTATAACAGAAAGCAGGACTGGACTGGGATTGAAAACAGCATGCAGTAAACGTGCCTGGTCATATACCAGGAGACAGTACCCAGTCATGTGGCAAATGCATGCTTTTCCTCTCCGGAGAGACATCAAGAAAGCATTGGGAAGAAGAGATCTGAAAAAAGAGATGTGTTCAAAAGGGTTAAATGCAAAAGCATAATAAGAGACAGTCTCTTTGCACTGAATTCCACTTGACATAAGCACAAGCAATCTTTTAAATAMCCACTTTGACCAGAAATCCAAAGAGACTTGCAGGAGGGAATTAAATCATCCTTGACTAAGAAGAACACAGCAACACCAAGGAGGGCTAAGGGCATAGAATGGTTTGTGGGAAGATGGTGGCTGTTCCCAGCATTTCCACAGCTTCTGTGTGTGTGTGTGTGTGTGTGATTGCACAAGCAACTCAGATCCTCATTCAGCCAAATCCTGATCCAAGCATTATTAGCTCTCATTGAAATGAATGGGAGCTGATTTCCTTACTGCCTGAAATGATAAAGTTAAGCGTAGGTAGAAGTGTTTTCTAACGGTGCCTCATATTCAGAGGTGTTGAAAACCCACACCTTCTTAAAATCATCATTTTTATTATTGCTTTTCTTATACAATATGAGTAAATGCAAGAAGTCAAGAACTGTTCTCTGGACCTCAGAGCACGTGGCGTGGCATGGCATGGCTCATGGCCATAGAGCTAAACTCGTTTTTTCCACACAACAGTGTGTCCGCATCCACACTGCCTATTTGGAAGAGTCTGTGACCCATGCTGCCCCCCGAATGTGCTGGGCACTATATGGGACAGTGGTACTTGGCATGGGCCAGAACTGTGCCAGAGAGCATGCTAATAATTGAACAGTCCGGATGATCTCTTGATGTTGCTCAGGTCCATATTTAAGCCTTATTTAGTCTATTAATGTAAACAGAACCCTATTTTCTCTTGCCTTACATATGGTTCCAAGTTTTCCAGACAGAAACGGTTCATTCTGTGTTGGATCAGCATCTAACTGCAAGGGGCTCCYGACCTCTGAATACTCCCCTGATCACGTGAAGGCTTACCTAGCYGCACTGACAGAAGACCCACAGGACTGAACTCCTAACACAGACTTAACTATAAGCAAGACATTACTGAATATCATGATCCTAATGTGATAATCCTCTTACTTCCTCATCCTATCCAATTAATGCTTTTTATTTTCAAATAATTGCAATTTAATTAATTAGATTTCCACTAACTGTCTACTAGTAGGTTGATTCTGCTTTGTATTTCAGCACTCAGAGACAACAAAGCAAGTAGTGAGCTAGAAATTATGACAAGAAGCAAAGCTTAACATCTCTCTCACTGCTTTAACTCCTGCTCTAACATGTTTGAAAAGCTTGAATTTTAGGTACTTAAGCATCTAGGTGCTTCTTTGTTATCCTCTTCCAATTCATCTGTCCCACCTCAGCCAGGGAGTCTGAATCTCTTCTCACACCAGCTTTGCCTGAGCGTAATTCCACTGATTTCCCTGCGCTCACTTCTGAATTACACCACTGAAGGGTGAGTAAAAGAGGACAGGGCACATGATGCTCAACTCTATAAACAAAACAGCTGAGCAAAACGCTCATTCTCTCTTAGTGTCTCACTGTTTTCTTGGAATTAAGAAAAAGTCACATCGAGCACAGTGGCTCTAACATACTGCCAGGTTATAGGTGTGTTAGCAGAGYCTCTTTCATCTCAGATTTTCCCACTATTTTTTTTGATTGTGCAAAAAGGCAGGAGCGAGAAGTAATTCTATCTGCATGTGCACGTGCTTGAGAAGCAAATCTCAGAGTACAACAGTGTCAGCAGTCCCATGTGGGTCTGGAGACACAGCCGAGTTTGTTTTCAGTTCACTGTAAGAAGGCACGGAGAGCAGTCATGGATAGCAAGATTGTAATCTCTCTCCTGATTCTCRCTTTTATGGGCTTCTTTCCTGGTAAGAAAATTTGATTTATTCTCCTTCATATTTCAATTTGTATGCAATCATCRTCAAACTGAACAGAAGGTTTTCAAGGTGTGTAGGACTTCCATACTCACACTATCTTTGAGATAGCACGTTAAGGAAAACATATCCACGGACTGTAGGAGTGGGCCTATTTCTYGTCTCCTATTGATCTTCTGCTAGTGGAGATTCACTGACATTGGTGAACTTGTCCCTTACATAACTCTGATCAAAATGAGATTAGAAGCAGGGCCTGAAATGGGATAGCCCGCAATAACTGTGGCATGTTGCATCGCTATCACTTTTCAGGGTGCTTTTGTGATAACAGCCCCTGCAGATGGGAGCTTGGAATATTTAGCTCAGTTTTGAGTTAATCTGTYAGAGCTCTTTCCTGAGAAGCATCAGGGTAAACAAAACCAAAGTCTGCTGGGAAAGTCCCAGAAATATCTTGTGGGCAGAAAGTATGCCAAGTTTAGGAGTCCATAATGCTTCCAAGCTTCTGCACCATGTGGATGTATGCTCCAGCTGCATCCTAGCTTCATGTTGGGATGACACACACGTGCAGTCTCTCCTGGGACAGAACAGAGCTGGGATATGCTATGGCCAATCTCAAAAACAGAGAACTGGAGAACAGGACACTGTTTCATACTCCCCTGCAGTGAAAGGCTGGCACATCCTTTGGGAATCTTATTTTCCTCTGTAGAGTCTGCAGAAGGGATATTCTAAAGTTTAGAYAGGGCGATGCTGCTATTCTGTGACACTCTGTGCTTCCCAGTGCTTGACTTTCAGGTGCATTCCTTTCTGCTTTCTGTCAAGTAGGGAGGGAGGTGTTGCTCAGCCAAAAGAACCATCAGCAGTTTTAGCTGGACAGAAAATGAATAAAGAGGGGAAAYGGGTGGACGATCACATCGAGATATAAAAACTAGCACAGGGTGAGGAAAAAGGGTTTGCTTTACTTGTTTGATCCATATTCCACTTCTCCAAAGCCTGTCATCTAAAGGGAGTAAATGTTGGACATGGCCCAGAGTCCTGGGCTGTGCAGTTGCAGTTTGGTATTAAGGGATGTAAAGACTATCCACAGTAAGAGAGGACTGATGAACAGCCTGGGATTTCAGCTCCTGGGGCTTTACTCATTTTAATAATAACCTCTGTGTCTCCTGCATCCAGTTATCTGGACCTTATCTTTGCTGCTTGATGCTGCTGCCTTAAACAGTAGTGAATGTCCCCTTTCAAATATATTCCATCGTTYAAATATCAGGAATTTCAAGCTGAAGATGCAGGTTGTCTTTGTAGGAACAACAGAGAAATGTTGTGATTGTACATTTTAATGTGTGATATACTGACTTGAAACCAGAAAGATTCCAGTGTCTGTAGTGGGTGGAGCTGGCAAAGCCCTGGACTTCATGGTTTGTAATCTTAGATAACTTACTTCACCTCTCTGCTCAGTCTCTAAAACTGGGATAAAACTTTTTTGCTTCGCTAGGGAAATGTGGGTCTGGAAGGGCTGTGAGGCAACAGCAAATCCAGTCCTTGGTCTTGCATGTTGTACAATATGTGGTATAACCTGATCAAACTCCATCCCAAAGCTTGTTAGGTTTCTTGCTCCTTGTACTTACACAGAGTGGCTTCYTCAAAGGCCCCCACACCTTTTTCTAGCATCTTGATCAAGCTCCTAAGCTGAATATATTCAYGGCTCTTTTACACCAAGTACCAGTGTTGACTTCTAGCCAAAACARATTTCACCTCCGGGCTGTATTCATGGAGAGTAGTTGTCTGGCTCTTCAGCTGGCTTTTTCTTCTTCTCATAAGATAGGTCTCCCACACCTCTGATAATTCTGGTACTCTTTCATTGCACTGGATGTTGTGGGATGCTGCGATAATTGTGATTGTAAGTGTAGCCTAAAACTGTTAAGTGCACAAAATCTGCAGATCTCAGATACACTGTTCTCCCTCAGTGAAGGTACTACCTCAAACCTATAAATAGTTAGCAATTGACTTACACATTGAAGCATCAACTTTTTATCCCTTCTGCATGCTTTACTCAATTTTTTTACCATTAGTTTGGTTGAGTTCCAGACGTGATGAGCTTCCCTCTCCTTTCCTCACAGAGATGATGCTGGCAGCAGAGCTGCGGTGTCACTGCATCCAGACTGCCAAAGGATTAATGTCGCCAAAGCACCTGGCCAACGTAGAAATCATTCCTAAAGGCCCACACTGCCACACAGTGGAAATCATGTAAGTAAAGGCAGCAGGCAATAGAAGGTGTGTCTTATGAATGCTGAAAAGTTGACAGCCCTTGAGCATAAAACCCTTTGCCTGTCTGCATTCTCCTCTGATCTCCTCAGGTACCAATGTTAATTAAAGTGAAATGTTCATTCCGTTGCAGAGCAACACTGAAGAACAGCCAGCAGATCTGTTTAGATCCCCAGGCTAAGTGGGTGAAGATGATAATTAACAAGATTCTACACAGGTATCTGTCAGGATTATCTAGCAACTGGAACTATTCCACCAAAGGTCATATTTTCTCAGATTTTCAAAGAGCGTTCCATGTATTCCCTCTAGTATAAACATCAATGCATGTGTGATCTTCAGTGCTCTTTCTCTGAAAGCCATTTGAGTAATGAAAGGCTAGGAATATAGATGGAGTAGAGTTAGCTGATCTTTGGAAAAGGCAGAAGCAAGGCTTACCTCATATATGCCTGTAATTAAAACCTAACAACCAGTCAAACTGTTATGTGTCACACATTTCAAATGAGCATATTGATCCAGGGTTCCTCAGGATAGTGTTCTGCTCTGTAAGAGAGCCAAGGGCAACATTTGGGCTTTGCGGAGGAACAGTCCTGAAAGCAGTAGAAAAGGATTGCCCAGAACTGCCCCATGCTGACTGGTCTGCCCAAGAGACAGGATGTGGAAAGATTAGTAGAACAAGCTTCTCTTGTGTCTATGGATGGATGCATCTCCTTGGAGATGAATTACACACCATACCTATCTGTGCAAGCTTATTTTAGAATAGTTTTGAGTGACTTCCCGTCAGTGCAAATTAAACAAATGTTCAGCCAAAAAGAATCAAAAAAGAAAAAACTTCTTTTTTCCACTGAAAGAGAGTCTGATTTTTGTCCTGTTCTATATGTTCGTAAATTAATCTCACTGTATTGTGCCTGTGGTAATTCATTACAATATCTGCATTACAGTTCACCCAACAAACGGCATCAGTAAAGAAAACAGAGACATCTCTGCAAACAAGCCAAAGCTGCATCGAAATGCTATTGGCCTTTAAGTGTCTCCAAGGTCAGGGTATTCGTAGTTTTACTCTTGCTTTTTCTATTCTCACTTCTATCCATGCACAGATTGTCAGCTTGTGAAAGAAAAATGCTGGACTCAACAGCCTGTCACAACACTAGTAAACTCTGGCATTTTATRGCAAAATTTTACACTGCGTTTTGACTGCAGAGTCATTTAGAGCAATATCCTGTGCAAACTCCAGCCTTACCTTGGTCAGTGGGAAACACCTGCACAGGTTCAGCAACACCAGGGATTTGGCCTTCACTGAACTGGTGGCTATACCAAATCATCTGTGAGTTTCATTCTACAGGGCTATGAAGTACAGTTTTGTCTAGTTTAAGAGGGTGTAGTTTTCAAAGAAAAGAAATATTAACCAAAGGAGATTCTTACTGAAAGTAAAAAAAAAAAAAGGGGGGGGGGAGTAAGAAAAAACAGAGTTCCCCAATATCAACTACTTGCTTAGAGACAGCATGTTCAATGAAGTGAAACAAATGATGTAGGATTTCAGTGTTTAAAAACTGAGCTTTTTTGGTCTTATGTATATTAAATAGATAGTTAACTTTAAAACAGCAGAGTCGTAGTAATTCTGGCTTTGTCACCAAACATGTCTATTATKATACTATAGACTCTGTAGTATTATATATAATACTCTCTCTATAATATATACTCTCTATATAATATACAAGCTATATTGTATATAATACTCTRTATAATACTGTAGACTCTTCCATATGGAAGACTTTTAGTAGCCATCAGTTCAACTTTTCAGATATAAAATGGAAAGAAAATGTGTAAGAAATCTCTCTAACACGTCAAGCAGGGTGAARTGTGTTCAGGGTTTTGCCACCTGCATACTATTGTGAGGGTTTATTCATAGTGTACCAGGGGCTGAAAAGTAAATGAAAATGTACAATAAATGCAGTTCTGTATGACTSTATGCMATATTCTGAATTGCTATGTCTGTTTTTTACATGGAAATAATCTAGATTTTAAATTCACTTTCAGTAATACAAATATTTTGCTAAAATATACTTGCCATTTAAATAACATATTTGAATACTATCTTCTTTTCAAAATGAAAAATGCCCTTTCTCCATCTGAACACAGACACAATTTTGGCTCTTATGTATGCAAAACATCCTGACATAATTGTTGAAAACTAACATTGTAGGTCTCCAAACAAATTTCAGAGATGACTTCTCAGCTGTGTAGCATGATAGGCTATTTAAGGACTGCCTGACTACTTAGCAAATGAAAAAAGAAAACAGAACAAAAACCGGATTTGCCATTAAGACCGTATGTTTACAAATAATTGAAAAAGYGTTTCCTGCAAGAAGATTTTTCTTCCAAATATATTGAAAAAGATTCTGAGTTTCCACTCCAGTATTTGGATCAAAGCAATATTTAATTCAGATTTAACTGAAATAAGGCAGGTGTTTTTGCTTAGTTTATGTTGCCAACAGCACATGTTGGTACTGGGAGCACATATTCATATTGCAGGAGGTGCTAATGAATGATAGATGTAGTTTTGTGAGACTCTGTATGCTATATCCAAAATTGCAGTTTTGGATTCTAACTCTTGTCTCTGCAGACAGCCAGYGACAGCGCTGACACAGAAGATTAACATGTTAAAGATTAACGTCTTAAAAAGATTTAAGTACCCTGCCCTCACATCTGCTGTTAGAAAGAACCTTGTAGCAACGTTGGTCCTTGGATACTTAGAAAAGCTCTTCTAATTTCTAATCTACCTTTGACCRAAATTAATTAAAAATCTCCTGATATTTTTCTTCTGTAAACCTGCTGCATAAATGGTTCTTTCTTTCCCTCCCCAATAATGCATCTGTAAAAAGCCCCCCATAGCCCTTCTCAACAAATTCCTTTTATCTCTTTGCAGAATATAAATACTTTAATCTTCTAATCACCTTCAGAGTTCTTCTCTGCACATACTTTGATTTAAGCTAATCTTTCCTGAACATAAATAATGATCTTTGAGATAAAACCTTGATCTTGTCACAAAACGATGATTGTAAAAATACAGATTGCTGTGATTGCATGGCAGTTTGATTGCACTGTAGATGGCCATCCAGACATAACAGACAAATTTTTTTCTCAAGTAGTAAGTAATCTGCCTCACAAAGATTACTGATGTGAAAGAAAAATAGACTTGTTGTTATGATGCAAGAAAGAATGTGTGCACAGAGTGGCAATATTCCTTCGAGATGTGGCTTAACTCTCAGTGAACCAACTGCTGGACTCTGGGTTGGGTAAATGAAACACACCAAGTCTGGGTCACTTCACAGCAGAGAATTACTACATGGCAAACCTTTCTGTCTCTTGGCATCTGTGACAAAAATGTTGCACTCCCATCTAAAAGTGACACAGCTAGAGCCATATTTTTAGCATGCCGAGGGATATGAGAATTGGAGGACAAACCTATTGTTCCTTTGAGCGCACCTTTCAACGCAGTGGTTGAGTGCCTGGACCACGCCAGTTCAGGCATGCCCCAGTGCAGCTGTACATGGACAGGAGGGRGTCCCCCAGGAGCCAGCTCTTACACAGGCACCTCAGGGTTTCTGGTTTCTGCTCTGCCATTCTAGAAGAGAGGGCGTCCATCGGACTGCAAGTCAGAATGAAGTACTTGGCAAGTTAAAAACAAAAGATCCATGACAAAACATTAGCAAGCACAAGAGACTGAAATTATTCAACAGGAGAAAGGTCTTCATAGGCAGATCTGCTAAAACAGATTAAGTAGATCTAATTGTATCTGCTATGCCTAATCTGAGTACACTTAAGTCCCATTTATGAAAAAAATCCATTCCCATATGGCTATTTTTGGTACTGRCAGCCATCTTGAGCTCTTTGTCCTTGATAACAGAGCCAGTGAGCTAAAAAGATGTCTGTTCTCTCTCAGTGTCAAGGAAATCAATCAGCGATTTTACTTCCTGTTAGGGAAGCCTCTGCAACAAAGTTACAAAACTTTGTTCCTAGCAGTATTTTGCAATCTTCATAGCAATAATAACCTTTTGATGACCAGTTCTATAAAAAAGGGGGGAATCTAAATCACAAAAATATGCCATCATAAAAAAAGAAAGTGTGCAAAAAAACCATCAGTGACTTTGTATATTGAGATTCCCACTGTGTTATTAAAGTTCTCTGCTGGGGGTGGATGCATATTGCAGTGCTCTGATAGAATATGTTGGAAGAAGAACATAAGTAATTGAGGTGTTAAGACCTAAAAAGGGTATTTCTTTAAGGCTATGTCTTCCAATAGGATAAGCAGCTGTCACATGGATCAAGCCTGGAGTCTCCATTAAGCCTAAACCTTAACACTTCTAGATAGCAGAGGAAAAAGCTTGCAGTCCTAGGCAGTCATTTTGCTGCAGTGTCCACTAATGCTGTTACCTTTAGCAAAATGTATCATGTACTAATAATATAGTGTTCAATGCACTTTATGCTGCTGTGTACAACTATTCCAGGGTTCAGATGGGTTTGTGTGTTACAGATCAGCAGCTGTGAAATGGCATTTCTGCTGTCAGATGGCTTGAGCAAAACTGAATCACCTTACTGAATCTTCRCATGAGTCAGTGGACCCTTTTAGAGGGGAATTGTAAAAATCAATACTTTGAAGCTATGAAGTACCTCATGGTCACATCATTCCGTAAAACTTAAGACTGATACTGATGCCATTCATCACAGTATTTGAATGACTTTCAAAGAAAAGCAATAGTCTCTGTTAGACCTCATGCAATCTCTGGTAATTTCCCTTGGTGGGAAGAGCTACAAAGTTGTTATAGCTATCCTTGTACAGCAGTGGTAATGTGAATGGCAGGATACTGGGTAGAAAACAGAGATCTTCATAAAGAAAATTTAGATGAGATTTGGAACAAGGTGGTAGTGCCATATCACACAGTAAACATGGTAATAGGGCAGGCCTGGGTGGAATAGCTAAACTAGCTAAAGACCCAGGCTGCAYTCTATAAAATCTAGACTGTTCCTGTTAAACTGATCTTCAGGTCAACTGTCTCCTTCCTTACCACGAACTGGAATAGAAAAAAAGGCCCATTAACAAATCCAAACCTCTAATTACCAAGTGGATTTTAAAATACATTCCTATGCAAATGTCTTGGTCACTTCTAAGGTGAAAGTAAAACATCCAAAGGACCACATCTTCAGCTTTCACTAAGCGGCACCAGCTATTTAGTGGCTCAAACGATACTTAAAACAGCCCCCCCACAAACAAACAAACAAACAAACAAACAGCTGAATAGTCAAGGCTAACCTTAAATATAAACAAAGCAGTATTTGTTTGGAAGAAGTGTACTAAGAAGGCCATGGGTCTGCTGCTAGGATCCTGGAAAGTGAGGCTAGCTGCTGAAGGACAAATCAGAGTGCAAGTGACTGTGATAACTACTGGAGAGAGAGGACTTCCCATCCTCTGTGATCAGCATAGGATAGCAAGCTTCATGCCAGGGTTCTTCCACAGCTCTTTCTCTGCCCACAACAGCCCCTTTCCTTCCCCCCTAGCAAGACCCTCCTGGTCCAGCTCCAGTCCAGGCTCCTCATCCTTACAACAKAAAAATTCAGTTTTGTTTACATGGGCAAGGAGCCTTGAAATGGTTCTGCACTATGCAGTGAAATCCTTAGGTGGCTTAGGGGAGTAAATTGGAGGTATACATATACAAACTCCAGTCACGCTTGAAGCAAAAAAAACCCCAAAACATAGAAGTGCATTAGCACGACCTGGGACATGTGACATAAACCATTCTCCTAAASCCAGCACAAGATTCCACACAATGCATGTGTCAGAAAAGAGAATGAGTGACAGTTGGCAGTATTGATTGCCCTTTCATCATTGGGCAGATACCATATTACAAATGAGAAAGGCACAAGCCAAACTCCAAATAGTTTTGAAGTATCCAGGTTTCAAAGGAAGCAGGAAGGTGATCCAGCTAACTGTGGGAGGAGGAGAGCAGGACAGGACATCAATACATCTATACGGTAGAACTAGAAAAGGTTCAGAGGAAACCAACAAAGGTGGTAAGACTTATGGGATGGTTTCCAACTGAGAAACAATTAAGCAGACTAGGTCTCTTCAGCATGGAAAAGAGATGACAGAGAGAATATGATAAAATTCTATAATGCTGCAAATGGCAWGCATAAGGTGAACAAGGAATGACTGATCACAGATTCCAATATAAAAGAAAGGCAGGCAAAAAACAAAGGTAGCAGGTGGCAGGTTCAGTAGAAAYGAAAGAAAGATGTTCTCCTTACAACAAATAAATCAGCTGTAGGATTCTCTGCTACACCTGTTTGTGGACATTAAATGTTTACATGGGTTCAGAGAGCGATTAGACAAATTCATGAGGGAAAATCCTATGAGGCCTGTTCAATGCAAAGAYGTTCTCTTTGGCTCAAGAAGTTCCTTCTTTGCATCTGGAATAATATATAGGAGGAGTACTAGTGTAAAGTATCTTTATGTGTTTTCCCTATTCTTTCCMAAGCATGCTTTATGGGTCATTATGATCGTCAAGGTACTGTTCTAAACGAACCTTTCATGAGATGTGGTACAGATGTTCTTACGCTCTTTTATCCTACGGCCCTGAAATGTCATGATATTTACGGCATACAAAGTATGGCCTCTGTTGGCTTGCGTGAGAACAGCTGAAGAACTCTTTCYCCTACACTCAGTGAAACAAAATAGGCAATAAAACACAGTGGTTTGTTTCACAAAGTACGCTGAGTCAATTTTCCGATCCTCATGCTGCTGATTTCATAGCCCAGATCCTAGATTGACCATATGAATATCGATGTCAGCATGAAAAAAAAGGAAACTATAACTTCCTCTGTTGCAGGATGATTTAGAAACTTCATAACATGATGAAGAGAGTAACTATAGTCTGAGAGATTAAACCATTACTGTGTAGGAGAACCATGTTAGAGCTGGTGCATTAATTCCTGTTGAATTAATCATGTCAAGGAAATTAAAGAAAACGTGCAATTTCAGAAGCCTCTTTCGCTGATTTGAATTTTTTTTCTTTGTTCCTTGAAACACCATGCAATTCACCATTATTTACCTTAACGAAGAGAAACATTTATCAGTCCTGGAGCATCCCATCAAATAATTTTTCTCTGGGATAGTTTTTCTGCCTTCTCATGAAGCACCAACAAYTGGCCCAGACAGGAAGGAGCTACTAGATGAGATGAAATGTTACCCTCAGTACCACTGAAAAGCCTTCCAAGGTCTGTTTTCTAGCTGAACATCAGATACGGAACATGAAGAATTTTTCCAAGTCAGATTAGCAAAAAACAGCTGGGTCTAGAAGGTAAGAGGGGATACTTTGCCTAAAAAATATCATTTTTACTTAATTCCTTGGTATTTGAGGTTTCTAGAATTGCAAATTCTTAGGACATTGGTAATGCCCTTATTGCCTTCAGCTCTTTTCCATTTGAGTTTTTGCAGGAAAGATGTAAGTTTATTTATCAGATTTGGGGAGAGACTTATCATTTGAGCCATGTTGGCAAAGATGGGGAGGATTCCTTGTGTATATTTCTGGACTACACCTCTAAACAAGCAGCTTCCTGTGAATGAGGAGTCAGGACTTGATGGCCTGTTGTTTTGCCCCCTGTTCCTGGAAGTCAGTGAAGAGAGCTTTCCTCCTGGTAGCTATGTTACACCTGTGGTAGTAACAGCCAGGAAGAACTATTTAAAGGTCAGTCCCTACAAATTCAAAAAAATTTCAGATGCTAAAAGCCTCACAGGCAGACTTTTCTCTGCTTTTAGACAATTGTACAGCAACACTCAAAAATTGTCCTTACTCTATATGCAATAGTTCCGTAGACATTTCAAAATATGCTTCTCTTTTTTCTTTTTGGTGAAATAAAAATCTCTCTTAAATCTTTTCACACCAAACACATTGGTTGTTTCTTTCAAAACAGTGGATAAGATTTTTCAAAGCAAATAAAGAAAATTTCTCATCAGTGTGATTTCCCATAGTCCTCCATTAGCAATTGCAAAAAATAATCGCCCATCATTATGACTATGCCCATGTGGTATAGCCGTGCCATATTCAGTCTTTCTTGGGAAACTTTGCCCATCTTGACGTGAGTATTTGCACAATGTTAAGCTCTGAAGAAGCATTTTCTTGAGCCATGGTTAGAAAAAGCCAATGATAAATATAAAACCAACTGGTGGCATTCAAACTGCCATCATCTCAGTGAATCTTTTCCATCTGCACATTCTGAGTAATGTAATAATCTTGTCACTGAGCTGAAACCACCCAAAACCAAGGCCAATTTATGACATAATATTGGTGCTAAGTAAATTGATGTGGTGAGTGAAAACAATTAGCCACAGTTCCTTGGACACTTACTAACAYAGACACCRAAGGCACATTATACAAAATTACATTATACTACTCTGTCATAAGGGACATTTAGGACCCTGAAGTATGGTACCATTCAGGTACTGCCACAACTTTTTACTGGAAAGGCAGCCGTGGAGTCTGAATTCTGCATTTCTTGTCTCAGCATTCTTGTTCCTGTTCATAATGTCAAGTTTATRTGAGACTGGCCAACAGACTGAGTAAGGCTGTAAGTGCACAGTAATGAGTTCATAGGACCAGGGTGAGATCGCATTCAGACAGAACTAGTTGAAATGCGCCCTGCAAAGCCATATTCAGGATGCTGCATCCTTATCAGTGTTGACCTCTATGTGCCTTCTTTGGACTTCCTGAGGTTTTAATAAGATGAGCTGCTATACAATTCTTTCTTACTGAATTATRGGAGAAATTGTTCTGTGAACTTGAAAAATAGGAGTAAGTGGTCATTAGAAGACTTCTCCATTCAAAGGCTTAGCATGGTCACTGCAAATTTGGTAAGCTGTATGCTAAGGAATCAGGTCAGCATTCTGAAATGGGTCCAGCCAACGAGAATGAAAGAACCAATAATCCTGGATGAAAAGTCCTCGAGTAAGTCTTTAGATCAAAATCCTAGCAAAGTTAATAGTAGCCTTCTCATTTCCTGCAATGGGCTTTCCATAAGGCCTCTATTTCTATGATGTTCTGCTTCTCAGCTACATGTTGTAGCTGCTCAGTTAATACAGGTTCCACAGAAGAGCTGATACAAATAGTTTCTTAGAAAACCTGAACAGATTAATGAGGAAAACAGATCAAACAGGCAAACCAGCTGGATGGGTCCAGATTAAGAGGAAGAGAAAGAAGGATGAGGAAACAGAAAGGAAATTTGGAAAAGAAGGGAGTATTAAGAACAAAATAGTAAAGATTCCTTAGAGGGTGTGGAATCTTCCTAATCCTGTCTGCACTGGCCTGACTCATTAAAGCATTAGTTTTGGCACTCTAAATTATTACCCGTGYCATCATATGTTGGAAGGAAATGTGGCATTCTGATGTCAGATGTGTGAAATTACGTGGGAAATAATGACTCACTAAGGGACAAAATAGAATATACCTAACAGCTCACCTTTTAGGCTTGTGGCACACTAAATAAAAATAGCCTATTTTCAGTATTAGATTAAAATGATGAATATATGTGTAATTCTTTAGTCATACGCTGAGAGTCAAAATCAGTAAAGAAATGTAATATTTTTCCAGTCATTTTAATATTTTGCAWGCCAATACTTGGGGTTTGTAAGGGCCGCTTCTGCCCAATGCTTCATTCTAAGCCAGAAGGGAGCAAATGTCCACTGATAAGAAAGATAAGGTTTGTTGGTAATGATAATATCTCTATTAAACCAACTAGTATAACTGGGAGACGTAAATATACGGACACACAAACCCTTCTTCAGGCTACTGTTATATTTCCCTAGATAGTGAAAATATTCAGGTTATTTAACTGTCAAATAGAGTTTGGTATTCTTGATATAACACTCAGGAYGCATTTTAACAATAATACTATGAAACCACTATGTACTGTAGATTGCATGTTGCTCTGTCACACTAGTACACCAATGGAGTTTCATTTAGATATATGAAAACAAAAACATATTTTTCTTAGATAACTTCAGAGCCTTCTACAGTAAAGGATTGAATCTCCTCTAGAGGAGGTAAAGACCTATTATCACCTTTGGTTTAATGATGGGGAAACTGAAGTTGTAAATATCCCAGAAGAATTATGATGAGGGTCTCCTCCCTTCTGACACTGTACAATGCTGAAGGATTGTCCTTCCACTTCATTAAAGAAGATTACCACATTCAGGAATCTGTCCTACRGACACAAAAACCTGCTCTGTTTGACCAACAAAACAGCATTGTGGTGATGCAACTCTAAAATTTTCCTGGCAAACATGGGCTCTTTACCAATTCATTCATCCTGAAGAGAACACAAAACTCTTCAGTTGGATTTTTCATGCTGTCCAGGTGGGGGGAATGGTRAAAAACAGTTCCTACTTAGAACTACAGTAAAATACATAACAAGATGTAAATTTATACCAAACTTCTGTTCTCATTTCTTTTTATTTTTACTCTAAGTGACACGCAAGTCTTTCTAGCAGAAGGATTGCCCCTGGGTTGCACTATAGCAAACCTATTTTTTTTTGCCTCAAAGCCGCACTCTCTTAGCACTCTCTTCTGCACAAAATAGCAACCGGACATTGTTGACTTTAAACAATCTTTTCTACATTATCAGACTGCTTTCAAACCCTGCAAAGGAAAGTTGGGTGGTTAAAGGGTAGGTGTTTGATGCTAACCTGAAAAACTCCCTAGAGCTCTTCTTCAGTAGCTATGTCATGGCAAAGATTGTAATTTCAGATTTCTTAAAGTTTATGGGATTTTTCCAATGATCTGAATTATTTGTCTACTTTTCCCATGACTTCCTGTCCTGCCCCACATGACATATTACATGTCTCAGTCACAAGGTGTGAAATGTTATACCTGCATCATTACAAAAGAGTCTTAAACATCCTATATATCTACTAATATTAAAAAGATAAATTCCACCTAGAAGTTGCTCCACTGAAGACAATGGAATTACACTACAAGTGAACCTAGCCTGCAGATGCTTTTGCTTTTGTGTCATGATTGCCATATATCTAAATACTTGTCATGTGGATGAACTCACTAGTATTTACTACCAATAGGTTACCGAACTACGGAAAATACCAGTTCTCTCTACTTCTGTGCAATAACAATTTTTCATTTCAGGGTTTTTCCAAAGGCACACCCTATTTACTAGTCATCATGTCTTAACTATCATCAGCAACATTTTCCTTCCATGGCACATGAATAACAATGTATGGCAATGTTAGCAAGGAATTATATACCTTAAATTTGCAAATGGACAGGAACTGAGTGGCACATTCCGATCAAGTTTGATTGCCATCTTTCCTGAAATTCTACTGTTCCATGGGGCTTGCAATGTTCTTACAGAAAATAACTTTGAGATGAAATTGTCCCCATGCTGATTCTGGAGGATTTTTATAGACGGAAGGTTATAGTCACAACTTTGCAATGGCAGATGAGTTGTTTTATTTGAAGGTATTATTACCTCCCTACCCCCGAATCCCCTTGGTATTGCTGTGGTTGGATGGAAAAACAAAAGTAAAAAATGAACAGTGTCAGAGCTCACACGCCTTAAAAACCTACTTCGAAGAAAACTAATCTAAGGAGGAGATGGATCGGGAAGTTGAAAAATAATTGTGATTTGAGATAAAAGGTTCCAAATAACCTTGAACACTTCCTAGAGTAAATGTCATTTTCAGAAGTGATGTCTAAGTTACACAAAAGTCTAAGTCARACTGAAAGTCAGTGGAATCTAGGAGCCTAAGTGAGCTCATAGGTTATGAATTTAAAATATGAGCGTAGTGGTGTAACTTACTGAGGGCACTTATTTTGAAATACAAATGACATTTTCCAGTTCATTCTTACCACTTTGCAAGTAAGAAAAATCCAAAGTTCCTATCTAGAGTAATCCTACTGCAACTATGCTGGTACAGTTATACCATTATAGTTTGGCTTCACGTTTCCCTGTTTAGACAAGCAAAATGTCACTTTCAAAAGAGTAATGTTTTTACAGTGCTACTAGATGTGAAAATTAGAGTTTAGTATCTGTTTGGAACTAAAGCACATTTACTAATTGCACCATGAAAGACTTCGGGTGGCTCAGCATTTGAGGGTGCTGCTGTCTGAGACTTCAGATAATTCTGTTGAAGGGTTTCARTCCAAAGAGGATCAGGTTCATTCAGATTGTGCATCATGGCTAAGAGTTTTTAAAAGATAGTTCTTGCCTTCTTCCTGAGCATCTACTAGGGAAATGAAAACCCTGTCAGTGTATTTTAAGAATTCAAGTACAAACAGTAAATAAAACTGATTTTGACAGGTTACTGAATTACTGGAAAACAGTAATATTTTGCAATGTGGTATTTAAAAATACAGTATTACTTTTTAATAGCTGGCACCCCAAAGTGTGTAAAGTGTTTACAGAAGCGTGTACAAGCTTATGTCAAAAAGTTCAGATGGCACAGTGCCTACTGCAGTCCCCAGCCCCTGCTGCAGGACTGGTGCATGATCTGCAGCTCTAATCCTCCTTTTGTGCAGACTGGGCAGCGCTTCTGAAGAGCATCGCAGCTCTCTCCTTGCCTTCTGAACCTGGGTTCCCTTCCGAAGGAAAACAAGGCACCACATGCAGTAAGGACAAGGCCAGGAAGCACATGCCAGGAACAGGACTGGGGAATTGCATACAGTGCACAAGTCTGTTGTATTGATTCAASCAGTATGCCTCAAATTCAGAAAAAAATCATACCGCTAACATTTTGTTGTTTCAGATACTAAGCATGTATTTGCTTTCTGGCTAAGTTCACACTGAGCAGGATAAATCATACCAATATTTAGTCTTACTCTCCTCTTCTTTATAGCTGTCTAATACTCTCTGCTTGATGTTCAGGACCAGAAGCAGCCACAACTCAGACTGGTTTCCTCAAAAGTTTTAAAACATGTATTAAAGGCTGGAGTAAAAAAATCTTAAGGTTTGAACAGTGTAAAGAAAGGAAAAAGACTTTTTTTCCACACCCACTAATCTGAAGTTTTATCTACATTCAGAATGCTAAACAAATGTTTAGCCATCTAGTAACACGGAATAAATTCACCCTGATAGAGCTATGTTATTCCAACTGTAATGGGAACGCAAATTTTAAAAAAGCATTCTTTTGCCCAGGACATCTTTTCTTACACAGGGAACTGGTCTAAGACAAGGAACCGTGTATTGTCCGGGTAAGTTGCATATTTGGTGGAAGGACTCACTGGCTTAGCTTTCTCAGAGTGACAGCACCAACACTGCACTGTCTGCATCCCACTGGGAAGACTACCCTGGAAAGCCATGCTGCCAGAAGTTACAGCAAAGACTGCAGATGCTGCAAGGAGCGTTTTTTTCTGTCAGCACACCTACCTCACCTACTGGAAGACCTCTAGTTAAAAACTCGTCTGCATGTGAAGGGCACAGCTAGGCCACTAGAGCTGCCTCATGGCGAGGTTGTGCCAGCACTCACCTTCTCAAGAGGTAAAGCCATAAATTAAAAGCATTTTGCAAGCCGCTGTCACAGTACAGACATTATCCACAGCTGTGTCACTACCAGAAGCTGGCAATGCCAAAGAAAGCGATTTCAAATAATTCAGCTAGTGTAACCTGAAGTAGACTAGAAGAGCTACCATATGTTCTGCTGGCAGAGCAGTTGGGCAACGACATCTTCAGCTGCTCCTTGAGATCCAGAAAAGGATCGCTGTCACTGGCCTGAAGCAGTGCAAGGGCTCTGCCGTGACCACAGGTAAGAGGGCTGAGGTACCACAGCCGAGAGAGCTGGCACTGCAATGCTGTCACGCCCCTAGCTAGTAGGGATACGCCAGCTAAACCTCTCAGTAAAGAGCAAGGCTGGAGCCATCTTTATGAGTTTTGGAGACAGCGATCAACATCATTCTGTTATTGATATTCTTAATTAGCTTAATCAGTGTGACATGATCATTTTTTCTTGCATCTGTCATGAAACTAGAATTGTTATCTAACTAGCCTGTAGAGTAGCTCTTCAAAATAAGCCCAAGTTTGCTGTTGAATGTTAGCGGTTTGAAACTGCATCATGCATATGTACTGAACAGAGAATTCAGATATTTGGGGTCAAAGTCATGAATAATGAGAAAAGCTTAATTTTCAGAATATTAAGAAAAGTGCACCCATTTATAACATAGCTGGCTGGAGCTGAACATTATTTAGGTAGCTGACATCTGTGTTTTGGGGGAAATACCCACTGTGGTCAGATTGTGCAACTTAGGCCAGTAATTTCAGAATGCTGTTATTGATTCTCAGGAGGGATGTAAAATAAATGGCTTATGTTGCAAATAGTTCTCTCCATACCTAATATTTTTTAATTCACTTAGAGAAAGCACATCCCAGTAAATGTGCCTGTTCATTACTCTTTTATTCAAACTTATTAACATTTATGCAGATGAATTTCACTAAATTTCAGTAATTTGCCCCACCATGTAATTTTTGGGCCTCAACTCTGAAAATCCCAGCTCTTTATATTTGAGGCTATAAGTGACACCAAATCATGTGCTTGACCTTAACTGTACACTTAACTGTTTCCCTGTATGGCAAGAACTGTTTTTAAGGAGTTCAGCATGTCTCCACAGCCAATTCAAACAGCAGGATTCTGGCTGTGTTTAATGGGTCATTCCTGCCCACTCCCACCAATAACCACAGAGAGCAAAATGAAAGATTCACAAAACTGTGCATCATCTCACAAATCTTTCATCAAACATAGGCAATAGTTAAGTCAATAGCACAGCACAGATCACATATTCAACATCGGCTTTCTGTCTATTAAACAGCATTTCCCTAATAATAACACTGTCACATTACTAGCTGCCATTGATTAGGAAATAGCTATTTAAATTAAAACCATGTTAGCATATATTCAGAACCACAGACTTATTACCCTCCCTGCTCCATCTGCCTCTACAGAACACTGAGCAAAGAACAGAGGTACAGTCGAATAGTATAAAATCGGGTCTATAAATAACAGTCATATTTTCCAAAGAGCTGAGCATGCACCAGTGCTTTCCAAAGTCATAAGAATCATATGAGAGCTAATATTTGGGCATCTCACATTAAATCTTGGCTGCAGTGCCAGTCCCCTTTAAAATTTAACAGACCCTCTGCATTTTGAATCTACTTCAGAGATAAAAACAGGACTAGATGAGTATTAAGGAAAGTTCCTCATGCTGAAGAGCCAGAAGACCTACTCATTTCATTCAAACCCAAGTTTACATCAGTACAGTGGAAACACATCTGACTGACCTCCGCATGAGAGGACACACAGGTAAAGAGCTGTTTAGGGCTACCCCTGTCACAGAATCTGCACTAGATGAAAACACTTCAGCAGTCCAAAGGAAGAAGTCCTTTCTTCAGTATATGAATATTTGAGCATTATTGCATAGAAAATTGATCAGAGGATGTTTTTATGTAGTTAATAGGCTCGATTTCCTATTCTGTCCCATTTGTCTGTTACAAAGTGGACTGTTGCTTGAACAAAATACTCAGTAGACGTAGCGCTCATGCTGACTGCACTCACCCTAGATTAAATAGACATGGGGTAAAATAAAACAGGCCCCATCATTCCACCTGATCAGTGCCACTTCAGAGAACCTGTCAGGTATCTATGGTCAAGCAAGTATTTGTGAACAGAACACAGCAGGGAACGGAGAATCCAGTGCATTGCTTGCTCACTTTGTGGCTTTTAATGCAAAAAGTAGGTATCACTTCTGCTTCGGATCATCTCCCAGATACAGTGTATCAAAGTGTCATACACAGTTATATCACTGCCCCAAACCTTTGGCCTTTCTCTGCATAAGAAGGAGAGGTTATAAGACATTGTCACCTAAACAGCTGTGGATGTTGGTATGAAAAGTCATGAAAGCAAACTGACCTTCACTCACATATCAACGCACACACAAAATCCTCTGATATAAACCATTTAAAATAAACTGTTCTGTTTTATGATTGGTTTTAGGCATGCTTTTATATAACTGGAACAGATCTTACAGGCAACCCAGGGAAGAAGCATCTCCAGATCCTTTAAAATTCTCTAAGAAAGGATATGAGTATCTACCCGAGTTGATTCCAGGCATAGTATTTCCCTAGGAAGAAGTTACAGATGTTTGTTCAAGTTGAAATGATTAATTAACATTACAGCATCACTGGACTGTGCTTTCCTACCTAATTACAACAAGCTTAGAGTGATATTATACACAGGAGGCCAAAAGGTCCAAAGACTTCCATTAGCTGAGAAGTTCATTTCCCCAGAACTCACTATTTGGCATTTCTTTTCATTAGTAGGATGACTGATCTGGCACAATCTATTCTACCTGTGAGTCAAAGACAGAAAGCTAGTGTGCTAGCAAATTATTTGATTGGGTTTAAATTTAATTAAATATCTTGGAAGAATTCAGCTTGCTTGACTGCACAGGGATGGCAGACAAAACATTAATTAACAGGTCTGTGGGTATTCTGTGGACAAAGCTCAGTTCAGGACCACTCTGGAATGACACATCCATAGCTCTCCTGACAGTACCAGAGGGCCAAAAAGAGAGAGGAGGCTGTGTGACCCCTCACAGGTCTGCACTGCAGAGGACCCTGTGCCAAGGTCTATACCGCTCTGTAGAACATAAAACATAATCCAGATCTGGTCTGGTGACGGAAAGGGACCAGAATATGAAGTTGCAAATCTTCCTGCACTTTTATCCAGAATGAATAAACCATTTGTTTGGTTACTACATTCTTTGAATCCTGCTGTGTTCATGTATGGTACTTACGCAGTTATGACAAAGACAAGAATACAGAAGCAATTATGAAATCAAATACACGTTTCCACTCTTTACGTATCCTGCAATTTACTTATTTCTCTTTTTGGCTTGTTTTCACAATTACCCTTGCATGGTTTGCTTGAAGGTGTTCAGGGTACAATAAAGAGCTTTTTAGCATATGGTTTTACTATGATAGGGACTACATAGGCCATGCCAGAGGGATGAATGGCCCTTTGGTTTGTCATGTGAGGGGTAGGAAGGCTTGAAATCCAGCATTCTATTCTATTTAGGTTGCAGTGACAAATCAGGCTCTTCTGGGAGAGCATTGCGACATTCGTAAGAGACTGGAAAAGGAAATGTATCCTATTTAAAGCAATGTTACATACAGATATTTGTACTGAAAGGCCACTGTAACAAGTGGCCCATATTTACTCTTTTGTATCTTAATACTTTAGGATTACACAGACAGGATCATCTGCTTGACTCCAGCAAACAGGCTGGAAACCAAAAGAGGGTGGTTAATCACATAACATGTAACTAAGTCATAGCAAAGCATGTTGTAAATGTCAGAAGTTTACAAGAGTCTCCTATGGATAGTGTGCAGACATATGGCAAAAAGYACGAAGACTGCTGCCTTGCTCAGAAAGTCCCTGAGAAACGAACTGTTGGAAGTACGGAGGCGATTCTGGAAAACTCTTGCTACATGTGTCTTCATATATTCTACCCTAGAATTAAGTTTTTGGCCACTGTCAGAAACAGGAAGCTGGGCTAGGTGGATCTCATCCAAAATGGCCATTCTTATCAAAGCAGTATGTACATGGCTCAGCGGTCTACCACAGTTAGGAGAAGTTGGATTTATCCCTAACCCTCTCTATCTCTCTTGTATAAAACTGGCAGATGGACAGGTGGTGTCTTATTGCAATGCAAAAGCAAAGCACTCTCCATTTTGATAAACCAGGTGAGAGCAAACCAAGGTATATGAAAAACTGTCTGCTTCACTGGCACTTGGGAACTGCCGAAGGTAAGCAACCTTTGTTCCCAACCTTGGCACCACCAATCCACACCCATGAGTAGCATGAAACATGTTTTTCCCCTTTCCCCCACACCATTCCCTTCCTGTCATTCACAAGTGACCTGAGTTTATTGCTCCCTCTCCACATCTTTTAGAAAGTACTTCCTGCTCTGGCCACCACTGAATGAACTACAGTGCATCTGCACATGTAATAAGTTTTCCTCTAGAGGATGGAGTCTATCAGAAATCACCATCATCACATTTTCCTATTGCAACATGTTTGTCTCAGGAATAGCATAGATTCCAGAGAGAATGTGTCTGGCTTCACTTGACCAGAGTAGCAAAAATCTGCAAAACCGCAAGTGTCTAAGGCAGAATTTTCACTTGTACATACTGCCTGGTGCACACCAAAGACTGGGGCTAAAAAATGGCAACAACCAGTTCTCCTCAAGGGCTAAAAGAGGTAATTTGCCTCTTGGAATAGATGCCTATTTTATATGCCGTTTTTGAAAACTGTGGATCAGTGAAGACTGTTATAATTCTTCCCTCCTGTTCTATGTCATATATTTTTCTTCACACACAAACTAATCTACTAAAACAGCAATGGAAATATCTTGTTGTGCAACTCTGGATATTTGCCTCCCACCCAATTTTCAGCATGGGAGTATATTGCACAACAATAAATGCTAGTAAAACAAAAAACATCAAAAGTCTACGATGTTTTAGAGTCCTTCATTGGAAATAAGACTTCAGGATATCAGTTCTTTGAAATTTCCAAAATACTAAGCATGAAAAAATTTAAGCCTGACAGTAGGCTAAGAGCGTCAGATAAATGCCTGGAGATAGCCAAACTTACACAGTCATATCAAGTTTGTTGTTGCAGCTAAAAATGGATTTAACCCTTGCAGCTATTTCTTTTGACCCGTAATGTGGAACTGGAAGGAGAGTTTCCATCTTCCAGCTTAACTGATTAGTGTAATAGTTTCCCAAACTCTGACGTTATTTGTGCAGCATTGTAATAAACCTGATTAACTGAAAACATTTAAGATATTTAGAGGAATGGCCAAGAAATCAGTTTGTTCTCCGTAACTGCAGACCATAGAAGCAGAGTACTTCATTAAGAAGTTAGAAATTGCTAACTCACAGGAGTACTCAAAGATGGTTACTATTACCATCTGAGTAATGTGTCAGTTGACTGCAATTACCTCTGGGGGGAGACAGGAAAATTTTCTGAAAAGAATACTCCATTTAGCATTAGAAATAGAGGAACACCTGCTCCAGCAATGACACAGCCAAGTGTTTTGCTCAATGGATACCAATTCACCAATCCTTTTCCACACAGAGGGTATCTCCCAAAATGAACAGCAATCAGAACTTAACTTGCCAAGCTAGCAACAGTTATTATAAGGTCTCGAGGTGGACATTGCCAGTATTATTTGAATAAAGTAGCTGAGCACATTCCCAGTGAAGGCCTTGTAGTTCAAGCAGTTCCCATAGTCAGGCTAAATAAAAGACAGGTTCTTATGCCCTGCACAGAAATGGCTTTGCACAGAGGAGAAATAACATTGAAGATTTCTGTGTGAAACAACTGGCATCAAAAGTAAAGCTCATCTACTTATTTAAGAGAATTATACTATGAACAATTTGTCTTTATCTTTCCTGACTTTGCATGTCAGCATAAATTTGACTTTTCACCTCAACCCAGAGTTTCCTTCATACTCTCTTACCTGCTAGCAGCATAGCTCCACYTTTGATATCCACCCTAAGTATGCAATCTCAGGTAAGCTGCTGTACTTAGTACCTGTAGTTGGTGCTCCCTTTCCATGGACTGTTGGTATCTCCATATTCTATCGCTAGGATGTCTTGCACAGATTCTTCATAACTTTTATTGTATTAATGACCTTGTAATAAAGTGCTAGTTTCCTGACAATTTCCAGAGTAACACTGTTTCTGTAATTTCTAGACAATAAATACAATATACCCCATACCAATTATTTTTATTCTAACAACCTTGCTAGTCCTCTCTTCTTCATTAAATACTACCTTTAAATCAGCTCTATAATTACATCCAAATTAAAGTGGTAAAGTCTCCAGCTTACAGAGCAAGGAAGATATAATTACATCAACAAAGTTTTAAAAATCTCCAGGGAAAGCAAAGAGATGCAGATGTTGAGAAATATATCGAATAAAGAATTGATTTTAAAATGCCAATTTATTCCTTTTCAAACTAAGATCATGTAACATACCAGATTTTTCTGGCTTTAACACGCACTTTCATTTTGACCTATGTTTTCTGCTTTCCAGGAACATTGCTTCCATCATCATAAGGGTATTAAATACATTTTTTCTACCACAAAGATCACTTTAAACACTTAAAACAAACCAAAACATTCTGAGCATTTCTTTGTAAGTTTTCTCCCATGCCCTTCTCTCCAAGAGACAAGACCCAAGACCAACTGCACTTTTTCCTAGATCCATGAGTGCTTTTTTCTGTAGTTCTCCTGCTGCTCCTAGCCAGCTGCCTGCACCCGGCTCCTCCAATAGTGACACACCCAAGTCTCTTATTCCATGGACACCAATTCACTTTGTCAGCATAAAGGTGTCTTTCAAAAAAAACAGCACTCAGAGGCTAAGTCGCCAATCTAACCCCAAACTCCCACTGTCTCTCCCCAACCCRAGCTCAGCAAACAATTTGTAGCTTTTCCCCAGCCTGTTTTCAGCACTTTACAGCCCTGCTCATCATGTTCAATCAGCCACTCACCTCAGCCATAAATGCCAGCTTTCCAGAGTTCGCTCAGAACAAAATACCTCTTCAGCCCCCAGAGACAAAGCATTGGAAGGGACCATCTGTCCTTGCCTGAAAGAAAAACAGAACAAACAGTAAGTGATGGAAAGAATTTTAACTCTGTATCGGACAGAAATTTTGTGCCATAAAAGAGCAGATATAAACTGATGGGAACTTTGTACCACTGGCACATCACTGTTGCTACATCGGTAAGTCCTCCAAAATAAAGGATGATGAAATTGTAAAGATGTACAAGGATAAGTAGCTGTAATATGCAGATGACAGCTATTCTGAGATCTACACATTTTTCAGGAAGGTTTCGGACAATATATATGTGTTCAATAAAGAAAATGCCAAGAGCTTTGAGACGAAAGTCTCATATGGATACCTTTAGCTATCCTAAAACCTTATCTGAATTCTTAACATGAATGTCATGTTGAAAATTGTGACCTGACCTTGTAATTTCCTTATTTTTAGTTTTGCAAATGAATTGGAGATAAATTACTGAGATTGTGTACAAATGAGTTTTTTGCCAGAAATTTTAGTCATCCAGTGAGTAGATCTAAAAAAAAAAAGCTGAATAATGTTCTGCCAAGTCACAAGAATGAAGATTACTATAAGTTGGTTGGTGGATTTACGCTGTTTTAAACTCATAATGATATCTGTTTTCTTCAGTAGCAGTGCTAGTTACATCTGCATTACAGAGTAAGAGCAACATAAAATGCCATTCTTATGTTTTGCTGATGTATGCTATTACAAAAACAATTTCCCTGTGACCTTTTTTTGAGAATAATCTGTAACATAAGATCCACGGAAGGATCTCTGTCAGACATAATTTGTAATACATGGTTAAACTACACACTAAAAGTCTTGGCAATGTTTATACTTCTTAATCATTAAAAAATAACCTAAAAGAGAATATAAACTCAAATAAGATATGTCATCAAGCTTAAGAGAAGCTTCCCAAGGCTGAAAATGTATAGCCCCTGCCCTTTTTACTCATAGCAAAGAGATCAAGCACCAACTAGATACCTTCTTCTTGCTCGTGCATACATCTATAAAGAGTAATGGTATTCAGAAAGAGTTATTGGGAAAACAAGTATCCTTGACTTTCAAATTTAGCTGATCCAAACTGGACTGGGAAATGACACAGTTGGGTAGAATCTACTTAAATTTAGATCACATTTTACAATTCTTGCAATTCATTAGTATCTGAACAGATAGAGTACTTGGTTTGTTGGGCTAATTATGAAAAAGAGTGGAAAGATCAAAATATTATGTACTTACGCAAATACATTATGGAAGTTGGGGCTTGTTGGCATTTAGGAATAGTTGTCACTATTAGTAATAGCTGTGTAGTAACACCATCTGTTCTGTCATTTAAAATCAAATCAAATTTCATGTAACTTGTTGCTCCATGAAAACATGTATTTCACAGAATCACAGAACGGTTGAGGTTGGAAGGGACCTCTGGAGATCATCTAGTCCAACCCCTCTGCTCAAGCACGATCACCTACAGCACATTGCCCAGCACTGTGTCCAGATGGCTTTTGAATATCTCCAAGGAAGGAGACTCCACAACTTCTCTGGACAACCTGTTCCAGTGCTCAGTCACCCTCTCAGTAAAGAAGTTTTTCCCCATGCTCAGAYGGACCYTCCTGTGTTTCAGTTGGTGCCYGTCACCTCTCATCCCGTCCCTGGGCACCACTGACAAGAGTCTGGCCCCATCCTCTTGACACCCTCCCTTCAGATACTTATACACATTGAGAAGATCCCCCTCAGGCCTCTCTTCTCCAGGCTGAACAGGCCCAGCTCTCTCAGCCTTTCCTCATAAGAGAGATGCTCCAGKCCCTTCATCATCTTAGTAGCCCTCCGCTGGACTCACTCTGGTAGCTCCATGTCTCTCTTATACTGGGGAGCCCAGAACTGGACACAGTCCTCCAGATGCGGCCTCACYTCACCAGGGCTGAGTAGGGGGGAGAATCACCTCCCTTGACCTTCCGGCAACACTCTTCCTAATGCAGCCCAGGATACCATCGACCTTCTTGGCCACAAGGGCACAGTGCTGGCTCATGGTCAGCTTGTCCACCAGGACTCCCATATCCTTCTCTGCAGAGCTGCTTTCCAGCAGGTCAGCCCCTAGCCTGTACCGGTGCATGGGGTTATTCCTCCCTAGGTGAAGGACACTGCACTTCCCTTTGTTGAACTTCATAAGGTACTTAAAGCATTCCAATTTGTGAAGGGCCTTATAAATGTATATTGCTGTGGCCAATGATTCTTGTTTTATTTACTTTTTTAAACTAATACTAGAGCCCTTGCTCAAAATTTGATCCCACAGTGAACACTAGATTTTTCCTGTTTCACATAAAGAGCTACTTTCTCTTGTTTCCAGTATAAGGCTTTTTAGAGTGCATTAGTGCATTATTAGGACAGGGTGCAGAGGAAAGGTAGGATTTAATTTACATGGCAAGACTACTTTAGCTGAAAGAACTACTTCATAATAAGAATAAAAATAGATACATATCCTGTTAAAAGAAAGAAGTTAGTATCTTGCCCAGAAAACAGGAGACTGATAAGATACCAGATAGTACGAACTCTACTGAAAACTGAGATGGCCCTATGATACTTATAGTGGCATAAATCAGTAATGAGATAGTATCAGAAAAGGGAAAACATGACATAAATAAGAAAAATTAAGATATTCCAACAGGCTGTTGGCCTGGCAATAAAAGTCAAAGAGGCCCTGTATTAGGGACCTGAAAGCAATAAAATCTCAAATAAATCTCCTGAAGGGACTGTCCTCCTGATGAGGTAACTCAATGCAGAGCACCTTTTCACTCTTAGAGTCATAAGCATTAAAGCCCAAATCTGTCACTGTTTCATTTTCCTGAGCTTTATGAAAGTGATTTTAGAAAGCCACAGCTTTCAAGATAGATGCTTTCTCTTCTCTTACCCTAACGTTAGTTTGTACAGCCTCTTAATATATAGCCTCTTTGAATCTCTTCAAGCGATATTTCTAATCTCCTTGGTCAACTTAAAAAAAAAAAAAAAGGCATACTAGATAGCACAGATACAGTTTTAAACAGGTTTCAGAGCAGTACCTTTAGGGAGTTAACATGTCACTATCATCTTAGGAAAATGTTTCAACCAGGTATTGGTAAAATCACATTAAAAATGTGTGAGAAAGAAAACAAATGGGAAATCACATTATCCATGAGTGAGTACATACTCAACATTTAGGACCTCTGTAGAGATACAGTGCACTGTTACTGAATGAGACAATGTACCTAAATCATATCATTGCTTCCAATATGTACTCACTTAAGATGACATTTCCAAATGAGACCATAGACAGTGGATGCTGGTTTTTATTCACAACTGCATCCATATATAAACCTTAGCCCTCTGAGAGCATTAAGTGGTTACTGTCTTGGAATCTGTAAAAAAGTTAAGCCAAAATAACTAAGCTAAAAAAAATCTCATTATATAATAGACTTGGCTACATATTCATTTCTTTTGTTCATGCCTTAAAATAGTATATTTGGGCCAAGGCTTCTGTGATACATTTGGTATTGACTGGTAGCCTCATGACTCCTAATAGTTATATGGAAAGCAAAGGAAGATGTTTTATAAAGGATTGCCTATGCTTTGATGTGTATGTTTCTGTTCAAGATCCTAAACGCAAACCTCAGTTTTGAATCTAGCTTCTCTTCCATTTCCTGCAGAACAATGTGTGTTCAATACGTGTATAGGCTCTGATTCTATGTTACAAATTACCTAGAAATAGCTGTAGTCAAGACTGTCAATAATGTTCTTGGTGACATTCGAACCAAACTTTGACTTCTAAAATACTGCACTTATAAAGACACCAGACCACGAAGTGTAAAGCGGGAATAATGCATGGGATTACTGCCGCCTGGTGGCTAGCTTACAACATGACATTAAAAACAAGCGAAGGCAAACTGTTGTATTTATAATTATCCTAATACAGTCACAGACTTTATAAACACAACATAAAGGCACAGTCTGGATTACCGACGGTGATGATGGCACAGGACATTTTAAGACAGGTAAGTTACCATCACGGTACATAATATCACACACACACACACACGTACATATAAACACATACACAGAGTTGAGCAAGTATTAGTGAAGAAGTTTTCAGGCTATACGAAATGTTCTGTATTGCCTTCTTTCCAGTTCTCTTGCAAATCAGCACTTCTCAAAAAAAAGCAGCACAGAACATTTCCTGAAGCCTGAAGAGTTCTTCATTAACATGTGTTCAGCTCTGCATGTGTATGCGTTGTCTCTCTCTTCTTCCCATCTCTCTCCTCACACTTCTTCCAATCTGTTGGCAACCACTAAAACAAATGGAAAAGAACAAAATGGCACAGAGAATACAAGAAGGAAACAAGAACCAGGGGGAGCAGTCACAAAAGACAGCGGAGAGGGGAAAGGATTTTGGACATCAGGACCACCCACTGGTGGGCTTTCACCAGAGATTTGGTAACATCACTAAATCTTAAGGTGCTTTAAGATGATGAACTCCCTTGAGCAAGATGATCTCACTGTAAGCAAAGTTTTGATCTGTGGTGCTTGGTTATTGTTTTCCCTAACTGGCCAGTGAGGGTGACTACATACGAATATGTATATCACAAGGTTTTCTCTTTTGAGATATAAATGCTACAGCTGTCTCAGAGTCAGGCTGAAGACACATTCCCTCAGTCTTTGCCATGCAGTCCACAATTGTGTTCATAATCCCAGCCTTTCCACCATAGTTTCAACCCTTACAACCTTCTGCAGTCAAACCTCAGGATTCTGCCCTGTCTTCTGCCAGAGAGATGAAATTGTGCAGCTGCTGTTGAAGCATGAAAAAGCTTTAAGAATTCAGTTTAGGAATCAGGATGTTCTTTACTCAACATCTGAAAGTTCCCTCCATTTCCCATCGGCCCTAATCAACTCATTTCTTTCGGAATAAGTATTGACTCTATTGTTTAATGGGCATAAAGGGAAAACGTGGAGTAGACTGCTATGTAAATCTATGGTAGTTTTGTCAGTTTGACACTGAAAGGGGTCTGAATCTGGAGGCCAGGAGGCCTCATTGAGGAAGAACCAATCCAGAACACATGGCTATGTCTACAACAGCAAGGAGTGAGGTGCCGCAGGAGCGTGAAGTGAATCCATGAGCACTGAGGACCCAGGGCCCACACTATACAGGTTTCAGAGACATTAACTTCAGACTAACTCTAATTTGGTATCATAGACTGAATTCCTTTTAGCAGCTGTAGTGCATATTTGAATTTAGTATCATCCAAAAGAACTTCAGTGCATACGCTGGCGCTGCTCCGTGAGATGAACCAAAGTATGGTATTAGGGATGACTGAAAAATTCATTTCAAAAGTGGATTCCTGATGAAAAAAAAAAAATATATATATATATATATAAAATATCCTAATCTAAAACCTTAATGTAGATTCACTCTAAGAGAATTTGTCAGTGTGAGAACTCGTTGAAGAACACCTATGTCACCATTGTATTCTTTGGAAAAATACAAAGCTTTAGTCTCCAGGCCACCATGTGATTTTGAGTAAAATTTACATCTGTTTTGATCTCTGAGACTAAGCGATGTTGGTCCAAGTTTCAAAATATGCATCTTTTAAACAAGTCAGTGACATTTCTTTTTCCTTTACTCTCTCTTCTGACGCCAGCAATAGCCTCGACTCCTACTTTTGCTTCCATTCAAAAAATGCCTAATATTCTGTAGTCAAACCTCAGGTTTTCTACTCAGCTTGCTGCTGTAGAGAAGACTCAGGCAGGCGCTGTAAATGCTAAATCATAGGTTCTTGAGCAGAAGTTGTTAAAATACATTAGTATGTGCTTCCTCTGTATTGCTGTCTTTTGAAAATGGGGAGGGGAGGGGTAGAATATGGTAGAATATAGAAAAGGACTGTTACAAAAGTAAAAAGACATCAGAAAAAGTTTCTTAAAATACAAGGCTATCTAATGGTTACGGGAAACAATGTCATAGCCTCAGTTTTTCTTAAATTAAGATTAAGAAATATGGCGTGGTTGTTCCCTTTTCTAAACCTCTTTGTCTTATACAAATGTACACCTTCCAGCATCTGGGAAGACCAAAGAGAGAAGAAAGTGGAGTAGTGAATGGAAAGACATAATATTCCTCCAGGATATAAAAAGAAATTACTCACAAATTAAGTACAAATTTTTTTGTAAACCTTTCCTAATACARATTTCTACAAGATGAGAGAACAGTGATACGGCTTCTTACCAAACAGCCATGTTTGACTTCCCTTTCACACAAAAAATAAGAGATAATTTTAAGTTGAAGGAATTGTTAATGCCCAAAGCAGTATTTTTAAGTTATACACCCTTACAATACCTACATAAAAATACACAAAGTACAATATATTCAAAAAGAAACTGTTAAGAGTACCCACTTTCTTCACAACAGCCAATGCCTAACTCTCCCTTAACTGTTATGTAAACCGAATTGCCTCATATTTTCAGCTTTATCCTTTGTTCCAATTTCATTGGTGCATCTTTGCGGATAATAGACATTTTGATATGTATTACTGTAGTAGTTTCATAAGATTTTCTATATAATATATTCAGTGGATCTTGAGCGATAGTAACGTGATCACCTTTACTAGGCTATGCCCTGCTAGCTGTTCATTATAAATATTGTTATTACAGCAGTGATGCACTTAGAGATTATTCTTTTTAAGACAGGGTAAGAAAGGGCAGTATATTAGTGTGATGTGAAATAGCATTTTTTATGTGTACATTACTAGATGCAGCCTCAAGGACAAAGCTGAGGTGGCCAGTATGGTGCAATTTGATAGGTGTGAAAGTTAATTTAAAATGGGCTTTTTAAAGTTTTGAGATTTTGATTCCAGACCCAAATGGGACCTAAGATCTAGTCAGTTAACTCAGCTTTTAACCTCTTCCTTACCTGAGTTAGGGAAGACCATCTACCACTAAAGTACTTCCAGACATTGTTCAGGGTTTAGTATCTACACATCGGGAGCTTTGAAGACTCCGTGCATCCCTACTAGGAGTTTTAGAATATAGTAAATACAGAAAACAATTAGGCACTAAACAGTGACCCTCAATACAGAGTCCATTATTTTATTCCTGGTATTGATTTCTCTTCTATATTGAGAACATAATTTTGATAAAATCTTCGCCTTAGGATAAGATACTGATAACTCTTAACATGGCCTGATTATTTCTGCTTGAAAAAAGCTTAGATATTCCTTATTTAGCAGTATATAAACAGGGTATAAATGTCATGTAACCCACTTGCTTTAGTTTGCTCCCTTAGCTCTTCATGAGTTTAAGTAATTAAAATAATGTATGTCAAAAATAGCCTCAATTTGTCCTCTATCTGAACAAAGAAGAAGCATATAAAATGGAGGGTTGCTAGAAGAAAATTAAAACATTGGCACAAAAAAAAGGTTTCTTCCTCATACTACAGAAAAGGAACAACCCATTTTTATTTTTCTGTAGTGATCAGCATGTATAGCCAGAGTCCTACTCATAGCAATGGTACGTTTGCATAAAAGATAATAGGTAACTGCTTTTCTGTTGAGTTTAGCATCACTGAATGGAAGAATATGTTTGCCTGTATTTGTCTGTTCACAACTGATGTACTTTTGAAATAAAGCAGTTCTCAAGTCATAATTGGTGTATCAAATTTTATCAAAAACATTTATAAAACAACTGCTTTTTTCTGATGTACTGATTTGATGTACTGAGAAAAGAATTTGGTGGACATTTTGTTTGTGGAAAATTCCAGCAACAGCAGTTCAAAGTTTTGTCATCAAGTATACACCTCGTATAAAAAATGAGTGGAGAAACTTTGCAAAAGTTTCATCCTAGACAAAAGAATTTTTTTGATGGAAATTTCTTCTCTGTAATGCTAATTTTTAGGACTGCTGCTATTTCTTTCATCTCCTCATCCTGTTTTCTTTTCATTTCCCCATCCTCTTCAACTTTTCTTTTTTTAAAATCTGTCTTAACATCTTTTCATAATGTACTTCTTCAAGTACCCTACTTCCTTCTTTTAAGGTTACTTTCATTCTTTTTCCCATCTCATCTGCTGAAGTGATTAATATGAGAATAAGAATTAACAGAACACTTAATACTTGCATTTAAAGTGTCAACATTTAGCTTAAGGATATAGGTTCCCAGGCAACGTACAACACAAAGAAATTCTCATGATCTGGTGTCATAGTGTCAAGCTGCCTATAAAGAAGGATGTCTCATTTTCCTCTCTAGCTTTGTAACCATTATAACTTTTTGCTTTAAATGGCAGATTAGATATAGGCTATACATATATGCATTCGCCTAATAGTAGTGAGTTAAGATTAGTATAATAAAATACAAGGAACTTTTATTAAATTATTATTTCTGAATATAAATAGTCCCACTTGGAATGCTAAGTATTAAGACTAAATAAAGCACTAGTTAATGTAATAGACATAATAACTTGGATTTAATGACAAGTTAAATCCATCCATACTTGAACATCGCTGTTTTTATAGAACCATTGATACCAGTCCTAAAAAGATACTCAAAAAATGGACAGATTTTTTATGAATGAGCTTATATACTCAATTTATACCCATAATCTTCAATTCTTTAGATACTGGATAAAACAGATTAAAAATTAAAGATATAACTTTGTTCTATCTTAAAGATTTATCCGTTTAGGACCATAAATTTTTATGGGACTTCCTATGTCCTCACACATTCAGTTTTCTTGAAACAGGATACTAGTAAGAAATAATCAAGGAGGTAAGGGACAGTGTAGGTAGCTGTGTCAATGAATCTTGGGAAAATATCCTTTTGAATAAGGCTTTAAAATTAAGATACTCCATGCCAGAGAGTGTGTAAAGTTTAGTGTTGCTACTGCTTATAAAATAAGAGATGGCAAGCAAAAGGGGACAATATATGTAGTATCTACAATAATGGAAGAGAATAAGATTCTAGGAGGAAAAATTATTAAAAAACAGTACGCACAATTTCTGTGGAAGCACCTAAGCCATGTTCCTTACCTGAACACTGAACTGATCAGAAAAATTGCCACAGCAGAAACTGCAGCCTCACTAATCCACTGCATCTTTGGAAAGCATTCCACAGCTTCGAAAAGGAATTTACCGATTGTCAGCTGCTTCAATACCGCAGATGAGGTTGCCATTATTACTTTGGCGTGCTTTGAACATGCGATTTTAGACCTCATTTTGTTTTCTTTTTCTGCTTTGCCCACAGGCAAAAATCTGCCGTAAAATAAGGCAGAAAGCAGCAATAAGTGAGCTGCAATCAAGACGACGAGACTTCCACCGGGAAAACAAGAGGATGTGGCTGAGAATCACGAAGCGCAGTGATGCTTTTCTCTATAGCTCTCACTAGGCGTCGGATTTGCCCAGGCCACATTTTCGCGGGAACTGAAGTTCACACGGATCAAAGGATGCAAATGAAGAGACGAAGGGCTCGAAAGCTTTGCCCGCTTTCCCGCCCAAGGACATCACTTGCAGAAGTTCCCGCCACAATCCCGCAAAGCACTGCAGCGTGGCCGGCAGGAACAGAGCCGTGCTGCTCGTCCTCCCAGTACACGAACCCACAGGTTCGCCGTCCCTGGCCGCGCAGCGTGAATTTTGCTGGGAAGTGTATTCACCGTGCCCCTGAGGCTCGTCTGCCCCGCCACGGCGACCGCCGGCAACTCCCAGGCACCGGCAACGCCGAGGCCACTGCGGAGCCCGGTAGGGGCCTTCCCACCGCCCCGCCCCGCCCCGGCCCCGCGCGGCCCGGCCTCGCCTCTTGCCTTGGCTCCTCCCTTCGCCGCTCGGCTGTGGCGGCGGCGGCGGCGCTTCCGCCCGCTGGGACCGCAATGGCGGCGGCCGCCTTCTCCTCCTCCTCCGTGCTGCGCCCTGGCTTGGTGCCGCTGAGGCGGTGGCGAGCCCCCTCGCGCCCAGCGCCCGGAGCTGCCTACAGCACCAGCAGCTCCCCGCGCAGCGCCGCCAGGTATGCGACACCGCTCCGAGCATCTTCATCCTCCCTCTTTCGGCGCGGCAGGTAGCATCCTCGGGAATGGCGGGCCAGACGCACGGGGCAGCCCCCCGCCCGCCGCAGCCGTTGAGCGGTCGCGCTGGAAGCCCGCGAGCGCGTGAGGCGGCCGCGCGCCGCAGCCGTTGAGCGGTCGCGCTGGAAGCCCGCGAGTGCGTGAGGCGGCCGCGCGCCGCGGCGTTGAGCGGCCGCGCTGGAAGCCCGCGAGCGCGTGAGGCGGCCCTCTCCTGCGCGCAGCTGCCGCTTAACGGTCGTGCTGGAAGTCCGCGGGTGCGCGGCGTGCTGAGGGGGCGCTCTCCGACGCCCCTGGCGCAGCGCCGTGGCCCCGCTCCCGGCACACTCGCCTCATTCTCCCGAGAATCAGCGGCCGGGACCGGTGTGGCGGGGTGGGTCGGGACTCCTCCGGGACCCCGTGGTGTGCCGGAGCGCGGAGAGCAGTGGCTTAATTGAGTCCCTTGAAAATGCGGCTCTCCTGCCTCCGTGTGGCATCGCACCCGGCAAGTGAGGTACTGCAAGCGAGGGAGGACTGCAAGGCGGGTGTTGTTGCTCCAGTGGGGATTTAAATGGTAAACTGAAGTGAGAGAGCCCTTGCAATTAGGCCTTCCACCCTTAATCCCCAGTGAGGGGGATCTAGCTTTAAAATGTGTTTGCTCTTGGTACTTCAAAGAGCTTTTCTTTTTTTTTTCTTTTTTTTACTGTAAACTACTGTACATTAGCATTTCTGCTGTCTAGGTTTATTTGTGCTGATAGGTTGTGAATTCATCTTTTCTACTTTGCTAAATAATTTTACTTTGTATATGAAGAGAAGTGTGATGGTGACTACCCATCTCATTACACCTCTTTGTCCCTAGAGAGAAGGTAGTGTGGGACTTCAGTGCTGCTTTGTTCTTCAGCACTGTAGTGCTGAAGCGCTTTGTTTTTCAGCATGAGTATGAAAAAATAAAAACTGTGGCCGCTGCATGTCTCACGTAGCACTGCAGTGTGCAGGGAACTGCCAGTTTTCGTAGAAAGATGGATCCCTAGGGGGAGAGGGATGTAGTCTAACACAGTGGCCATCTAGTCTGCTGGCTCTTCTACCCCACGCTTTTCATTTAACACGCTGGTTGAACTGATCTTCTGGTGTTGGTATTGCAGCATGACAACTCTGAACACTTGTCTGGTTGTGGAAAGAAGGGTTTCACCTCTTGCTGGTCAGTCCTTTGATTTATCATGGAGCTGTGTCTTAAATACTGACCTGAAAGTTCACCCAGTATAGCAGATCACAACTAGCTTACAGTGAAAGCATTGTAGTTGCTTTATGTTTTCAAACACGGAAAGCTTGGTGAGCAGAACCGTGGTAATACAATTAGGTGTCAGACCTCATAGGTACTCATGTTCTGCTGGTCTATATGGCAGAGGATTCAATTCTGCTGTTTTTGGCACAAATRTCTGGATTTCTGAAATTATTAGAAGGGAGGGTGTCAAGAGGATGGAGCCAGACTCTTTTCAGTGGTGCCCAGCAACAGGACGYGAGGCAAYRGGCACAAACTGAAACACAGACAATTCCATCTGAACATGAGGAAAAACCTTTTCACTGTGAGGGTGACAGAGCGCTGGAACAGGCTGCCCAGAGAGGTTGTGGAGTCTCCTTCTCTGGAGATATTCAAAACGCGCCTGGATGCAATCCTGTGCAATRTGCTCTAGGTGACCCTGCTTGAGCAGGGGGGTTGGACTAGATGATCTCCAGAGGTCCCTTCCAACCTCAGCGATTCTGTGATTCTGTGTTGCAGAATGCTGATGGAACTGTTTTTCAGTTAAATAAAATGCGGACTGGATTTCCTCCTCTATCAGGCAGATGTAGCAGTTAAGTTTGGATGACTTTTTCATATAAGACCACATGGTCTCCTGCTGCCCTTAGCTTTTTTGGTCATCAAGACCTCCTAGAAATGAGTGAAATTCCACAAATCTCTGAAACAGGCAAAATGCAACTTGCTCTTCTGTGTTGCTTAAAATGATGGCTTTGAATCATCTGGAATACCTTGTTTCAGACGAGATCARTGATAGAATTTCTTGCTCTATGGCTTTCTCTCTCTTCTCTCTCTTCCTCACCCCCCCATCCCAGCAATAAAGTTAGTATTTAAAGGCTGCTTGACCTGATACAAAAAATGTAATATCCTAGCGTCTGAAGGTCATACACTCTGGAGATTTGTTTTCAGTTGGTGGGCATGAGGGTTGTTCCCCCCCCCCCCAAAATCCTTGGCTGTGGTGATGACCGCAGCAATGATAGAGGGGAGCTGAGGGCTTCAGCGACAGTTCAAGGAACAAGACACCTTCTTCAGTCTTCCTCTGCTTTTCCACACAGGCAAGACRATGGTGGTGGGCACTCCACCACCATCCAAGAGGATGTTTGCCTGCTATAGTGCTGGTCAGAGGGGAGGGCAAGATTTCTGGAAGGCCAAGGGGACTGAAAGACCAAAAGGGTGCGGGGGGGGGGGGGACAGTTTTAGGAGGAGAGGATGACAAAAGCTACTGAGTTATTCACCATTCACTTATCTCAGCTAGGTCCTGAGAAAAGTAAGAAATGTTATCAGCTAGATTGGGACAAAAGATTACTGTGAATAATCCCATGCCAAATATGTTCTTGAAGTGAATTTGGGAAGGGAGGGAGTAACAATTTCTTACAATGCAAATTCTTAAGGGTGTAAGAATGTTCTCATGTTCTGTTCCTGGTCATAGGAATTCACAGAAGTTCACCAAAACCAGGTTGACTGCATGTGTTGGGAAGGTGGGGTATGGCAGGAGAGCTTCTCTTTTGTATGTACTTTCATGTTCCTCATGTTTCATGTTTTGTATGGCACTTTCATGTTCCTCAAATAAGAGAGGGGGAATCCTTTCTTTGTCCAGGTGGGTTTGTACTGAGTTCATGTCTTTCAAATACTATTTGAAAGACATCAAATTCACTGATCAAAGTATTTGAAAATTTTTGACACAGTAGATCACACAGTTAAGTGTTTTGTTTATAATATTTTAGATCTAAATGTTGTGCATCTTTTTGTCTTTATAGTGATGAAGCAACCATTATCTCAGGGACAAAGCTTGCTAAACAAGTCTTGAAAGAAGTTCAAAGGGATGTAGAATCATGGATATCCTTTGGAAACAAGAGACCTCATCTCACTGTCATATTAGTAGGAGACAATCCAGCTAGTCATATCTATGTCAGAAATAAGATAAAAGCAGCTGCATCTGTAGGTATGTATTACATAATAAAAAATGTTTCCATGTTAAGCACAAGATCTTTTTATAAAAAAAAATAGGTGGAGGGACCCTTTGTATCTTCATTTCACTTTGCACTGTTTTCTTCCTCACCATTCTTGATGAACATAAAGTGAAAAAGTTGCACTGATGTGCGAAGAAAGTATTTTTCATGACACAGGAATGGTAGGCATAAGTTTTGATTATATACCTTAAAATGTTAGGAAACGATTTGCACCTTTAGCCTTAGAAACTGGAAACTAAAAGGGAACACTACAAAGGTTTTTTGACGGTTAAATATCTAGCTGGTTTTGAAAGGCTGGGTGAATAAAGATAATTGGAGGGAAATTATATGAGCTTTTAGTTATTAATTGTCTTTGCAAGACACTGGTGATTTTCAAAAGTGAAATATATGCTTAGGAGCTTACCTTTTCAGTACCCATTATATTCCTTCTTTTACATAGATTCTTTGGTCTGCTTACAACCGTAGTAACAAATCCTAATATCCTAGAATTGATGGCAGCAAAGCTTATAAACTAACAACTCTTAGAGAAAGAAAAATTAAGAGTGTCTTTCTCCATACCCTGAATAATAAGCTTCTTGGTGTGTATCTGCAGTATTTCATGGAATTTGTCCCGTTGAATGCTTTCTGTCCACATTAAAGCCAGGCAAGCCAATCCAAAACCAAAGTGTCACGGTTCTATATAAAAAGAGCAAAATTTCAGACATAATAAATGGCAAATGTAAATAACTGATTATCTGAGGTAAGGCTCAGTCACTACAGCATCTTATGTCCACTTGAAACAGTATCCTAGCTTAAACAGGAAACTTGAATTTTGTTGCTGTCAGTGGAACTGCAGTCTTGTCTAGTGACTTGAAAAATTATCTGTTCTAATAACAGTTTTGTCCTTGTAGGGGAAGTGGTGAAGTCATCATATGCAGTGGCAGTATTGTTAGTGTAGCTTGATCTGTTTGGGTTTGTTCATAATTCTCAAGAACATATTTGTAAAAAAGTTATTGTATGCTTTATTTTCCAAATATTTGTAAATCCAGTTTTAATTTTGACTCTACTTTGTCAAACTACTGTTTTTTCCTGTATRTTTCACTGTAAGATTGTATTTGACATCTAAACATAGTGTTAAAGATCAGACAGTGACAGTGGAATTTTCAATAGTCCTTCGTTCTTAGTTAAGGCAGTTGTTGAGCATCTGATGCATTTTTAGACAAAATGACTAAGCTCACCTGAGATAAATAATCTGATACTAATATCAGTGTCTTCTGTTTTTGTTTATTATCAGGCATTTCTAGTGAGATCATACTGAGGCCTAAAGACATTTCTCAGGAAGAACTCTTAGATATGATAGTCAAAATCAACAAGGATTCAACGGTTAGTGGTTTATTAGTTCAGCTACCTCTCCCAGGTAGGTGCTGTCTCTTATCCTGCTCTTCAAATATGGACATCTTAAGAGGAAGTGTTTGACAAAATTTTTGATTGTGAGTGTACCTTAGTTACATGAGGAGCTCTTGAAAGCACATACGCATAAGGAAGGATGAGTCATTGAAACAATACATTTCTATTGCATACTAGCTCACAGTTCTTATTAAACAAAAAATAAAGTGAATAATGAGACTCAACAACCCTGCCTTAAAAAAAAAAAAAAAATCAGTGAAAATGCTACTGCAAGGATAACTTCTCTTTTCCTTTTTTGCTGCTTCAGTTTACTTATCTATTTTTTTTTCTAACATGTTGCACTGATTTGCTGTATTTATCAAGATCTTTTGCTGTATCTTTATTGACTGTAGCATGCCAAGTATGGTACCTAGCAGATGATGCTACTGCCGTTCTCACAGTGGTTCCAGTTTTCCCCTTAAACCTCTGTTGGTATTTTCTGTGCGGTCTCTAATGCTCCAGGTGAGCTCTGTGCTAAACTCCTAAAAGCCTCTACCATATTCATGTTTATTAACCCCCCACCCCCTGCAGTGTGTACTAAAAACTCACCTRTCTGACCCTTATAAACCACTCGGCAATAGCTGGAAAGATGGTATTTCGGCAGTGATTGAGCTTATAACTTTTCACCTAAATCTATCTAAATCAATTTAGTTAAACCAGTGTAAGTTTCCTAACAGAGATGTACCTAACCTACTAGATTCATTGTAATAAATTGACTGGCATGTTGGGTTTCGCCCATCTCTTTATTTCCAAGTGTTGTCTGCTATCATATATTTAGACTGTAGGCCCTGAAGGGCAGGAATATGGTCTTTGGTGTATGTAGGCATGATTTCTAGCACTAGCAGGAACTCCAAGGGTTATTGTTCTAGGAATGATGATTATGAAGTAGAGGATTTGTTTTTCATCAGCTCTTCATTTCCACTCTTACTGTTAGTCTTGCTCTTTGCTTTCGGACAGTTTTCACTGCCTTTATTTCCCAGTTGCGAAACATGAAGAAATGGGGCAGGTACTGACTGTTAAGGAAGAGAAGGATGTGTTTTGTTGATATTTGTAATAAATTTGGCAGTCGTGGTTAGGAAGTTTTGCACTTCGTATTATTTAAACGCTAGATGGTGATAATCCCCAAATTTGCTATGCACTGAAGCAAGCCGGCCACAAGATGGAAGCATAATGCAAGTAAGGAGCACAAAGCTTTGGATGCTAAGTAATGAACTCTGGGAGTTGCCTGAATGTGCTTGGTTGCCTGAATGTGCTTCGTTGTTTAGTTTGAAGAAACATCTCTTCCAGTAAGAATAGATGAGAAGAATTGTTTTTTTTATTAATTTTTCATCAGTATTAAGAACTCCAGAAAAGATTTACCACTGGCAACCTAGTGATGGAAATTCCTCTCTGTAGCACAGGAAATAAGCTTGTCCTCTGGAGTTTCCATCCACTGCTGTGTTCCCCATAAATGGGAGGTGTGATATGTCACTTGACTGACTTAGGCTGATATTCTGAAAAACTGTTCAATACTCCTTCCAGAAATGCTTCCTTTTTGTTGTTTTTTATTTGTTTGTTTGAAGTGGCTGTCAGTTCATTGCAATCTCTTCTTGAGTCTTCTGCTTTCATTATGCACAGTGATATATAATTTAACAATGGGCTTAAGCCTTGAAACTTAGTGGATTTAGTTCTGTGTTTAACATTTCAACAAAACCAATTTGAAGATAATTGTAGATGTGTCAGTTCAGATGTCTAATGCTAGTACACTTCAATGGTTTAAGCCCTGATATAACTGGTTGAACATCTCTCTCAAAAACTACAGTACCTCACTCACAGTAACTGCGTTAGGAGTAATTAGTCTTCCTCTAACCTGTAAAACTTGCCAGTTTGAGGCCTGGCTGTTGCCTACCTTCAGAAAAGCTTTACCGTAGTTGAATCAACAGCAGAACTGCTTCAGTGTTACATGTCTGTATAGATATTTGTTAAGGCTAAATATGCAAGCCATTTTTAAAAATTAAGAAATTCTTTCTACAATAAAAGTCAAATATAACTTTGTGTACTGGGTTTTTTTTCTTTTTCTTTCTTTCTTTCTTTTTTTTTTTCCCTCCCCTGAAATATCATGTTCTCCCAAAGAAACTTTTAGAGATGGAAGGGCAGAAGACTATGTTAGCTCCTTTTCCAAAATTGGTTTAACTTACATTGTAATGGTAGGAGATAAAGTCTAGAAGTTGTAGACACTAGATCAGCAATGGCTGCTTTTGCTTGTTTTGTTTTTGTTTTTTTTTTTGTTGTTTTGGTTTGGGGTTTTGTTTTGGTGGGTTGGGTGTTTGGTTTTTTTGTGGGGGGGGGCCTTAAACAACACACAGGTGTGGCTTTTGATCAACATTAGGTTAAAAATAGAAGCAGAAAATGGCTTTGTTCTTTCTCACTTTTGTGAGTTGGAAGAACTTAACTTTGAGGTTTATTATCTTTGCCTGAGGAAGACTTACTTTCTGTGCACCTTCTGAGTGCTTTACTTCTGATGTGGTAATGGTTTTGTGGGCAGTTTCCTGTATCTTTTAAAATTGCTTGGGGAATGGCTATGAAACGTTAGATATTTCTTTGAGATAGAATGCTAAAAATGTAACGCTTTCTTGGAGGTGAGCAGCTGTGAAGTATGGGAGAACTGCATATGAACAAAATGTTTCTCTACTGGAAAGGACTGTGCTAATTGAAGTGCAGCCTGATTTGGTGTGACTGGGTATATCATTATAGCAGGGTCACAGTACAGCTTGTAAAAAGATTTTCCAGGAAGCCCATTGCTGTTGCTGCAGTGCTACTTCCTCACTCCGTATTTCTTGATCCATGTTGTATATTTTAGTTCCTAGGACTGTATCTCTTTTGCTCCATGTTTTTATTTTCATCACTCTGCCCTTTTGAAAAGGCACCTTTATTTTTAGCTTGTCTACATTTGAAGTGCATGTTTGTTTTGTAAATAAGAGTATGGGCAGGCAAGCCATATTCAGCGTCTTCTTGCGAGCTGGGTTAACAGTTAAAAGTGTAAAGACAGAGAGAAACTTGAGGTGGAGGAATAGCTTGGAATGGTTGCAAGTAAGTTGGCATGACAATCTGTAGAGAGAAGGTTAAGTGTGTGAATAATATTCTGTGAGACTGACGCTAACATACTTAAAAGATTACTTTTTCCTCAGGAAAAAATTATGTGGTCTATAGTCATATGCAAATAAAACCAGAAAAAACATTTCTGAAGGGAAATAAAATCTACACTTGATGTAATGTAGTAATGATTTATACAATTGCAACTGTTTTTCTTCTACCTTTGTCTCTTCCCCACCCCGGGTTAGTGTTTTATGAGATAGCTCTGATTAAGGGCAAGGGAAGAGAGGAGTGTCCACATCTTCTCTTTTCAGGCCCATTTTGGCCTGCCTGTTCCCAGCTATGCGGCTGGGTTTCTGTTCACTGATATGTGCCCTTTTCTGAAATCCTGCAAATCAGTTTTGAGTGAAAAAAATCCATGTAAAGCATGTTCTCTTTTGCTTATACATGAACATATCTTATATTTCTGCCTCTGGAATGCTGAACAGGAATGAGGAGGTCTTGGTCAGAGGAAAGTTTTGTCATATCCCAGGCTCCAAGAAAAGCATGGCTGCCAAATTTTCTTTGCTGAAAAACTATTTTGGACAAGGTTAACAAGTTTCCTTTTGCAAAAACTGTTTAATAGGTTACTCTGAATTTCTCTTGCCTGCCTGCAAAGTTATGGTTTTCTTTGATCTAGATTAGACTAATTTGATTTTGAAAGAAAGACTCTTTCATCAGTTTTAATTTCCACAGGTCCTTGACATAGGGATTCATAATGGAACTTTCTCCCTTTAGAAGATGGAAAATTAAATCATAGCTTTGTCCGTTTGACACACTCCAGTTGAATTCCATTTTTTTACTGGAAATCCTTTAACAAGAGTTTACCATATTTTAAGTTTCCTAGCATATGATATCTTTTAATTAGCTAGTCCCTTTTTATGCAAAATCTGAAAGTACATATGTAGAGTAAGTTAATTACTAAATTCAAATCTCATGGGTATGTGTGTATAAAACATGTCTACTGAGAATGCCTGAATTTCCTTGTGAACACTCATTTTGCTTTATTTGGCTTTTTTAAACATCCCATTATGCCTCTTAAATTGGACATGTAGATATATCACTTCAAAATAGGAGAGAGTTCTCTTAGCCATGGATCCTAGTATAGGCATTGTAGTATTAGATAGAAGATGGAGGGGGAAAAAAAAACTGAGATGGAAGTAAAGCTTGAGTGTAACACTGGAACCTGGGAAGTTATTAAACAATGAAGCAGTAGACGAAAGCTGTAACTAACATACCACTGGGCAAATGTATTTGTTTTACAGAAACGAAGTTTGCTTTCTGGATCGTGTGTTGACAGGAGGTAAACATATTTCGTACAGGTGTTATTCTGGAGTGTCTCTTCACAGCACAATTTTTATGCCTAGTTTAGTAACTTGTCTTGGCTAATGCTTATGTTGTTTCATAATGAATGTCAACGTTTATGCAGTATAAGCTTTAAGCAGCTGAAGACTTACCCCATAAAAATAGTGCATATGAAAAGTAATAACTGTGAAAAGTTAAAAATAATCATGTGCCAATATCATTTAAATCATATTTGGTGTTTTGAGCTCATAAAGATCTCACAAGTTTATGTGATATCCAAGTTTTCCAATGAAAAAAAGATATATTTTGATCCCATTGATTAGCAAATTCTTAAAAACCATTATCTTGTTAAAAAATAGAAACTGAAGGCTAGATTTTTTTTTTTTTTTTTGAGCCACTAGGTTATTAACACTTCCAAAATGCAGAAGGGACTCAACTGTGTTGTTTAAATAATTATTTTTCATAATTAGTAAGCATCACTGTCAGGGGAGTATCAGCCTCTAATATTTTGACTACAACTGTTGTATAAGCAGTGTCACAAACTGAATCATTTTATTTTCAGCGGACGATTTGGAAAATTGAAGTTGTAAATTAGTTCCTCCCCCTTTTTTTTCATTCCCCGAGTATAGCCTAAGCATAACAAATAACAAATAATTATCCTAGGTAAATGAAACTAGTGTGTTTCTTCATGTAATGATTTAGATAGCATTGATGACTTTTGATAAATGAAAGAAAAGTAATCAGAAAGCAATGCATTTTCTAGATCACATAGACGAGCGAACAGTTTGTAACGCTATTACACCTGAAAAGGATGTGGATGGATTTCACATTATCAACATTGGACGTCTGTGTCTTGATCAGCCTTCTATAATACCCGCCACTGCTGCTGCTGTGTGGGAAATCATAAAGCGGACAGGTAAGGAAGTGTATTGAAACATTTTTTTTATTACGAAAGATGAATGAGGGGTACACAATATGAGGCAGATGTAAGTTAACAGAAGCAGGCTGTCTTAATATATTGGACTGGTAAAAGAACAAGCATTTAGAGAAGTAATCTAAATAATAATGAGGCACCAAATAGATTAGTTCTACTATTGGCAAAAGATCTCATTCATTAAGAACAGACAGTTGTTCACGTAGAGTACTTGGTGAAACATTTTTCATGGTAACTTACTTTGCACTTTTTATAAAGTTGGAAGGAGCTTTCTGTGATACTGCTTACCTCATGATTAATTATCAAATAGATAATTTTAATATAAAAGTTCTTGGTGGGGAAGGGGAAGAAACRAGGACAAAAGTGACACTAAATGAGAACATTTAATTGCATACTAGAAATGGARAAGAACAGATACTTCAAATGTGTTAAATACTTTTTTCATTTTATAAGTATAATACAGATGCTCCCATTGATAGACATAAGAGCTTATATTTCCCTTTATGGTCAGTGAAGAGAAACTAAGCCTCTCCAAAGGGTGATTCAGATCACCTATATTAGGTGCCAGTTTTGTTTCCCTACTGTGAAAGCTGAAAGTTTTGTTGTGGATTCATCCCACGAGTTCAGCCTTGTGAGTTTTCAAGTAATGTAGATGTCAGCAATCCACAATAGCAAATAATTACATCTTGAGGATTGAGAAGATGGGTTTAGGTATCTCAAAACAGCAGAATACAACTTTCTTTTTCTTTTCTTTTTCTTTTTTTTTCTTTTTCTATAAGGAATACAAACGTTTGGTAAAAATGTTGTTGTAGCTGGAAGATCTAAGAATGTTGGAATGCCTATTTCAATGCTTTTACATAGTGATGGAGAGCATGAAAGGCCTGGAGGTAAGTCCAGGAATGTTGTTCGGTATTCTAATGCTCCTGTATGTGAAACTGTCAAAATAAAACTAAGCAGAGGATTCAGATTAAATGAGAAAGGTTTTGTCTCTTGTACAATATTTTGTATTATCCCCACATGTATTTTGTATTATCCCCACACTTACGTAATACTAATTTCAAATTAGTCATATACATGTGCGTGCGCATACACACACACACAAAATATATATATAAAATATGCACACACGTATAGTATTATGTATTTGATACTTTTTTTTATGTGTGTGTGTTTGTACATATATGACTATTTCTGTGTTGTACTATGTTAGTTAGGTTGTAATTATGAAACTATGTAGCTTTGAAAATATTTAAATGACCAAGAAAGTAACTTTTCAGTGGGAGTTCTATGATAGTACCTGTTGGCCTGGGAGATTTTTCTGTGGTTCAGTTAATATCCCTCTGGAAACTGGGGGTTGTAATGAAAATATTTTTTATTTTTTCTAAATTACAGAGGCATGGATGTACTGCTAGAATTGTGCTGTAGAAAGAATAACAAATAAAATTTAAATAGAATACTGTCCTCTTGCAGCTTTAGTTTGATGTTAGAAACTGCCAAGGTGATGTGCACAAATGAGGTAAACATGGATGTTTAATCCCAAGTGTATTTAATAGGAGTAGAATGAAATCTATTATTAATATAATGAAACACTGAAAGCTTACTAATCATAGAGTTGGCTTTTCCATTCAGCCTCTGTGGGAAAGTTGCTATTTGAAACTTCTCTTCATGTTTGAATTGTAATTACCATCAGTACATAATTTTGGGCTCATCTCCATTCCCATGAAAATCACTAGGATTTTTGCTATTTATTGCAAGGATTGGGTTCCATATATTACTTGAAATGCAATTTATGGAGTTTGAAATATGCTTTATATAATGCAGATGAAATGAAATTGACAAACAGAAATATTGTGAAGTACTTGCATGGTCTGAAGAAATGGTTTTGTTCTTAAGGCAGTCTTCCCTTCCCCTTCCCCCTCTTCCCCCCGCCCCAAGCTGCCAAGTGGTAGTATCCAGTGTAAAACAGCTGACAATGAGAAAATAGCATATATAGTTCTTATATACTTATGTTTGTTCTTTATGAATTTGTAGTGTTCATTGTTATAAATCCTTTCAAAGTTGGACAAGTCTAGTTTAGTTCTCATTCCTGACTCATGGACTGGACTGTCTTTGAAGGTCTGATTGGTCTCCTGCAGTTAGTTCTGCTTCTACTTTGAGCGACAAGAGACCAGCCTGGATGCAACGTGGAAGGGAAGGCTGTATTGTTTGGCAAGCTAGGCTGTGGTTTCAGTTGTTTGGCAATTGTTGTTAAAATTTCTCCGTGTATCATGACAGAGAAGAAATTGAAAACATTTAAGATAATCTGAGTTGGGTAGTATGCTCTGAGAAAGAGCATACATACTGCTAATGTTTAATGAGGTCAAGGAGGCAGAGCTGTAGGTAAGATTGGAAAAATGAGCATAATCAAAATAATATTTTAAATGGAATAATCTTTTCCAGAAGTTTTTTTAGCAGCTGGTATAAGGGTAAAATTTGCATGTCATAATCACAATACTCTATCACAATATAAGATGAGGTAGCTTTGGCAGGCTTTTAAAATTTCTAGATGAACTAAATTTTGCAGTTGAAGAGAATTCTGTATCTAGTATTCTGGCCTTGTGCTCTATCATAGTCAGAATTACATGTTTTATTTGTTATTTCTTCTTAGGAACGTGTTTTGAATAGTTTAAAGTTGGTAATACAAGTGAAGTGAAGTGGAGGCTTCCTTTTTTAAACAAGGGGTGGGGGACCAGACAAGAGGCTATAGGTGCTGTTAAAGAATACTCTCAGGTTTATCAGTCAAAATAGGGTGGTATCAGCAATTGAGACTGATTTGATGAAATCACGCTTATGAAAAAGTTATGCAAGGGATTTGGGCTTTTTTTTTTCTTTTTTTTTTTTTTGTATATTTACAAATGATAAAACTGAAAAGTTGGGGTGTGTCTTCACCTGTAATGTTCTGTATGTAGAAACCCTAATATCCTGCAGGTGGCAATATCTGGTCATACAGGAAAAATGTCTGTACCCTTATAAAACAAATTATTCTGTATAGTTAGGTCATGAGACTATCTCTATTTTCTGAACTAGTGGATTGACTCAGCAGTATCATACTTAATCCTACTTGCTAAATATCTTCCTTTGTCTTCTTTCAGCAGAAGTAGCAGTGTAAAAATAGTTGTATATTTTCTGTTTTGACATGATCACAAATAAATGGACAACCTACCCTTTCCGTGGTGTCTGTAAGCTTCTGGACCACTATTCGGAAGGTAGGGACCATCTTTTTTGGTAGTGAGAGCAATTATTTGGTTTCAGGAGCTGACTACAGACACATTCTTCATTGAAAACTTTAGGGGAAAATTGCGCTGATTTTATATCTTAGAAGTTGGGAATATTTGTACCTTTGGACTTGGTCATTTTTTTTCTTCTCAGCCTCTATGCTAAGTGCAGTCCAAAATACATTGTTATGTATATATCTTTGGGAATTATGACAGTTGGTTTCAGACAAAGCATCCTTCTTTCCTGTTTAAAATTGGTGTTGTAGGACCTTCTGTTTTATTGATGCCTTTCTTTCCAGAATCCAGTGAAAAGTCTGCTTGGCTTTCTTGTGTGAGACAGTGGCCCTTCAGAGAGTCCCTGAGTTTGTGTYGCTGGCATTTGCTACTTAACAATGACAGGGAAGTGCATCACACCAGAAAATATGTATGGCTTTTCTGCAGTGGGCCAAGTGATTAATTTTGATAAGCCTTTGAGAGCGAGACCACCAAAGAAGAAAATCTTAGGCTGTTTGTCCAACCTGTATGCTGCTCACTCATAAGAGCACGTGGGCATGGCAGACATGCAACAAGTTAACAACCTGAGAAGCAGTGCTTTAGTGCTTAACAAAGTGAAGAGTGTGAATGAGCACTTGTTCCATCTTGTTCCTATGTGTTTTGTTTGTATGAGAATATTGACATTCAGGCTTTATGTATTGGTTAAGATGTTGCTATCACAAGAAAGGTTAATGAGCAGATGTTTTTAGGATGGTGAGCTGTATAAGCTTTTGATGGACTTAGATCAATGGGAAGTTATGCCAAGTTGGTAAAAGACTTCTGTCAGTTCCCTTAATTTCATAGAACTGCTCGTGCACGTTTGCACTTCCCTTTTGCCAGTAACTGAAAATGTCTTCATCAGCTGCTCTTCAGGGAGACCATATTGAGTGTAGAGACTGAAGGAGGAGAGGGGGTGCCTGAAGGAGGAGATGAGGGAAAAAGGCAGAGAAGCCAAAGCACAGACAAGTCGAAGGTGAGATGCTTAAGGAAGAGAGTTAATGAGATGAGGCACAGATCAGATCAATCAGACACATTCCTGAGGAAGCAAGCATGGTGGTAGTGTCTGAGATGGCAAAACCTTTTAGTGGTTAATAATATGGCTTAGGAGTCTATGGTGAATGGAAGATGGAGACTAGGGGATGTAACGCATGAACACTATGCGGTAAAAATAGCTGCAAGGGAGAGAAAGAGAGAGAGAGAGTGTTGGCATCAGTATCTGGGACTAATCTCCTTGCATGGCTGTTATCTTTGCTGTTTTCCAGGTCAAGGGATCGCCACACTTGCTTTTGGATGCAGTGTGAGACTTCAGTCCCTATGCCTGTGAGCCTTCAGTTTGTGTSTATTGATTTCTCCTCATTATCTCCATCAAACAGGTTTTCCAAAACAAGTTTTTCCATGTCTTATTAGAAAGTGTTTTTTGTAGCTTCTTGCCAAACAATGGGCATACATGCAGGAGCRGGCCCCAGAGCTGCTGAGTTTGGCCGAAAGGTTGTGGGCTTCATTTGCGATTACTTCAAACACTTCCTGCTCTGGTATAAAGTCAGGGTTCAGCAGTTGTTATTTTATCAGGAGATACAAGAGATGGTAAGACATCTGCAAAAATCTAGCACCTTTTTGTCCATTCTGTTCCATTCCTGTTACTGCATTTGAGCTGTGTAAAATGACTACTTACTGTATTTCAAGTCTGTGGAAAAACGTACGCGTTTGGTGTATTTATTCCTTAAGTGGTTACAGTGATAAACATTCTCAGATCCATCCAGTTAGAATTATACAGATCATCTAAATATTGATGCTGTTGTTAATTGTGTTACGCATGTACGTTCMAGAATGCCTCTCCTCAATGAAATCTGTTGGTGTTCCGGTCAACAGAGGGATTTCGCTATCTTCTCCTTGCATGCAAATATTGGTAGACAGAGTTTCTAAGAAAAGACCCTTGGCCCCAGTGTGCCATTGTTGCCGTAGCTACTAGACTCATTCCCTACGCAATCAGATCCTACAAAGAGAAGAGCTTTGGTTGTCATCTTCTGTTGTTGGCCAGATGATTAGCCATCTTAAGTCTCGAGGGAGGAAATAGCAGTAAGAAGTAATGCTGGTTCACTGAATTTGAATTACCACTTAGTCCTTGAACACTCTAAGTTTGTCAGAAACACAGGACAAAGACTAAACTTTGACTCCAGGATAACCCTGTTACAGACTTAGCTCACAGAGGTGGAGACGGCCATGGTCTTCCTTTTTGTCTGTATGACAGAATGTCGAGGGAGGCATCTAGGGAGCTTGAGGACAGATGAATGACAGAAGTGGTTGAGGACCAAGGTATAAACATGGTCATCTTGCACTTGGTGTTTTATTTTGTCACAAACAACTTAGTCTTATGGTACATTTTGCAAAATGTGCATGATAGGGTAGACATCAGATTCTATGCTGGGATCATTTCTTGTAATTTCACTAAATGTAGTGAAGCTGATTGAGGAATAAGTTAGTCTACATTGTATGAATTCATTAATCCGRTGCCGATTTTTAAGGATAAACACTTTTTCGTATGTGTGAAACACAGGTGGTGTAAACATTCTGCCTGTGCTGAAATAAATGATGCATCCCAAGATAAATCTGATGAGCGTACTGTTCTTTATGTAACCAAAATAATTCATTTGTACCTGATAATAAATGCCATGCAGGAATCTCATATGCATCGATTAATTGTCCGTCTCTTAAATTTCAGGTGATGCTACAGTGACCATTACTCACAGATACACACCAAAGGAGCAGCTCAAGATCCACACTCAACTAGCTGACATTGTAGTAGTAGCTGCAGGTAATATTAATTGACCTTAATACTCCAATGACAATGTTGAAAACTTGAAAAGATCGGTGTCTGTGTTGGTGACAATACCAGCTACTTGACTTGTCTCACCGAATAATTGGTGTTCACGCTTGCTGAGGGTGTTGCAGTGAGTAGGTTTTCTTGTTGTAAGAAGGGCAAGTGATTTGGCTCTTTGTTCTTGCCCTTTACATTTGCAGACTCATAAACTGTTTCTCATCACATGTGACACCTTTCCCTTAGGGAGACTTCAGGGTGAACTCAAGATTGGGAACCATTCAGTGCATAGTTTATACAGGTATAATTATGTAAATTAAAACATTCTCTGTATAGTGCAAAAATCATGAGTCATTTAAATGTTGACAGGAGGGTTTCTTTAAATCAGCTGGAGGCTGCATTCATAAAACAATGATATATTTGTTTTGCTGTTAGATTTAAGGGCAATCTTGATAAATTAAATGGTAGCTTTAGTAACACATATATGTTTTTTCATCTCTGATTTTTTGCAATTACCATATATAGAGGAAGCGAACAGTATGTGCAAGAAGGAGGGGCTTTGAAAGATCACTGTGTCGATATTCTTAGAGGAATGTAGAGTGAAATACTTGCAGTTTGACTTGTCTATAACAAAGAAAGAAGCAGAACTCTGTTCTTGAGCAATCTTTGTTTTTAATGTACCRGTATTATTAATAGAAGTTTAAATCAACTTACAAAAAAAACTTGGTAAACTTCTATGTCCCTTTGCAGCTCATAACATCCTCTTTCCCTCAGACAACTTGGAGGACCACAGGTGGATTGTATCTTTGCTTTTGTGTCCTCCCTTCCTCCCTCTTCACCATCCTTATGACCAAGTCTTGCTAACTTACTTTCTAGATGAAGACAGATAGTTACATCTCTACAGCTCATCATTTCCTGTTGAAGTGAGATGTTGCTTTCCTTCAGGGCTTAACTGCACTATCTTTTTCTCATGCCAGGTCAGGAACAAGAAACAGCTCAGTTCTCCCACATGTGATTACTCAACTATTGGTCTTACCAGAATCATACACTATGAATAAAAAATAATAGTGTGTGTGTGCGCTAAGTGGGAATAAACTAGCAACTTTTCATCAAAATTCACTGCTTCTGGTTTAATCATAGCATCTGGTTTTGCACTGAACATAGTTTGTCATTGGCTACACTTGCAGTTAGAACTATTCAGTACCAATTCAGCCATGTTTGTTCCTGATGTTTTTTCTTTGTGTTACCTGTAACAGAAGCATGATACAACACTCGTTACACAATATGAGATATACTTGGAATGATGAAAAAACCTAGGGCTAGATTGTGCAAACAGTAGGCAGCCCTGCCCTATTGGGAGCTCAGGGGAGGATTACACTTTGGGAAAGTGGAATCCCTCCAAGCTCTCCTTGTTACGTGGGAGCTTCACACATTGTACCTTTGGGATAATGCTGGTCGTTCCCAGGAAATGTGTGGGACCTGCGCAGTGAGGGTCACAAGGAAGGTATCTTTTACCCTGCTGRGTAGGACAGCTGCTGTCATAGGCCACTGTGTGAGAAGTGCAAGTGGGAGAAAGCTTTTTATGTGTGTAAGAGGGAGATCACTGTTCTGCTCTTTCCATATGATGCTTTTAGAAGAGCTGCCTGCAGTCTGGGCCCYAGTTCGGTGACTTGTTAAAGTAAGTGTGTTCAGTCTGATGCATTACTCTGTCTGAGGGGGTTCTTGGTTCGCTTGCATTCAGGGCTCTCARACGCTTCCCAGCAAGCTCATTTTTGCTTTTGAGCATGCTCATCTTTGTAAGTTGTCCCTCTCAGTAGCCCCCAGCCTTTGCACCCCAAGTCCCCAGCTTTCTTGAGTGTAATTATCCATGCAATTTATTCCTTCCCCCCTCATTCCCTCCCACCTCCTTGCATCACAAGTTCCAACAATGCATTTCCTGTCCAGCCTAGCCTTCCCTAAATTCTGCATCTTGGCTTCCAGCTGGAGCTTCCTAAACCCTTTCAATGCCATGAAGCTTTTTGCATTTCTAGTCAAAGCATAACTTTTCCAATAAGCACACCCTGCACTTGGGATCCCACCATGGTCTTCCCTTGTTAGTCCTGATCCCTGCCCACTGTCCTTGCCTATGCAGACATCCCATGAGGGCTCCTCCGTCACCATCAGCCCAGGCACGTAGCAGAAGATGAAGTGCAGCTTTGTCTGTGCTGTTTGTGTAGCTACTGCAGTACTTCTGGAGTGGTGATGAAGGCAGTAGGTAGTCTTTACCTCATGATTTTGCTGCTGCTGTCACAGCTTTCCAGTCTGCCTTAGTTGAGAGAAAAAACTTGTCTTCCTGCCAGATTTGGAGGGGAGGGCTAAGAGAGGAAGGGCCGGGGATGCCAAATGCTAGATGAAATTCTTCCGGGACTCCTTGCAGTGTCCCTSAGGAGGTGAGCTGTGGCCCCCTCTATATGGGAACTGCTGATTTGCCAGACTGTGCTTTATTAAGCCAGTGGCTGGTTAATTTCCTTAGGAGTTTGCTATTTTACAGTCCTTGCACTGAAGCTAGGGTAATATTTTTATTCTTTTAAAGCTTTTTCTACAGAAATTATTAATGGAAGKTTTTCTCATATTCTACAGTCAGTGCATTTTAGGAATAGGTGCTCTGACACATCTCATTCTACTTGGTATGTAAAGTCGACTTGAGTAAATAGATCTCGTTTGGTTTGGGGGTTAGTTTATTTGTTGCTACTAAGTATTTGGCCTATTATCAAACCATTTTACAAAGGGTGTAACTGTGTAACTTCCGTTAATATGCTTCCATCTGTACCACACACAGATCATTTACCCCCATAAGACTAAAGCATTATCCAATTACCAGCCAGCCTGCAATTGATTGCGTAAGAGTATGATGAAGTAGACACAGCCAGATGTTATCAAATGGCATAGGAAAGAATCTGAGGTCTTGGCTTGCTCAAGCAGAGTTTCAAGCTTGTGCCCTATGGGGGAGTGAGAAATGGAAAGCAAAGACCATTCCTATATTGCGCATTGCCAGATGATTAACTGGCTGAAATCCAATGCTCTGAAGCCAAAGCCATTGTACACCAACAATTGCCTCAAATAAAACTACAGAGCCTCAAAAACATATGGATTTGCGCTTTTATTTTTTTTTTCAAGAGAGAAATCTGCTCTGACAGGGAGGGTGTAGTTTAGATTCCCCCTTTGTCTGCCCTGTTAATAGAGGATCTCCATTGCTCTCAAGGCATAGAGATAGAACCGACAGGATCACTCAAGAAACAGGGCAAAATAAATGGAACTTAAGTGACAGGAAATTCCAACTTTAAAGTCRATTTAGAGGTTGCATAGTAGGAAAGAAATTTAGAAGGTCATTTAAAGTGGATATACAGTAAAGATTGCTGTTGTTGCATTTAAGCTATGATAGACCAATGCAGGTGATATATAAGCACCTTGTATTCTTGGATCTCCAATAGCATATAGTCACTTTGGTCTCAAGTACTCTTTTGCCTTAAAGTTTGAGGAGATACTTCATTTGTTCTGCACCTGTCCAGGAATGACCTTTCAGATCTCTGGTCACAAGTCATACTGCTGTTTGTAAATTACTACTGATGTGTTTGTTTTAGAATAGTTTTAATTACAGTAAAAAAATACTGTTTGCAGAGAGGGTCCCTACTGAACTCTTATTCTTGAAGAACAAGGCTTTTCTGTGCATCAAGTGGAGCATACTATAAAACTATTACCTCTCACTTCAGCACTTTTGGAAAGCTAGATTAGAATGATCTTCAAAAAGTAAATATGTGGTGCTACTTGCTATTTGAAATGTCTTGTGGCAGTGATCTTTAGGAAGTGAAAGGCTTTTATGGTCCAGACTTACTCTCTAAGAAAGCAATGTTGTGCCATCCCGTTCATTAATACTCAGGTCAGATTGTGCATATAATTAAGTTGTCATTTTTGTACTTAAATGTTGTTTTAATAGCTAAATCTTGTTTTGTTTTGTTTTTGGTGTCTCTAGCCATGCATATGCTTTACCTTTTTGATTGATAGCTGGAATGTGCTGATTGGAAATAAGGCCATTAACTCATGTTCTTTATCTGGAATTTCAAGTGACCTTTTAGGTTCGGACTATTGAACATTGTGCCATGAATGTCAAGGGTTGAATAGAGCTCTTCTACAGGGAGCTGAGGAAATCTTTTCTGTACGTAAAAGCTGAGGAGGCTTGTTGCAGCACTTAGTTTTAGCTGGGGTTTCTTAATAGCAAGAGTCGCGCCTCAAGACATTGTATACTTAAAGACCACTGGAAGCTGGTGAAAGTGTGTAGTGCTGAGGCCAGGCCCTCTTTGGTCAAGTGCGGAGATCTCCTAATTTGCTCTAAGTGACAGAATGCGGTGTTATCTAGAAGCTACCCAGTAAAAGCTTAGCGTCATGGGAGTACCCATTAATACTCCTAAACTTAATTAATAGCTGACTGTGTTTCTTCGACTAAAGACAATCTCCCTGCACGGTCTTTTATAGCAGAAATTAATGTAGAAAAGCCTCAGCTTTCTCATATTCAGTCTCAGGAATCATCCTCCACCCCTGAACAGATTTTGGTAAACATATCTGCTAAGTGTCAATGACTTGGTTATATGAAGAGTAGAAGAGACTAAGCAGAGCATCTCCTGCATGTCAGTGGTATTTGAATCTAGGAGGTCTTCCCAGTTCTGCTTCCCTACGTCTGTATGGACATCATACAAAAACACGGCAAGAAGGATCTTTTGAAATTCTATCCAGTCCATCCTAGTGCATAAAAAAGTGAAATTTCTGACGTAGTCCAGTCTGCTTTCTAAGACCTCCAGTGACAGAGACCTTATCCTCTCCCCAGGCTATACCTGCTCCAGTGTTCATCTGTTCTTATGGTTGAAACATGCTGCAGAGTGTCTGTGCAGCAAGGAAAAYTGAAGTCTAGTATTTTGCATCCCATCCATCAAGGACATGGAAGATGGATAGTTCCTTTCCTCTTCCCAACAGTTTTTTACATCCATGAGGACTGTCATGAGATCAAAAAGGCTAATTCTTTGCATTTTTTCATTATAGTGCTTGGTCTGTTCCTGTTGCTCTTCTACAGAGATGTGGACAGATAAATCAGCTAAGTCTGACACCCACAGAAAAAATGCAGGATCCCACATGAGACCTTAAAATATTGCATAGATCAGGATTTCTGTTTCTTGCAATAGCATAATTGTATCTGCTTATGTTCAGTTGGTGTTCTAATCCCCAGTTTTTTTCCTGAAAAATTATTGTCTGACCGGTTGTTTGCTATCTTGCCTTTGTGCAAGGTAACTATTTATACGTAAATGTTGTGTCTTGCCTTCATTTCTGTTGAATTTCCTATCATTTTYGATGTTCTTCATCTTTTTGCCAGTGTCAGTTGAAATCTAAGCTGAACTGCTTAAAGTACTTTCCAGCTTTGTCTTATCCACATTTAGTAAGACTGTTCTCTATTCCACCACATTAATGATGTTATAAGTTAATACCTGGCCCTTGTGGAACCCTTTCAACACCACTTTCATTTTGATAGTAAACTATTGGTGCCAATTATCTGGGTACAATTATCCCACAGGTTTTACATCAAGTACGTTTTCTTGGCTTGCTTGTGAGAAGCTTATGTCGAAAAAGCTTTACTTAAAAGCCAACTGTTTCTCTCCAATGTACAAAACCTGATATTTGCAAAAAAGGAGAACAAATTGGCCTGACACTGTTTATTATGGGTAAATTTAAGTTAGCCTTTTTTTTTCTCTTGTTAGCTTTCTGGCACTTAAAATTGCTCCAGATTTTTTCCAAGAAGTGAAAATAAGCTGGTAGCATAGATAAATTCTCTGATCATGCTAGCATTTGTTTTGTAACGGTGGTATTTCATGTAGTTTGTGCACATTGTAAAAGTAACAGCTTGAACTGTCATGCCTCTAACAATTGTACAGGAGATCAGAAAAGCCAAGGAGAGTAACACAAATCCAATGCAGATATTAAAATAGAAAAGATAAAATAAAAAAAAAATCTGTGGAGATAACATCATACATGACTCGCTTCAGTAGTTTCCAACACTTCTGGATCACTGGACCATTGATAAGAGTGACCAYTGACAAGAGCCACCATTTCTTGTGGATCACAACACATACTTATAATTCAGTTTTCTTTGAAAATGTTATAGAGGTGATTTGCAAACTGGCAGCACATCTTTTATCATGATCATGCTTGACTATGTTTTTGACTACAGGCTTAGCTAAAATTATTTACTCATATCAAAGAGATGTCAGCTTTTCTCTTGAGACTTGCAAACTGTGTAAAAGTGAAAAACTTGTTTTCTACATATAACTTATAGGAAAAATTTCAGTGAAAGAATCCTCTTTCCATGCATGCACATATGTGCATGCACACCCTTGGCTGTAATTGGGAACTGATGACCTAAGACTATCTGGCCACGTTAATCAAGTATGTCTTGATGGTTCCAGGTATCCCCAAGTTGATTACAACTGATATGGTTAAAGAAGGTGCAGCTGTGATTGACGTAGGCATCAACCATATCCATGATCCTCTTACAGGAAAGACAAAGTTAGTAGGGGATGTGGACTTTGAAGGTGAGTGAAATACTTCATATATGAACCTGYTGGGTAAACCTCTTCCGGTTTGTGGTATTCACTGATGATAAATRCTTGGAATAGCTTGTCTCATTTGAAGGGTGTTTTTTTTTTTTTTAATGTTTATATGTCTGCTCTAAAGAAATCATATTTTATTTAAGAGAGAAAGTGTTACTTTTAATTACACATGTCAGCTACCTTGAAAAGATGTAGATGGTGTCTGATAGCAGTGTTGTGGTAACAGTTACACAGAGAGGCTTCTCTCCAAGTTTTCATAGTCCTTTGTGAATCAGTCTAGTGTCTCAAGAGTATGCTATAAAAATGGTTTCTACTCTTTCACAAATGTAGGGTCTCTCACTGTTCATAGCAAGTATTATCATACCACAGTTTCTCATGCATCAGTTTAGGTTTTCACTCTAACTTGTATTTGAAATAACTTCTGCTTCAGAAGTTTCCTTTATGCTAAGGCTTAATGTGGGTTGATCTTAAGCTCCTGAAAACCTTAGTCTGGGCAAGCCTAACTGAGATAACAAATCATGTTACATATTGATCTTTTTATGTTTAATGTGTTGCAGAGCAAGTTCACAATGTAACTTGATTAAATATCTCTGCTCTGGAGAAGCTCCAGACTGGAATAGCAGGATTCTTGCAGCTGAAAATTAAAGCTTATTGGCAGAGTTGTGTGTGGGAAGCTTAGACAGCATTTACCCACATTACTAATGGCTCTCGACAGTTCCTTATTTTGATAAGTATGAAAATCGCCCACATTTTTTTTTCCATGGTTATTAAAGTCTTGGCTGGCATACTGTCTCAAAGCTTAATTATATTCAAAATGTTTCCAGCCTGCTGCATATACATGAAATTACATCACTCCTTCAGTTCCTGCTTATTTTGCTCATACATGATACTTGTCTGTTAAAGTCAATGAAATTACCCGCACGAGCGTAGCTGAGTGGTTGTCCCAGCATGTCTTTGGAAATGAATAACTGCAGGTTTAAAATAGACCTTCAGTAGAAAAATACTTTAAAAATACTACAAGAAGTATTTCTGCTGTTGTCCTGCTTGTACAATCACAAGTAAAAGGTACTTAGACTATTCAGAACTAAACTAAAATGAAGCAGAAGCAATTTCCAGGATTTTTCTGTTTTGTTCTAGCAGATGTGAAAAACAAAATGTGACATTCAGGAACTTGGTTGTGTTTGGGTTTTTTTGTTTTTTGATTGTTATATATGACCTTCTGAATGTAATATAGGCCTAAATCCAATGTCCAGGCCATGATTCAGAGTTTCAGCAATGCACTGTATCTGTCTTGTCATGTCTGCTGTGGATTGTTCTCAGGATTTTACCTGGGGGGAGGGAAGATCCAAAAAGGAGGGAGGAACTTCAGCCTGGATTATGCCGCTACAGTTCCATGTAGCGTTTCACTGTGCATTGCCAAAGGGAAATTGTTGTTCATTAGTATCGGTGAAAGTTTCACTAAATCACTASCAACAAAAATTCCAGTGTATACAGTTCTAAACACTAAAAAGTAAATCACCCTTGCAGATTATTGACAAAGCAGTTATGAAAGGGAACAAGCTAGTACATTTGTGTACTAAATCATTATATCCTTTTCCTCCATTTCATCATTGGACTGGATTTATATTTAAGCCCAAGTGATGATTATTTTTGCAGTTTGAGGCCAGATATATAAATGGCTGGCATGACGTAGAGCACCTGTTTAACACAATTCAGCCTGTTGATATCTGTTCTCTCATAATTTCCTCCTGTAAGTAGAAAAATATGTCGGGGTGTGGGGGGAAAGCAGAGGTTTAACTGGGCAGTCGTAGGTTAAACTTAATTTATAAGAAATAGATTAGTATGGCTGACTTTGCCAGGTGATCTGACTGAAAATCTCCTGTAGTAGAAATACACTTTATTAGATGGGTGACAGCTGTTTTCATTCGGTTGTCATATCCTAGTAATGCTTGAATACTGTTCTCTAATATCTAGGGGTGGATTTGAAAGTGAAATTTATTTTTATGTCTTTAACAACAAAATGATGCTATTAAAAATCTTGTTTTATGTTGTCCATTCTTAAAATCAAGGCAAGGTTTTATTGCTTCAGAAATTACCTGATAATAAATTCCTACCACAAGCAAAGGGAATTCGATAGCTGTCCAAAATAAGGTTTGAAATTACAAAGTCAGTATTCTAAAATCTGCCTTTGTTTGAGTTATGTCCACTGCTGCTCTAGGCAACTGAGTTGCGTGCACTCACTCCCAGCCAGAGACCTTTTCCTTGACAGTGCTTGCCACAGCAGGCTGAGAGACCACGGCTGGTCTGTGTGTGTATGCACAATCAAGCCAAGCAATACACTTCAGCTATACTTTAAACTTGACTACATGAGAAGGAGCACCAAGATTGCTAAGTTTACTTAAAACAATTAGGCTGTAACAAACAGTCTCGTGCATGTCACTCTTTTATAGCTGCTGAATTATTTGGCTTGTTAGTCATGGCATCCATATGCCTCTGTGCTTGTCAGGGCTCACCATTCATTCCAGGCAAAAATCCTATGCTGTACTATGAAGTGCTTTTAAATACCGTATTTGCCATTTTCCTTATTTGTCCTCTTTATTTTTCTGCTTTAAGCTTTTTCCACATTAAAAAAAAAATAGGAGTATTTGAGACTAGCTACATGTGGACTTCCAAGATATCTAAAAGTACAAGACAAAAAACATTGTGCATGTGGAAGTCAGCTGTGAAGCCCTGAGGTACCAAGTGTGATATTGCTAGGATGCCTCAGACTGAATATGCACCTCCCCATAAATAACCAGCACAGTATGTTGAGTGTGCCCCTATTTATATTGGGAATTTGCCAAAATACATGATCCAGAGAGGGGAGTCCTGTAACTTCTGGGAGCCACAGAAGGTAGGATGAAGTGGTGTCGTCCTTAGACTACTGCCAGCAACATTTTTTAAGTTACTTCCAGGCAGCAAGTTTCAGTCACAAAAAGGAAGAAAATGTTTTTTTACAAACAGGATAATACGCGCATGGGTGTACTTGGCCCTGTTTTATAGGATTCTGTTGCCACAGCAATAAAGCTAAGGGGGGAGGAGGGCTAAAAGGACCAGGAGCATGAAATAAAGCAGCAACTTACAGAGAGCCTTTAACCAGAACGGCTTTATTGGGCGGAGCACCATTTCCAGGAGTGACTGGTAGAGCCRGGTAGTAAGGCACCGGTGTAGTAGCTAACCTTTGTTACGGAGGGGACTCGGCGGAGAGCTGCTTGCCTCTGCGCTGCCCTTGCCCCAGTACCTGCCCAGKGGTTGTAATACGCCTGCAAGGTGGCAGGGGCCATTTTCCAGGAGCTCTGGATTCACAGCTCCTCCTTGAGCTGTGCACCAAGAACCAACTCGAAGGTTTTCTTCAGTCTGATGGCCAAGTACACTGGCATCACCCATAAGTGATCCTGCTCTTGGTAGTAGCTGATTAGATTTATAAGACTCGTGGAGACATGGTCATGGAGGCTTGTAATGCAATGAGGAAGGAGCTTCTGGACTTTAGCTCCAATTCCTGTTGCAATTTTGGCAGCTTATGAGGGGCTTTCCGTAGGTGGTGTTATTGCAGAATTGTGTCGTGTTCTTTATGGGATCCACATGTCTTCCTGGCATAGGGCAAAAATGTTCTCAAAAATAAATTTCACTAATATTAAATGAAACTGAACTAGAAAGGCCCATAAAACCACCGTGTACAGAAATGTAGTGTGGTTCATTTTAAGGAGCAAGAGAGCTTTTGCTGCCTAGACTTCTATGAATTTGATTCTTCCCATATCTGACAAAGCGGGTAGTAAAGTTGGTTTTCCAGGTTTATGCCTTTATTACATACCTATATAGGAAAAAAAAAAACTTTATATTTAAAAAAAATTGACTTTAAATTTCATACATGATGTGGTATTAATGGAGTGTTTTACAAATGAGAATTCTTTACCTTGTTGGTATTTTGCACAAACTAGGGAGTATAAAAGAGACTCTGGAGAATGGGTGCTACCAGGAGCAGAGAGAGGTTTCCAACACTGAACAGCAGAAGAGGGTGCCTCAGCAAAATGACGAGTGTGGTCAAGGGCAATGGGCATGTATTAGGAATTTCCTTTCAATGAGGGATGACTGTGCATAATGAATGCAGGGAATTTTGTGTTGGATACTATTAAGGAGAGAATGGACAAGAATCACAGATCACTTCTGGACAGATTACCTGTACCAAAATTAATGTATTGGTTTAATGAAAAATGGGAAATATATCTTGTACTGAACAGCTACAGGACTAATACAAAGGAGTCGGGTAAGTAGACAAGTTCCTTCAAGTATGTGCAGGTGTGCAATTGAAGAGATTCACCATGAATATCTTCTGAGACAACTTCTTAGTGGAAATGGTGCTGGTGCCGTAAATTGCATCTTCCCTACAGACTGCAGGACACAAATATTTAATCCAAGCTTTGTAACAACAGTTGCTTCTGACGGCTGTTTGCTGCTGCCTTGCTTCTGTTGTGTTACCTTTCCAGGCTGTTGCTTTCTTTTCAGACCTCTGAATCCTTTCCAAACTATTTCCCTGTACAGCTTATCCCAACAGCAGTCATGAAAACAGAATGTAGATGTTCCAACTGCTTTCACTATTGCTGCACATTGTTGCTAAACAAAAATCAGAGGAATCATTCCTATTGTTATGCTCTGCTAACAAAAGAAAAGTTTTTAGTTTGCAAGTTTTGAAAGCTTTCTATTCACTTTGCATATTTCGAAATCCTAGCATGCTTCGCTTCCTTCTCATTTAGACTACCTATTGCAATGGCTGGATTGGCTGGATGTCTGAGCTAAGGAGAGTTGTAGAAGGATGGTTAGCTAAATAGGAAGAATAGCTTGCTAAATAGGAGTGCTGGTTTTAGGTTGTGGCTCTCAGAAGGGTAGACTGACTAATAGCTGACTGGTGGCAGCCAGGTTCTGGACTGAGAATTCTAGGTAGTTCTTCACAGAGGAGTATTTCATGCAGGTGTTTAAGGAATTAATCTTTGGTATCTTGAATTTCTGCTGCCACTGCTCATTGTCCAAAAGCTATGGCAATATCCCATCCACCTGTCTGTGCTAATTAGCTGAATGTGAAAGTAGCTGTTCTGCGTAACTTTCTGTTTCATTTTTGTCCCCGAGATGTTTCTGTTGTCTGGCTTCTAGAGGTACAGGACAAGGAAAGATTTATTTGCAGCAGCCTGTTGGAGGAAAGCTCTATGAGGATTGGAGTACTGGCCCATATTTCCTTGCGTTTCATTCACAATGCTTTTAAAATTACCTCAATAAGAGCAAGAGGGGTAATACTATCAAAAAAAGGAACTGGGAGAAATTAGGGAGGTGTTGGCTGGTAGTAGCATCTCGCAGTGCATAGTGAGAAAAATCCCAGAACATGCAGAGCAGAGCAGCCCAGCATGGGATATCTGCTGTGTTTGTTGAACATGTGATTAGCACTTATGCAGTGCTGCATGGATGCAGTGATTCCAAAGCAGCTTTACAGGGACTAATAAAGTTGTGTGAAAACAGTGCTTAGGCAGGAATTATTCTGCATCAGTTAATGCAAATACACAAGACCCAGAACTGCTTTCAGGTTGAGACTTGCCCTTAGTTTGTGTGATTAACCCTATTAGGTGTCTGATGTCCTTAGCTTTAAAGGAACGTAGGAATGAAGGCTGTTTGCAAAGCAGTGGATCCTGTTTTTCAAGGAAATAATTATATTTCATTTCTTCTGAAGAATCAAAGGAAGATTTTAAGGTTCTAAAGATGCTGCAAAATAGCATCTCCTCCCCCATAGGCACCTAACTTGTATACTAACACTTTCTAGATAGTCGGAGAAATGCCAGGGCCAACTAGATGTGTCTCCAGAAACCCAAGTTAAAGCTAAGGACAAAGATACTTACATTGCTGAGAAGCATAAGTGAGATCTTCTAAAGGAACTGATAGTGCAACACCTTATTTTCCATCATGAGATCTGTCACGCTGGAGTGCTGTCCTAGAACTGTGCTTAGCCTATTACACTGCACAAGGAAAGGAAAATCTCTTTATGTTCTTGAGGGCCAGATGGGTTTTTTTCCCCTTTGGTCACTGGCATTCATCTTGGAAAATTGCATTCACTGTATCCGTATTTTCTATTATAGACAGAGATTTATCCAATGGTAGTTCCCCTACTTAGATGCCTGTTGTTCATTTAAAAATCTGGACCCTAGATAACTTTTTGCAAATAAACTATCCAGGTCATTGTATGCTAACTGATACAAAATATGGGTTCTGCCATGCTGACCCACGATGATTTCCATAATGATAGAGTATGGGTAGAGAAATTTCCCGACAGCTTGTGAAAACAGTACGCTGTGTGTCTACTTCTGAGTACAGTTGCTAGTAGTAGAGGCAATGGAAGTCGTAGATGGTATTCGTTAGAAGGCTTTATTTAGCATGAAATACTGCCATGGAAACAAACTTACTTCCATTTAAAATGCCTAAAATATTTTAGTATGTTAATTATTATGGTTTTTACTTCAGATGTGGGTACATTTCAGTAATTAAGACATTCACCTGGGAATTTGTAGTGACTATATTAACCATAAACACCAATCTCAAATGGTAGGTAGTTCAAACTAGTATAACTAATAAGAAGACAAATTATTTGGGTTGAGAATATTAAGAATAACTGCCATGTGAGATCTTAATTCATAGTTACCATTTAAATGTAAAAAACCCCACATTGTGATTTGTTTACCTTTCCAAATATTTTAACAGCATATCTGGTGATACCAGTCAACTGAGTAATTAAAACCCTCCCAGCCATAATTACCAGCCCCCCTCAATGAGACCTAATCTTCTACTGCTCAGTTCAGTGAGATATTTGCTGTTAACTTCTGTGAATGCAGTTATTAGGCCCCTTTGTTGGAGTTTGGAGATGCTTTGCATTCCATTAAAAACCCCTAGAATCTAATAATTGTTCTGTGTAGTAAAACAATATCCAGCTTTTCAAATTCTCTTTTAATAGTTCTTTTTGTAAAACTAATTATTCTTAACAGTAAAGCACCACATCCATGCAAGATGAATATACTTAAAGTAATGACAAGAATCTTGTTTGTTCAAAAATCAAGCTGCCTAATATTCCAGCTGTTGATCACTTCTCATGGTCAGGTATAGATTGAACTTTGTAGTGATCTGTGTGGAAATACATGTGCTTGTGCCACATTTATGCTTGCTCATTTTTTTCCTCTATGTGTGTGTGTGCCCTTTTAAAAATGGTGTTTTGAAAATAGTAATGCACACTGTAGGGTTCAGCTACATTGCAAATTTGCACCTGCCTCCCCCACTTCATTTCATATACTTTGTGGCAACAAGTAGGGTGAGTGGGGTGAGGAAACTATTTCCAAGCAAACAAAAATATCTCTCACAGTGGCATTTTACAGAAAACTCTGTAGTAACCTGGTTAGTAATGTGCCATTTAGAATAACCTTTATTAGCAAATAACTGCTCATTACATTTTATCATGTGACGAATTCCCAGCCAGTTACATGTGGTTCTTTTACAGGTAACCTGAAATTCCAGTTGATTCTATTTTGCATAATAGATACAAATATCAAGTCATGATTTATTGCTTCATTATATTAATTCCTAGTACAAAGAAGTTAATTAGACAGGTGTAACCTTAAATCCTTTTTTCCTACTTTTTTCCTTTTTTTTCTACTTTTTTTTTTTTTAAACATTCCCTACATACTGATCTCTTAGTACTTGACATGAGTATTCAAGGTATACTCTTACTGTGGATAGTCTGACATAGTACATGTTCGGGGCTAACTTACTTTGTAGAGTTTTCCTTGATTTGAAATTTCAGTAAGATCTGTGCCTCCAGATCCAAATTCAGTATAGGTGTCGTAGTAACACAGGTAAACACCAGCAGAATCTAAAGAAACTTTATGCAAAGGGCCAGAAAAAAAGATTTCCCTTGCCTGGGGGAGAAGTTTCACTCTGGACAAAGATGCAGTTGGTGTATCTCAGGGTAAAGCTTGTGTTCAAACCTGCATGCCTCAGGGGGCTTCCAGTGAAAGGGTTTCCCTCTATGGGCTCATGAGAGGGAAGGTCCCAAAACAGATTTGGAGATGTAATTACTTTTATCTGAAACGAATATTCTGGAAGGAAAAGATACTGACTGAGTGAGATCTAGCCAGGCATATAAAGAYAGCCTTCTCTGGAGGGACTGAATATTTATGACTGAAGATCAAAATCAAATTTTTTCACTAGAATCTGTTTTTCCTCAGACACAACTCTTGTCTTTTGCTGTTTGTCCAGACTGAAGCAGAAAACAAGTCAGCCAGGAAAATGTGCTTTTTCCCACTGCAGTTCTCTGATTGCTGAATATCTTTGTTAGAAGCTGCAAGCCAGAGGGAGGAAAACAGGCTGAAGAGGTGGCTTGACTGTTGCTGATGCTGTGCTGTTAGTTTRGGTAGTTAAAGTGGTAGTTACCTGCTCTTAATGCTGCTCTTCCAGAATACACACAGCTTTGGGGTTTGTCTTTTTACTTTCTGAATGAGATCCCCAGCTTTCATAGCTTTCCTGGTTACCRTAGGTGTGGTAGTACAGTTGGCATATGGTGAAGCAAGTCTGTATTGCCCCCTTACGACAGTCCTGCCTGTGTGTCGCTCAAGCATTCCTACAGCCATCTGATCAGCCAGGTCAAGAAGTTGAAAACTGCCCCTTACCAAAACAGTCCAGTGGGATTAACTTTGGATCTGGCTGACCACAGGCTGTGTGAACATGTATGCTCTCACGAGGAAAGGATAGCCACCTGCAAGTGGATCAGACCGTGAAACCATGCCCTGAAACTAACCCACTGGTAATAACATTCAAATGAGGAACGCTACCTTGCAGTCCTGGTCCTGACTGTATCCTGAAACTGCCATGGMTGTAATACACTTGTCTTGTGTTCTCCAGTACTTTCCAACTCATAGTCCTTTATGCTTGTGGACAGTTAGGCATACATGGGCAACTGAAGGAGAAAAGAAGTTTTTTGGAAACATTCTCAGTCAATACCTTTTTCTCTTTTCTCTTAGAAGTGAAGAAGAAAGCTGGCTTTATCACTCCAGTGCCAGGAGGGGTAGGACCTATGACTGTTGCAATGCTTCTGAAGAACACACTCATAGTTGCTAAAAAGCTCATTTACTAGAGCAAGCTGGCTACCTTGGAAGAAGAATCCAAGTTGTTCTATTTATTGATACACAAAACATTTATTTTTTACAACAAAGATATTTATTTCTACATTGTATTTATTTTTTCATGTAAAGTATATTGAACCTGATGGTTTACAAAATGTTGAAATACTTTGTGTTACCTCCTACTGATTTATTGTGAGCAAAAATGAATCAGAGAATGCAGCCTTTGCAGATATGTAATTGTTGGTCAGCTATGTGTGTGAAAATGAAGAACAAAGCATGATTTACAAATATACACGTGTATCTGGGRCTGGGGTGCAATTTACAAAATGGTTTAAGCCCTTGGGACCCTCAATGTTGATCGAGCTGTGTGAAAACTAGATTTCAACATGCTAGGTTTCTTTAGAAAATATGATTTGGGTTCCTCAGTCATGAAGCAGTCTTGGGTRTAATGTGGAATTTTTAATCCCTTGGAAAACACTTAACAGTAGAAATCTTCAATCTGTAAGGAATGAAAAACTGTGTTTCAACTGCAAGGCAGTAATGTTGACATGAAGACAGATGTTCGGTATGCATTTTAAAATGGTCACGTAAGCTTAAACATCATGGACTAAATTCTGACCTTAAATGTATACAAGAGGTATGCGTGAATAAGTGGCTAGAACTGAGGCCAGAACTGTTCTTTCAATATCCAGATTTATGACTGACAAAATGTGCTAGTGTATGTTGCCCTTATCCCACCAAAAAAGCTGTGAATAGATAACTGAGCAGGATCAGGACCTTTATTAATTAGAATGTAGTTACAACTACTATGGAAGTATATTACATATAAAAAAGAAAAGAAAAAAGCAAGAGTTGATCCAGGTTTAAATGTTTGTATTGGAGTTTTAAGTCATGTACTCTCTTATCTTCTGAGACCACATTAAGTGTTCTTAGTTCCTGTTGGAAGACTGGGTCCTGTGAGTCCTCGGCCTCATTGTTCTGCTGCTTACAGAGGACTGTGTGGGGATAAGAAGATGCCTGCTCTAAAAAGAAAATAAAAACTGGGAAAATAAATGGGAGATGGATGATCATCAACTTTTTTTTTTTTTCACCTAAGCATTTAGTTCCAAAGGTGGATCTAGAATGGTCTAATGCAATATAAAAGTTGGAGTGGAGTTACTGGTAAAAAGCCTGTCTGACAGAGTGTATGCACTATTAACATGAAGGACCTACTTCAGTTCCCACTGAAGTTAGTGGGAGTCAGGTTGGRCCATTACTTTCAAATTTTTATCTCTGTTGGGATAACCTTGATTTGTTTTAACAAAAGCCTTTGGTGTTTGCCAGTAGATTATAGATTGCCTGAAAGGAAGAAAAATGAAGTGTGGCTACATACTTCTTCCATTCAACAAAAAAAAATGTGCTTGCTACAATAAAAAAGATGGAGCATTGCTTCTGTACTGATTGTTCTTCTGATGGTCTTTTTTAGAGTTTTGTTTAATGCAGATTTTGCAGAAGAGATTGACAGAATCATTTCTAAATATATGGGCCCAATCTTGCAGATGCTTGCTTATGTGTTTAAATTTAAGTAGTGGTATAAATGTTAGCAGGATCAAGGCATATGAAGATAATACACTAAATGGTCAATCTGTTGGTGACTAAGGAGGAATAAAACTTGATCACTGTTATGCTAAACTTTTTGTTAGAAATGTGTTAATACAGGGAGTTTTTTTGAATTACTTTGTTAAGAGTGGAGTGATGGAGTTCTTTTGCTAGTCGGTCATTACCTTTTTTTTCCAGCTATTTATGTTGCTGTCCTAGATTCATGTTCATTTTGCTTGTTTTAACTAAAGTATTCTCTGCATTTTTGGCAGAATAACCATTGATGACATTTTGCTTATGTCACTTGAATGAGCTGGTCTCCTCCATATCCTGCAAACAGTTTATTGTGCATCTTCGGCTCTTTTTCTCTTTTCAGCCCTCATGGGTGAGTTAGCATTGCACAAAGGTAGTGAGATGGAGGTTTCACTCGGCTGCATGCTATGTTCAGAGCTGATGGATACCTCTGTGTGAATGTGCTCTTCGTTGTGGCATCCGGAGGGAATGGCCCGTCACCAGCCCGAAAAGCATGCTCATGTGCTGGAGCCTGGTGAGGTCTGATGCAGGCATGAATGCTCTGTGGCAGATGGTGGCACAGCCTCATCCACTGAACCATTCTCACAGGCATACCGCACCCAGCTCTATTGCCTAATGGTGAAGCCATCTCTTGGATTCAAGTAGGATTAAGTTCCCATTGTGTATTTATGTGTGTTGAAAGCAGGGCTCATGTGATTTACTCCCTGCTTGGGACTGATAGCAGAGGTTATCCAGGTAGGCATGAACATTGCTGTCAATGTGGAGAGTACAGAAGCTGCACACCATCAGGGTGCCGGCACGCTGCAATTCAGGCTACCTAAGGAAGGGAAAAGCCTTCTGGAATGCAGTCCATGAACAGGAGAACGCTTAATTAAAATGTGCATAACTAGCTTGTGTTTTTTCCTGAAGCTGTGAAGTGGTTAGATCACTGAGGAGAATAGAGCGTAGAGGGATAAATTGAGCTAACCAGTTTTTAGAGCATCTATCAGAAGATTTTGCTTAAAAAAATAAATACGTTGTGAAATGTTTTTACTGCCTGGAGCTCACCGTTGAAAAATGAAGGCTGTTGCTGGGGTGRAGTTACTAACTTTGCTTGGGTGAGAGTTGAAAATGTTGGGGTTGTTGCTAAGTTTGTATGTTACTGAACTGAGCCTTTCTGATGATCTGCTCTAGTATATCTGGCTACCTCAGTACCCTTTGGAGGGACCATTTCACTTGTTCCAAGTTGCCTGTGACCAAGAAAGTTAGACAGTATTTGGGGCTCTGAAGGGTGATTTAATGTAAAAAAAGATGGATGATATATGTCAAGTATATCTTACAGCTGCAAAGAAATTAATATATAAGTATGATTGTTTTAATTATGCATACCAACTTCCTTTAGAAAGTAGGGATGAACTCTGATGGCAGTGTAGTGACAGCAGTAATGAATGGATCCCTTAATATAGGAGGCAGCAGTTTTCTTGCTCATAATTTCCTTCAATGCTTTTTCAGCCAGCGTTCTCTCTTGGTTCTCTCTCAGCGCCCATGCTTTGCCAGCTCTCAGCTTCTGCCCTGCACAGCCGCACACAGCTCCAGCCAGCGATCCCAGGCCTTGCACAGGGTTGGTAGCCTACCTTGCTTCAGCTGTTGTGTGCACGGGAAGTCTGAATGAAAAGTGGTTAGCTTGCCCCTCGGGCTCTCCAGAGCCTGGAATCAAAGGCCTCTTGCTGGCAGTCACCGATGGAGAACATGGCCCATTATCTTTGTCTGATCACTTCCTATTCTTTGTGCTAGCTGTTCTCGCAGTTCCTCTTTTGGGTGGCAGGGAAGTGAAGTACGGGGAGGGCCAAGGAAGGAACCTGAGCAAAATGGGGGCTGGTCCTTGGACCCTCAGCTCCATAGTAGCATCCTGATTGCTGATAGTCCTTCTAGAAGTAATGTAAGACCTGCATTGCTCAGGGAAAGAAAGATGACATTCACTGTAATACATCACTTTTGGTTTTTGCTAACTTCTGTTTTGCTGTTTTCTGTGGATGTGCTCTGGCAAATACTAGGTCTCCTTAAAACTATCTTTGCATGCACGATTATGCCCACAGGTAATAGGAAACTAGGGTTTCAAAAGAAAACCTGATCCTATTGCTAGATAATAGCAGTTTCCTGAGTAAATGTGTGGTTGCCTCGAGGCTTGAGGTTGTTGCCAGATGCACCTTTTTTTGATTGGTGAGAACAGCAGATGACGCTTCATGGTATATAAGTGCAAGAGAAAACACAGGAGCGCAGATAAGCAGAGCAAACCATTCATCTGGAAAGAAGAGCTGAGAAGGTGCTAAAGCAGCTGCTTGCAATGGCATTTGGAATGCTAATCTATATTTTGCTGAAAGGTAGGTTTGGAGGAGGTTTTTCCATGTCAATACAAGGCTTTCTTGAACAGTAGTTCACTCCTTCTGAAATAAGCAGGGAAGAGGGTGGGAAAACAGATGTGAAGACATTAAAAAGCTGAATTACTTGAGTAATTTTAAGCCTGGATGAAATTTTAACTGATAGGGTATAATTTAGATTCTTTTAAAAGAAACTACTTTGACCAGCAAGTAGGTGTAAAGTTGTCTGTAATACATTACAGGTACCTGTGTCATAAATTGCATAAGGTAGTAGAATTGAGAACAGAATGGATATGTATTTTGGAACTCTGCAAATGGCAGTTTGTTTCTCCACAGTTGTAATTATGCTGTGACAAAAGCAGGTTTGAGGTGAGAACACTGCAAAAAGAACTGTTACTGTTTTGCTGCATTACATCAGAATTGTATTAAGGGGGTACATGTTTTCTGGGTGAAATGAACCTTGAATAGACATGCTGAGTTTTTCTATTACAGTAAGCATCTATTTGCATTATACAGCAATGGGGGCACTGAGTGAAGAGTCAGCTATTACCATTTCATCCCTTAGCACAGAATTATGGAATAACTGGACAAAAACCAGCACTGAAGGTATTTCTTTTTTTGTTATGTTTGTCTCTATTGTCGCTGAAAAAAGTAAGAGATTTTATTTTGATGATAACTGCCATAATGCTTCTGCCATGTAGACAGTGTTCAATTGTGGCGTTTGTTGTATTTGTGAGATGAGCAGTTTTTTTCATGGAGCCTTGAAAATCTCTCTGAGGTAACAGCTGTCACAAAGCTGGAGTAGGCTCAGCACTCAGCAGCTAAAGAGCCGCTTGCCCAAACCCAGTCATACTGGAAAAAGGTATTTTAGGGCTACTTGGGGTAGGTTCTCTGCACTTTTGATGGTCATTCTTGTTACTTTGAACTAGCGCTTGCTTTCTGACTGTTGACTCTCTTTAGTCTGAATCTTTCTGCGCTCAAGTGAGAATGCAGCAAATGTAATTTGAAATTATGCCTCTCATTACTGTTATTGAGTAGTTTCTTCATTTGTTGCAGTTTTGCTTTCGACTATCAAAGCTTCCACAGCTCTTCTCAGCGTGCTAGCTCTCTCTTTTCTTTCTTTTTCTTTTCTGACTGAAATGTGAACTCAAGCTATTTACTTGCCAAGATCTGAGACCAGAGCGCTGTGTTTATCCTGCAAGCTGCATTTTCAATGTTACTTCAGGTGCTAGTGATGTCATTACTTTCTGGAGAACAGTGCAATCTGGAACTGAGGTTTTGGCAGGTCAGTAAAGGAGGAAAGGATTTTAACCGTGATACTTATTAACGTCTTTGTACTTTTGAAAGAATATAAACATGCATACAAATCATCTTGTGTTAATTGTAAGTCATCTCAGGATGTCTTAGAAGCTTTTTTAGTAGATACATAAGCTTTTTATTTTTCTCATAATTCAAAACAAGTCAAACTACTGCTCTCTTTTTTCTGTCTGTAGTTTGTCCTAGTGGTATAGTGTCACAGATACCTTCATATATATGTATATATACACATATATATGTACACATATATAAGTGTAAAGTCAAAGATCATCATTTTGCAGTGCAGTAGTTTGATTTATTAGCCCAAGACTTGTGGTCTGGCTTAGTGGATTTATCTGTAACGTGGTTCTTCCAGAGTTACATACAGAGCAAATAGTGATATAACAAAGTAGAAATGTATGTTGTGACTCCTTAAGTAGCCTGTTTGTATTGTATTTAGAATCAGGAGTTATACATCATGTTTGAACAAATAAGAGGTTTGTTTACGTGAACACAACTAGGTCTGCAGTTGTCCCATCTGCAATTACGCTAGCTGCGCTATCAGCTAGATGCCTGTACTTTTAGCTGAGTCAGAGGTAGCAACACAAATTCAGACCCATTCAAGCATACACTTGCGCAGTCTGTTAAAGGTATGTGTAGGCAGACCTTTTAAGCAGCCATTGAAAAGAGAGGAAACAGCATTTCCAGAAAGAAGATTAAAAAAAAAAAAAAAAGCATAGAGAGTCACCAAAGAAAGTGGCTGTATCACTATAACCTGTTTTTGTTGCTTCTATTTCTATACCAGTGAGGTGTATAATAAGTTGTAATTTGTAATCAAAGTTCAGTAATATTGGATTCTGAGAAAACTAATTCCCAAGTAAGTATCACTGGAGGAACTGGCATTTTTTTGTGGAATTGCAAGTCCTCTGGGGACTGAGGTGCAGTTTATGGAAAACTGTTCATTTCTGGTCAGTGAACAGTAAATCCATTTGCCTCCCATCTCCTGGATCATCTTCTGTTCCCTTACTTTGTGTTGTACAGGCTTTACTTGTGTCTGGTGCTGAGGTAGGGTAACGTTAGGCTGTGTAGTCAGCTGGGGGAAAGGATGCCTGAAGGGGGCTGACAAGGCACAGATCAAGAACCTGAGAAATGGTTTCTGCTAAAGAGAAGGCATAGTTCCTGCTGAAGGGAGGTATTTGCAGTGAGACGGTCAGGTAGGAGTTGGGAAGACTGGGAAGCCTTAGTTTTACTGCAGAAAAATGCCATCCGTTCATTGCCATGAGCTACTTCCTCCATGTGGCCTGTAACAGCAGTCCTGAATTGGGGCTGACCCCTTCCCTCCCCTTTCTGACTCTCCTGTTCCTCCCCAACACACCATGCTTGAACGCTGAGCTGTCATGGTGTTAATGGCTTACTCGTTTTGTCTCTAGTCTGTCAGTTCTACGTGCCCAGGTTTCCAAGTGCCTGTCGTTTTGATCTCATGTCAGATCTTGCCAAGTGTATCTGTTTGAATGACTCAGTTGCAGGCGACTGTCAAGTGCTTACACAGCATGCCTTTTTTTCCCCTCACGTGACTTGAAAGGGCACATGGATGTGTTTATTCAACAGCTTATTTAGTATCTAGGTGGATAATGTGGTATGAATTAGCCTTATGTTTTGGAATGGGTTAGATAGAAAATCTTTGTTTTTGAGACTCATCGTTCTTTTAAAGACAATTATTTCTACTTTTGCAGTGTCAAAATACTTAGCACCTAAAATTCTTGCGTGTTCATTTCAGATCTGACCTTGCAGCCCACGCTGGACAAAGTCTCACTCCCGACAGTGAAGGAGGAATGTATTGTTCAGTTGAGGCCGGCATGGCAAGGTGTTTGTTTCAAACGCTTTCTAGGCAGGCTTCTATTCCAGGCTGACCTTGGTTTCAAATGGCAATATTAGTTTTGATGATACTCAGGGGAAGAAGTCTTGCATACTTACTCAAAGCAAATTTTCCTCTAGAAGTAGGTAGGTGAAATGCTGCCCTCTGACGGCAGAAGTGGAGTAAATCAAAACCGAAGCAGAAGGGATGTTTTGGCAGTGCAAATACATTTGGCTGAGGCCTGGATAGAGGTTGCTGGGGAGTCCATGCTTTTTGACATGTAAATTTGTACATTCCTCACTTATTTTTTTTTTCCCCTTATGGCAGAAATCAGTGAAATATTCAACTGCCCAGTAGAACTCTTCTCAGGACCCAGCAGAAGAGTAGTACATACAACAGAGTGGTAGGAAATACACAATAAAAGGTTATGTTTAATGCTTATGTTTTGCTGTTGTGTAGTACAACGTTTGCCCTCCATTGTGCTAAAATTGTGATGCTGATCCGTTGGTGCATGAGTGTTTGAAGAGAGGCGTAGGGAAGTATAAATGTGCTGTGTCCCATTTTCTGAAGCTGGTGTCTGCAGAGCTCTGTCTCCTGAGCTTGTCTGCAGTGTTCCTGAGTCAGCCACAAGAGTGCCAGAGCTTGATGCTAGAGCTCGTGTGTACGTAGCTCTGACTCCTTTCCGTGCGGAGTACATGATTCAAGGCTAAGGGTGTGTCTGCCCAATGCAGGGCTTTTTGGAGTAGAGATATTGCGCTGGTTTCAGCATCTGGGGGCAATCTAGCAGTGGTAGCGTAGAGCTGAGTTGGGAGATGCTGCATGAAATTCTGGTTTGCGAGCTGTTTGAGGCATTTCTGTGCTGCATTGCAGTGTGTTCTAGAGATGGGGCCTAAGTCTCAGCACATCCTTCAGTGTATATATATTGCCACTTGATTAATAACCAAAATTGTGGCTGCATTATTAAACCAAGACTGTGTGTAGCATTATGTTACCAGGTTTAGGGCTGCCTTTTCCACAGGGTGAAGAGGAACTTGTAAACTTTTTTCTCAGCCTAAAGAAGTTCTCTTTTAAACGAAGGCATGTTTTTCTACCTCAGTAGCTTTTCCTGAGAAAGAGGAGTAAGCCCACATACTCTTTGCAGGAAGAGGACTTGAGTTGTTTCTCATTCTCTCTATGTCCCTTCACAAGTTGGGGGTGTGATTTATCTCTCAGAGACATTTTAGAGCACGCTGCTTTCAAAGTAATATTGTGTGATCTGAGTAATGGTGATAGCCTCAAACCTCTTATGTGTCCAAACCATTTGATTCACAGATGGACTTGTGAAGCGCCCTAAAATGCAGGCATATGGGTTTAGAGTAGAGTAGCTGTTACCATCACTTGTCAACTCTTTGAAGCAGTTTGCATATAGGAAGAAGAAAAGCTTGCCTACTTGAACACACAGGGGAACTCCTGCCATGAAATGACTCCAACTGGAATTTGGTCAGGAAATTGGGGGATTGATGTTGTTCCTCCTGAGAAATGTGTAATGGGGTCTTGAGTTGACCACAGCAGGCCAGGACAGCCTGAGGCTTACATCTCTGACAGTCATTCCATCAGCTTAGTATCTCTGAACCTTGATTCAGTGCTTACTCAGAAAGGAAGGTTTCTGCTCACTGCACTATTGTTTAGTCACTCTGAGCAGATATTGTCACCTTCCTGCCAGATACTATTTTTCTTGTGGTCATAACTGAAAGCTGATGTTGACATACACTCAGTTAAGAAATCACCTCTAGACATCACTAAAACAGGCCCCTGAAATAGTAAGGCATTGCTTGGACACTCCACCCCATCAGTGATTACTCTAACTGGGGAGAGAGACCAGTTCAAACAGATACTCCTTTGACTGGGAAGCTTTTGAGCTTTCGCTTTGTTTGCCCCACCCCTGCTCCCGTGACACATTGATGCTTGGCTCTGCACTTCTTCCGCACCCCAGGATACATCACTCCTGGACTCAGGCTCTGCTCTATCAGTAGATAACACTGATCTAAGATCCCAAAGAACACTTTTGACTTTTCTTTTATTCTCATTTCAGCTTTTGTGATTGGGAATAAGCTAGTCATTTTTCTGTGCTTTCAAAGCAGTAACATGCTTACTGACTTGGAGGCATATGATTTTGTCCAGTTTTAGAAACTGAATAGTCATGGAGCTGCTTGCTTTCGGATGGGGAGACCATTTGGGGAATTTTGGGTGCTTATAAACATAACTGAGCACTCAGCTAATGTTAGACCATGCAGACCGGATAAAGAGAGCAATCCCATCATTCATAGCTCAGTTGTAGCTGCAGAGCTGAGGGACAGCAATATAAGAAATGCAGTAGTCTTTTGCCCTTTGATGGGGAAAAGAAAAAAGGAATTAATCCATCATTTGAATTCAGCCTGGGAAACATACTGAGACTCATTCAATGCTATCATTGCATCCTAAACCCTGATGTTCCTAAGGACTGATGTTCTGACGGATTGCAGGTTGGATAATGCTGATGTTATGCTGGGGTCAGTCTTCCAAAATCTTTCTTATACATGCTCCTCAAGAGGAAGTACTCTACTTAAAGTTTATATGTTTTTTCTCTAAAGCCATGCTGGAATGTCTAAGAAGCTCATTCTGCTTAGCAGTGTCTGAACTGGCTTGCAAGATATATCACAGTAAATCTGTGTTAAGTGTCTTTCTGCAGTCAATGTCTGTCCATCTTGAATTGTGAAAATATTTTCAAAATATATGACTTTTTTCAAATATAACATGGCATTTCTTTCCCTTTCACAGTAGACTACACAGAGCAACCGAGGCTCTTGAAGCTTATGCAAGCCTGTCTTGAAGAACACCACAGCTATTGTATTAATGGGCTCTGTGCTTTTCACAATGAACTGAGGAAACCCATATGCAAGTAACGAACACTGTTTATAAATATACTTCTTAGAGAAGTAGAAACAGTAGCGCTGTTTCTTTGTCTGCTACGCAGTATTAATGTAATGTGACTACTTTTTAGCAGAGCACAACTTCTAAGTGCCAGTGAAGTACTTGCAGGCTTAAAGTTTGGCACATGCTTGAGTGCTGTGCTGGTTCAGGACTGTTAATGAGACAGTAGTGCCATGCCAGTGTAATACCAAGGAACGGAGACTGAAAATACACAGCTTTCTAAATCGCTGATTTGACAGCGTCTCAAGTCACAACTGGTGCTAGAGTTAAATGATTAGATTTTCACAGGGTGCAGTGAAGGGGGCAGGAACTTCAAAGAAAGCAGCTGCAACTCCCTTTTTCTGCAGCTGCTTACATACCAAGCCTGGATCTTGGTATATACCTAGAATTTTCTAGGTCCATATTGGGCAGCTTCGGCCATGGCAGATGTTACAGCAGCTAAGGATCAGCAGAGCACAGTGCTCTTTGTCCACACCCTCTCGGATGAGGGTATGTTTAGACTGTGTTTGCTGCTGTGACTATAGTGCTTGAGCTAGCTTTAAACTAGATAGACTGGGACAACTGGTAGTCTTGGTGGAGTGAAGAGGTTCTGACTGAGCACTAGATGCAGCCTATCCTACTTTAGACTCGCTCTAAATTGTTTAAAACTGATCAAATCCAAAATGTATTTCTGGAATATAAAGCAAAAGAAGTTTGGTGTATAATTTAGTTTGGTGTATATTTATTTTGTAGGTGCCTTGCAGGTTATAATGGAGAGAGGTGTGAACACTTAACACTAAATTCCTATGCGCATAATTCTTACGAACGCTACATTGCTGTGGGAATTGGTATAGGAATACTGACCAGTGGGATACTTGCTATCATCTACTGCTACGTAAGAAAGAGGTACGGAAGACGGGTAACCTTTTGATTACTTTCATCTGAATGTTTGTGGGGAGGAAAGCTGTGCAGAATTTTATCAGGGAACTGGGAGTGTGTTCTTGCCTCTGTTATTCATCTGCTGTGTGATCTTAAAATAGCTGACACTCGATTTCTCTGCTTTCCTGTTAGCCAAACGGGTAAAATAATTGTGCGACTGCCCAAAACATGAGTTTCATTGAGGCTGCTTAAAAGAGTTGGGCAATTACATTTAGTTCTGTTCAGACTACTGTGGTTTTAGACTTATCTGATTGAAATCACGTCACATTATCCATTTTAGATGCAGAAAATTGAAATCGCCTTACAAAGTCTGCCTGGGTGAGACTGCTTTGTGAAGACCTGGCATTGGGACACTTACCAACTTGCCTGTAAACTAGAGAAGGTTCTGACTTGGGAGGCCATCCCGCGCCATCTAGCTGGTACCCCAGCCTCACTGATGAGGTGAGATGAAGGGAATGGCACAGCAAGTGCATAAAGGAACTCCTGCAGAACTGACGGGCTCCATTCGCTTTTGAAGAAAGATTTCCTATCTTTAATAAAGGTTGCTATATGAGCAGCTCGCATCAGCTGAGGATACTTCCAGCCTTCTCAACGCTCTCCTGTGGCTCACATTTGCTGAGGGAAGGACTGATTTGTTTGAGCTGTTTTCAGTCATTTCAAGCCCTAGCAGAGTGTTCTGGCCTGGTCTTCCTCCCACCCCTCCTCCTTTTCTTTATTTTTTCTGTCGGAAAAGCACAACCTGTCTCACAATGGAATTGTTTTCTGAACATCACATGCTGACAAGGAGCCACCTGGGTTCTTCTTTCACAAGCTCTGCTGCATACGTGTCTGGATCAACAGCCCTCTTCCAATACTGCAGGTATCTCCAGTGGGCTAAGCAGAGTGTAGGCTTTCATTGCCATATGGACAAAATTGTAAAGCACTTCAGACTGGGCAAAATGTATGGTCCTCAGAGACTTACATAAAAGTAAGAATAAAAATTAAATAGTTTCTGGAAAATCAGATCATGAGATCTCAGGGCATTGCAAGTTCTTTCAATTTTGACAAGCAAAGAAATTAGACATCTTTATCCAAATGGATACTGAGTGTACTCACTGACAAAGAACTTTACTCTTCCTTTACATCATATAGCAGCTCATCAGAGTCTCAAAACCTTCAGGCAAAGCATTGCCTTCCTGGACCATGATTTCAGACTAAGACTCCAGTTGCTAGGGAAGCTGAAATTTTGTTATAAAACTCCAATATAGTTCTGTCCAGGAAGCAAACTTGCTCTGCTCCATTCTCACAGTATATGCACAATATCATCACTGAAATAAGAAAGAAATGACCATAGGGATTTTGTTCAACCCTGTTCAGACAGATGACTTATTAGATAGTTAGGGTTTTGGGGGTGTTTGTTTGGTTTTTTTCCATCTTGCCTGTGGAGAAACACCAAGGCAAAAGGAAGGAAGAAAATTGGCTCTGAAGACTGTGGCACTAACTGTGGCTTCTCACTGACATTTGGAGTATTTGCCAGTGCTGATGAGACTGGCTCCAAGAGATTTTCATTTCAGCTACTGCACATTATAGACACATATCTGCTTTGCTTAGTCATCTACAAGAAAGAAGCAGTTAGGTACCTCAGAAACCCTTGGCATTTGTATGGGTTAATGTAGGCTCCTGAGTTTAGGTGCCTTGCGGAAAACTGAGTTTTTGTTATGTGAGTTCACTTTTAACAAAGGATGCATGTCATCTGCTTAAAAACCTGTGTATTCATGAACCTTCCACGGTAATGGTGAAATGTGTATGAATGACTGGGGGGTTGAAAGGGGAAAAGTGCATTTAGCACTTCAGTGGTCTGATAGAATTGGCTTCTCACACAGGGGGCTCCTGGTCAGTAGCTGAGTTGTCTCAGCTCTAGATTGACGCAATAAATAGTAGCGTGTCACGCACTGGTTGGTTGGACTCCCTGTGCAACAGGCAGGAGCCGGCAGCAAGTGCATAGACTGAAAGGATTGTTGGTGAGGAGCTGGATGGAGACACGCGCCAGTCCTTTCCTCTTTGCCTTGACATGAGCATTTTGCAAGATGCATTGAATTCATTTCCTAGCCCTCAGTATATCCATTTTTTTCCATCTCAAGATAAATCTTCAGATCTGTCTTGTTTGTTCCTTTCCATTCTCGTGCCCTTCTTCTTTGTACCTACCAAAAGGCAAATTCTGCTCTCCCTATTTTGAGATCAGCTTTCAGTAGTTGCCCTGATGTTTCTCTCTTATATATAATATGGTGAGAATACAATTAGACCCTAATTAAAATACACACACACACCTACCTCACCCACACTTGACAGACACTGCATTGAAATACCTATTAAAAATGTGCATGTAGTCAAGAGAACATGGGTGAGAGATTTTTCTCATCTGTCTCCCATAGCTAGATAGACCAAAGGAGAAAAAGCCACAAAACTTCTGGCATGTGGGCGGATCTCCTTATCCGGAGAGAGTTGTCTCTTCCTTATACTCACACTGTGAGTGTTGCGTTCAATTCTGGAGGAACAGTCCTTGGACAAAGAAGAGGCTATTTCTTGGAGGAGACACCCACAGTAACACAACTTTTTCAGGGCTTCAGGAAGTACTTCCTGATCACAATGAGGTGCTGTGTACCAAGAGAAGCACACTGACTTTTTTTTTTAATGGTGATTTAACATGTAAATGTTTGGAGGCCCAAAGACACCTAAATTGTGAGGTGTTTTACCAGTTTGTTTTCTGATCCAAGGCAGCTCTGGAAAGGCTTCCTGTGAAAGTTAGCTGTGATTTTAAGCTAATTGAAGAAAAGCTCATGAGTGAAATACCAGATGAATCCATGCCATGCAAAATGGGACTTTGACAGTACACATGTAGAAGGAGGTGAAAATGGAAGAACAGAAGGAGGAAGAGAAAGGTGGTCTTTGCTTTATTTTTCTGTTTTCTTTTTCCAAGTGGTATTGAGGCTTTCAGAAATGGGTTCCTCACCACCTCAGTGCTGTATCCTCTAGGTACTAAAGCATGATGCGTGAGCAGGTTGCCATCTCCATAGACATCTAGGGCTGGTGGCACCAACACAGATGACTGCTTTCTCTGTCGCTCACCAGAGTGTTTACAGGCTGTAGCCTGTGTGGGAGAAGAGTGTTGTCACTGCTGTTTTAAGGGATTTCATCAGGCCCAAGCTGTGTTTGAAGCATCACTGCATGAATGAATCACTCAGCTGTTTCATGCAGCAACCCTGCCAAGAAAGTCTGTGCTGCCTCAGATTGCTTCGTGGAGTCAGCCGTGCTGAGCCCTGCCTTGATAAGTGACAGATGCTACGGGGCTAGTATTGTGTGTTGCTGCTTACAGGGTAGAATTTCTTGCAGAACTGGCAAGTCAGAGGATCAGGATCATCTTTCCTGGCTCATTTGTCAGGCTCGGACTCCTCCTCTGATGGCATAACGAATGGAATGACAAAGTTGTTCTTCCCAATAACTGCACATGCAAAAAACCCCCTGTAATTTCATGAGGAGACCCTGTGTGTGGGGGGAGCTCCAAGGCAGTCCTGCATCAGGGACGTTGCCTAATTAGAGCCAAGAGAGAGACACTAAAGACATGGAGCTGCCACTCTGAGTGACAGATCACTTGCCCTGTGTCTCATTCTGGCTGCTGGAAGCCAAACTGATGTGTTTTCCTGCAGTGCATCTCTCAAGACTAGCTCTTTTTAAGCCACCCAGCCCCTCCCCTGCTTTGCTGGCATCTGCCCTCAACATCCATTTGTACTTTGTTGCTAATGCTTGACTGTGACTTGGATACTTTCCCTGAATTTGATTTCCATTTTCTGCTGAGGTGCATTGTGTGGCCCACAGTTTCCCTGCTCTCAACAAGGTCCTTTTAAAATGACTGGATACAAGGCTGTGGAGAACATGGCTGTCCTTGAAAAATGCTACTTTTAATCTGGGGTGGAGATGGATCAGTGGCCGATGTTTGGAGCACGCACGGTCCCTGTGAGCAATGAAAATTGTCGTATTGCCTGCTGGGATGTGCTGTTCATTAGCAGCGGTGCCTGTGATCTCACATGTCTGCATCAGCAGTCTGAGCTGCAGAGGCATAGGAGCTGGCCCGTCTAGTCCGATAGCCAGTCAGCGACTGCAGACAGTGCCAGAGGCTTCTGAAGAAGGTCTAAGAGATCTGGTGGCAGGCAGGCAGGTAGGAGACAGTTTTCCCTCAGAGGTTTTCTCTAATCTTCCGTAACCAAAAACACGGTTTGCGTAATAACACAGCAGGGTTTCTGATCCTTCCCATTTATTATGACAACACAGCTGCTTCTTGTGTGTGTTAAAAGAAAAGCCTGATTTGTGTTAATGTGGCTAGCACAAACTAACTAGTGTATGGTCTGAGCATAAGTACTGGGTTGTGTCCAAAGAACCAACTGTGAAACTGCTTACTTGCCAGTGGCTCTTCATTTCCTGAAAAGTCATTTGACTCTGAGCAATATTTCATACATTTCTGTCATTCTTTACACCTGTTCTGTGTTTCACTTCATTTCCGGTGCATGAGATACACTGCAGTTGGAAAAAATCCCACAAGCATAGAGAAGTCTAACTTTACAAAAGAATTAATTTAGTAATTAAGTTTATAATAGCTCTAGTTACCCCTGAAACTCACAGTCTTTAATGAATTTCTCTTTAGAGCATTCCTGTGAAGCAAGGCAGTGCTTTGRGGATGATGTGCTGAGGAGAACTAAGACCTAGAAGGATTAAGGTCACATGAATGTGAGACATCAGGGTATCAACTCCAGGTTTGTAAAGCCTTTTCGTAGTACTGTAGCCAAGACCATCCATCTTCACCTTCTAGGTCTGTTAAGAAATGGTTAGCTAATAGACTCCCTAGCAGTGTTTAGAGAGAGGAAAGAAGAGAAAGTGCCATTGTTGATAGGGTGAAAGTTGGAAGACCCCCCCAAAAAAAGTTTCCTTTTGAATATTAACCTCAACTCTATATTTTGTATGACATGAAGACAAGCCTTTTTTTTTTTTTTTTTTTTTTGAATGCTTTTGGAGCTGTTCAGAGAACGATCATGACAAATTGTAAGTACTTGAAAAATGACAGTTTGTGTGGTATAGATAAATAGTCTGAAGGTTATATACAGTTGACTCTAGCCCGTCATGGGTAGAGTCTTGAATAGTCCTATTTATTTCAGTGGCTCCTGACATGGAAAAGACCTATTTCATGGCAGTAGGAGAGCTGAGTGCAGCCCTTTGAAAAATAAGCATGAAAAATCAGGAGTGGAGGAAAAATGGAGTGGCTGTTGCTTATGTATCAAGATGTCTGGTAGCTCAAAGACATAAGTGAGTAACCGGACCTGTCAGAGATACTGAAAGTGCAATCTGCACAGCTCAGTGCTCTGTGGCTGCTCTGCATTTCAGAGCTCTGAGGGCATCTGCAGTGACATGTGTAACACGCATCATGTCTTTAGCCTTGTTATAAAGAGGGAAACACCTGTAGAGGTCCCTATTGTATCAAAAATCTGGGAAATTGCTTGGGACTCCCTCTTTATGACACACTTAAAAAATTGCAGCTACTGATTAAAGCTCAGTGTAAGTAGTCATTAATAATCATGACAACAATAAAGTCTTGTACTGTGACTAGACTTGGGGCTGCTCCTACTCTCGCTGAATTGAATGAGAGCAAGGGCAGGCTCTGTAAAAAGCAGCTCTTAGCAAGCTGAAGGAACTGTCATAGCACAGTTGACACCACTGGCTTGTGCAGAAGAGGAGAATGTTTATTGTGGTATTGCTTGGAGCACCTTTGGTACATGCTGTACAGATGCAAAGAGGGAGACACTGCACCTTGGAGCTTACAGCTTTTTAGGCATCTCACTTGGTTGCTGGAGTTAGAAGCTGGGGCACGGACTGTTTTTGATTGAGAGAGGTGTTTTGACCCAGTTCTGTATGCCCATTGCCTGCATAGGCAGTCAAGCTCCTCAATGAGTCATTTAAGTTAGATATGTATAGTTAGAAAAGGTAAATACCCCTTTTCAAGGAGACCAGATGAAACAATGCAAGAGGAAATAGAGGCACAGAAAAGGGAAGTCACCTGATCTAAGTCACACGAAGCCTGAGTTTGGTATAGACCCTGGATCTTTGGTCTACCCATCCAAGACCTGGGTGACTGCTTCTTTTCCTATCCGCAGGCCAGTGTTTTGCCTTTTTACTCATGGGAAGCCTCAGTGGAGGGCAAAGGCTGGAAAGAGAACAGAGGATAACTCCCTGCCGAGGCAGGGTTGGGGATTGCTCCCAGTTACACAGGTGGCCAAAATCATTTGTTAGATTGGTTGAATAAGACTCTCAAAGATGATTTAGGATAAAAACTATTTTAAATGCTCATTCTCTGACACAGAAGGATCAGAGGTATCTAAATCTTTTTGCTTCCAAGTCCAGCACTGAATCACATAAAAACTAATTTTAATGAAGACTGTGTTTTGAATTTACCTGGTGAAAGTATGCAAACAGGTTTCCTGCTAATGATTCCCTATCTACATTTTTACCAATATTTTGTCCTTTCCTTTAAAAAGTAAAAATATAGTTTGTTGTACTTTGAAGACTTGGTATTCAAACCTCAAGCTGTGTGTCCTGATTATGACTGACCGAAATATGGCACGATGATGTTGCCTTTGGCTGATCGAATAAGTAGGGAATTATTTCTAAAACACAGGCAGATGTGTGCAAAGTTGGTGTTCACTTTTCCCTAACATTGTTTTATTCCAGTGAATTTGAGAGCTCTTGGAAAGCAAACACAGAAAATATAGAAAGAAAACATTGCAAGTCTGAGACAGGCTCAGTCTAGGTGCTCTTCATTGCTAACTCTGTGACAAACTTGCAATTACTTTCCTGGTTTTACTTTAAGGAGTGAGCCTTGGTATTAGCTGGGCAGAATTTGTCTCTTAGGACGTGAACTAGCTCCCAAGATATCATCAAGGCTTCTTGATTGAGGTTTGACGGCTTGCTGGTAGAGAAATATTCAGCTCTGCCTCTCACAAGCCAGGACATATTGGTGTGGGGGACAGTGGGGATTGGGAGACAGCCTGAGGTGGCCAGTGTTGAAAGGATTTGTGTCTAGGAAAGGTACAATGTGTCTATGAGCCTGGAGTTCAGCACACTCTCCTGCTGCGCAGGGGTTACAGACCTGAAGACCTAGAGGATAGCTGTTGCTATTGCCAGTTTATCTGCCATATCTTTCTGCTTCTCATGGCAAAAAACTGTGTTATGACGCTCCCAGGGATGGGAGCACTAGGGCTTCATTGCTGTTGCTTCATGAAATAAATAAATTAATTAATTAATTAAAAATAAAAATAGAAAAGGAAAAATCCCAGAACTCTTCCCATGTCAACCACATCCTAGATGCTGTGGAAAGATGCCTCTCAGTAGCTCCTTCTGGAAAACAGCACAACAACCACGGCTGAGACATGAGAAGACAGGTCCATGCTTTGCAAGAGCATCTGACTAACTCAGCCAAAGTTAATTTGTTTGACATAATTCCTGTACATAAGACTTGGTCTGTTTGTGTAACATTGTTAGGGCAAATCCCATGATGAACTGCATTTTATTGACTTCTACCAGTCATTTGATAGAGACCAGCAGCAGATTTGAATATGACCACTATTCCAGGAAGCTCTCTAATAGATACTAACTCAGAGTTTAAAGGTTGCTGGGCAACAAATAGGCCTAGCAGGGAGCTGTGACAGCTTTATGTAACAGGGAGGATCCAGGCACTTCAGTGCATCCCTGCTCTGTGGGCCGGGCAGCCCAGCAGCCACCTCGCAGATGGGGGAAGCGACCTGAGGTGACTCAATTGCAGGCAGGGGACAGTGTGGGGGCCTTGAGTGACAGGCCAAGCCACACGGCCAGAACATGAAGTATTTGGCTGATAGTTTGTGACTTTCCCCCTCTTATCAAGGTTACTGCCTCATGCATGCATGTCTGTTTATTGGAGGGATGCTATTAGGACAGAGCAACACAAGGAGGGCCCCCAAGTGGCCTTGTCTGTGTTTGTGCTTTTCAGAAACTCGTAGCATCTAAAGCATAGCTGTTGTCAGCTGCTGGGGACTCTGCTTGAAAAGAATATGAGTCTTTGTAGTGCTGGTGCAGCTCTCGGTGGTCTCTGGCAGCTCAGTCTGCTTTCTGTGTCTCTAGCAATGTGAGCACTAAAACTCGACAGGCTGGGATTTGTTGTTGATGTAGATACAGGCAGGGGAGGGATAGGAGCTGCTGGCAGGAAAGGGAAGGCAGATGCTGCAGTTGGACTTCTGAAGGGGATATTGCCCTGTCCAGATGAATAGGACTAATTTACGTATGTGTCGGTCTCAATCCTGGCTGCCTTCAATGAAAACATCTTCACTGATGCCAGCGGGGTTGTGTTGATCTGTACTCGCTGAGGGAGTATCACACCCAATTAGATAGATTGAGGCTAAAGCATGATGGTTTCTCATTTTCCAGTTAAAAGGAATTTTATAAATCCAGTTGCCCACAAATGATTTCTGTAGTGTCTGCTGGCATTCTCAGAGCAGTCCCTATTCAGGCTGTCTGGGTTTACTGGAAGGAACCAGCATACTGAAATGCAGGCAGGACTCCTGAGGAGCTGAAAGACAGGAAGTTCTGTTGCCCTTTCCCCTTGCCTTGTTAATACTTCTCTTGACTTTTTTGGTGGCACTTTCTTGACTTCTCGTGTGCAAATGTTTGAAAGTTCTCTTCCCTCAGGCACTTCTCAGCCGTCTCCTAAATTCCTTCTTCCATCACTAACTACTTTTCCATCAAGATTACAGCAGCAAAAAATGTTCTGTATGGCCTGGGTGCTCCCCTGTGCATGAAAAATGTGTGCTGGAGCCAAGAAACACCAGGAGTTTCTTCCTGATTGTTCCAAAGAAGAATGGGGAGTGACGCAGGCAGAGGGCATGACCTTACACACACATACATACACACACACACACACACACTCCGTTGCTGCTCTGAGATCTGCACAGAAACTGCCATGACCTCAGCAGAATCACAAGGAGTTTGGGGGTAGCCGGGCTGAGTTCTGTGGCCTCGCACACTCCTCCTGATCCTTTCTTTCTAGTCTAGCATGGTTCCTTTCAGATCCATCCTTCTTGGCCTACCCAAAATAGGTGTCCTCTCTTTCCACCAAAAGTCAATGCCTGGATGTGGCTCCCTTGAACAGGTAGTGGGGGGAGAGTGCAAGGAGCAGTTTTGTCCTGGTGTGCCCCACTGGGTGGAAACCCCGAGAGGTTTCGCAGGGTGGGGAGGAGAGACAGAGCACACTGTTCTTGCTTTCTTCTTCTGTAACCTGTGGCACGTTCACACTCATTTGACCTCCTCTCAGTTCATTTAAGCAGAGGGAAGATGTCCCAGTGTGAGATACCAGTCTAAGCTATTCCAGCACACTCTTGTGAGTCAGGCGCCATATTGAACTGCAGCCTGGTAAGTCTTGAAAGAGGTATTTAGGATAATTCTGCATAGGGTTAGCTTGCTTTTTTTTTTTAATCATTAAGCATATGTGAAGCGTAGTTACTTAATGTGTACACTGAAGGCTTTTTAAGAGAATTAGCCATAAAGTAGAGATCTGAGATTTTCCCATTTAGCTCTGGCCTAACTCCAAGCCCTGCTGCAGACTATAGTAAAATCTTCAATGACTTCAGTGGTTACAAACTTTGGCTGCTTGTACCATCTGAGTCATAGGATATTTAGATATTTGTATGTTTTTGAGTGCCAAGTTCCCATTTGATTTTCTAGTAAGAAACATGAGAGCAAGATGAGAGGTACAGGCCATATGCTATTCAGTAACAGCAAATCATAAATGTAAACATGCTCTGTTCTAATATTATTAGAGGCTTGAAAAGCCTCTGGGTGGGGGAGAGAACTCAAGGCTATTTGACTATATATGGACACAGTCTGGACAGAGCCTGTTGAAATCCTGGGCTTTTTTCCATCAACTTCATTAAGCTTTGGAGCAGACTGCAAGTGGCTCATGGTTCCTGTGACATAGGAGAACACGGGGGCATCTGTTGTGCTCAGGCCAATTCTGCCATTCCTGTTCATGCAGACAAAATTATAGCAGAATTAGTGTTCCTAGTTTTGAACAGTGACTTGTGGAATACTATCTGAGGATAGTGGGATTTAGACTTTGTGTACTTGCAGAGGATTTTTGTACCCACTGTCCATCACTTAAGTATGTTTGTCATGCTTAGCATAGGATTTCTGGAGATAGTGTACACTGTCCATAATGCAAGTGAATTTCAGCTTCTCTGTACTATGTTTGTATCAAAAGAAAATATTACACAGTCATGAGCCAAATTCCCTTTGTTATCCAAACATTTGAATATGTTTGTTTAAAAATGTGCATTGTTTTACTGTTATTTGCTAACTGTTCTATAGTCCTTGATTAGCAATAGTTTGGTCTTTAGACGTTAACTTGTGTGTTTTTATGAACACTGATACTGCTGTTTGAAGCAGTGCTCTGGAGCGACACTTACAGCAACCGAAAAAAAGAAAAGGAAACAGAATACACCACAAAAAGGAACTTTATGTGTCTGCTACCACACACGTACAATTTCTTTTATGCCAGATCATACTTTCTGTGCTTTATTGCTAGCTGACTTGGAAATACATAGACATTGACAGAGGCACCTTGTATTTATGATAGAAAATGTCTGATTTTAATATACATGCCCTGCCTTGTGCTGCTGCAGAGCTGAGGCTCTGATTTAGGTGTCAGAGGTTTTGGAAATTTTGAACAGCAAGTTTGTCTTTTATTTCTCACAAAAATCTCTGTGTTAACGTAGAACTCAAGTCCTTGCATATCAGCATATGTGAAGAAAACCCTGCAGAAAACATCCCATTATCCTTGAAAGAACTTCTAAAACCCACTGGTTTGAGAGAGAATCGGGCTCATGTGCACACTGCCGTGTCCCTCCAAAACCCCGTGTGAATGCTGGGAGCATGGGGGTCTGCCAGAGAGCAAAGGCAGGTCCGCAGGCACAAAGATGCAAGACCAGGGCCTGTGTGTGGAGTAGCTCTTGGGATACCATAGCCCAAAGAGTCCAGTATGTGCGTTAGAGAGGCTACAGCCTTTGGTGCCTGTGTGAGGGCTTAGCCCAGTCCAGTATGCAGAAGCTCTGTCGTCATACGTCTAAATGTTGTAGTATGGGATCAAGGGTAAAATAGCACAGGGACTTGATGGCATTGAACAGAAAGGCACAGAGAGCTGTATATCCAAGGCAGTGTGGAGAAGTTTCTGAGTATATGTGGAAAAGCTTTCAGAGATTGTTTCTGATTAATAACTCTAGTTGCCTGTGCATCAGTGTTACTGGAGAAGTTGGTGATTCAGAGAATTTCTCATATTCTACATTAAATCTTTAGTCCTTTCCACGTGTTAAATTCCCCCAGGGATTATGGCCCTATACAGTATGCAAAATGATAGCTTAATAGAAATAATATAAAATTGCAACTCCATATGATTTAACACAGGTAACTTCCAAAGAAATCCAGGCATAGGTTTTCACTTGTCACAAGGTGTTAGCTAGTACAAAAGAAACTTGCACCTGCTTCAGGAGGTCTGCTATATCAGAAGCTTGAGCTCAAAAGTGGGTCCCTCTCAAACTATGGACCTTCTAAATCCCGTGTTGCTTTTGTAAGGCAACAAGCTACTTGGATACAAGATCTGAGCTGCAAGGTACTTGGCCTGTGCTACAAGTGAGGCAAGCAGCAAAGGGAAAAAAAGCACAGTTTGATTCTCTGAGACCACTATGCGCAGCATCCAACATGTCCCAGCTTGAAGAGTAAATAGGCCCAAGGGACAGAGTGGTTGTCACATTTGGATATGATGACCAGACATATTTGCTGCTTGTAAATATCTCTTATTGGTTAATTTTAAATGTTTGTCTTCCTACAGCATGAATCTGGGCTGTAGCACCAGGAAAAGGAGTCTAGGAGGCAGCCAATGCTACTCTGACTCCTGGTCATAGAGGAAGTGATCTATGAGAAGGGCAGTAGTCTGGATCACGGGAGGCGCAGGTGCAAGTCTCTGCTCCAGCATGTGCACTGGGTAAGTTGCATATACTGTGTGTGCCTCAGTTCCCGGTCAGAGAAATAGCAAAATAGCTACAGGGATGCCATGGGGATAAATGTATTAAAGACTGTGAAGGCAGTTCATAGGTACTGGAGATGGTAAGACAGTGTTTTGTTCTTATGTTGTGCTTGGCATCAGTAGATCTAAAAGCAGCACCTCCCTCAGCATGAACTGTCGGGGAAGCAGCCAGCAGAAATTATACTGAGACTCCCTGGCCCTCACACTGCAGAGAGGGAATGCTTCTCTGTCTCTGCCTGTGCTGCTTGCCTCCCTCAGCCCTGCCATCCATAAACAACTGGGGGGAGTTTCGGGATGTTATTAAAATTAATAAAGTGGTTTTAGGAATGTTTTGCCTCTCTAGAGCTTTCACAACATAGACTAATAGAGGCTTTTGGCAGGAGCAGTAAAGCAAATTGTTCCCACCCTCTCTTAGCGTGCGGTGAGCAGTGTCTATCCCAGCAGCCACGTGACTGAAAGTCTGAACACAGCGCAGCTCCTGATAGACAGGGAATGCCCTTGTGAAACTCCCAGGCCTCTGCATCCCGCACAGAAGCGTGAGTCTCGGCCATCGCACGCTCACTTTTCCCATGGCCTCTGTAGACTTGTGCAGTTCTACAGAGCTGCTCATTTTGAGCTGCTTGGGAATGCTCTGTCACTAGGGCTGCACATCCTCACACCATGGCTGGCTGTAATCCTTAATTTTCTTTGCTTTTGAGGGCTTGCATCAGACTTTTAGACATTATTGAACAGAGACGTTTGTGTTTATCTATCCACCTGGTGAGGGAAAGGTAAGCAATTTTTATGCTTTAAATGCTTCTCATATCTCCCCAAGGGCATTTACCTGTAGATACGCTTGTAGTGGGTGTAAGCGATGCAGTTTCCTTGTGCTTTATCTGCAAAGCAATCTGGAACTATTCCCTGTGAAGTCCAGCTGAGTTCATAGTGCAATCACAATGATGTGCCTTATAACAGGTAGCATCAGGACTTTACACCACTGCTTTTTCCTTTCTATTTTAAATTTAAAAGTTTATGTTCATTTGACAGAATCACAGAATGGTTGAGGTTGGAAGGGACCTCTGGAGATCATCTAGTCCAACCCCCCTGCTCAAGCAGCATCACCTAGAGCACGTTGCACAGGATTGCGTCCAGGCAGGTTTTGAATATCTCCAGAGAAGGAGACTCCACAACCTCTCTTGGCAGCCTGTTCCAGTGCTCTGTCACCCTCACAGTGAAGAAGTTTTTTCTCATGTTCGGATGAAATTTGCAATGAACTCCTTATTTAGATGCAGTCATCTATGTTCAGGTGCTGTTACTAAAGAGTAAGAGATGGGAGAAGTGGGCCCAACATTTCCCACTTGTGGTGGCAGCAGGAATGACACCAGAACAGCCTGTACCCCTGCACTTGTGCACCCAAGGCTGCTCTTACTCACGGCCAGAGCAAAGGCTGCTCTCAGTGGCTCAGAGCATGTCAGAGCCGTCTTTCTCCTCCCCTCCCACTCCTCTTGCCCAAGTGACTGGCATAGTAGCAGAAGAGAAGAAAGTGGGGTTCTGTTATAAGAAGACTTTGGTGACACCACCACCACTGAAGTCATTCGGGGAAATAGACTGAAATGAGCCAAATGTTCTAGCTTTTCATTCCTTGTGGCACAGCATGTGACACTTATGCTTTTACCAAAACTCCTGGGGGAGTGTGTGTGGGGAGGGGAGGAGACAGAGAAAAGGGACGCCATGAAATGAGCTTGTCTCAGTCTGCCTGCATTTTTGTTCAGGATGAGCAAGAGTGTTCCTTACGAGTCCAGTCCCTCTGTCTGATATATACCTAGGACCATTGGAAGAAGGGAAAAAAAAAACTTTCCAAGACCAAGGACCATTGGGGAAAAAAATCATCACAAGACCACCAGGTGCCAGTGTGTGCTTTGTGTCAAGCAATTTTGATTTTATGGACTGCAGTTCTGCTTAGTTGCCGTTCAGGACTGCGATCAGAGAAAGCAATGAATGAGGGTCACAGCTATACCTGGGGATTGGAATTGGGAAGTGGGAGAGGATGGGAATGTGCTGGGGACAGAGAAGATGTGGCTGGAAGATGAGCTATTCAGCATCTAGCAGGAGCAAGGGGAAAAGAAAGATCTGTTTTCAGAGTGGGCCTAGCTAGTAGCTGACAAGGATTGCTACAGAACTGTGCATGGCATTAGAGGAATGGTCCCAAAGAAGAGGTGGCAAGGCTGGGAAGACAATACAGCCAGTATTCAGGGACAAAAGCATAGCTAAGGGGCTGTCGTAGTCTCCTAAAGGGACTAAGGTAGTAAGCTATGCCCTCTTTACCTTCACAGCTATCTTAAACAAGGACAATAACCTGATCTAGCTCAGACAGACAGCCTCTACCACAGGGTGTAGGTTGAATGAGTATCTCTGTGTGGGCAAATCCGATGGGAGGCCGTAGAGATTTTCTGATCAAGGGTGCAATCGTGCTAGCACAGCTACACAAAAGAAGGGTGTGGGATCTAGGGAAATCTGCTTACTCTCCCAGAAGCATTAAAGTCCTAAGGAACAGTGTTAGGAGCTGTGTAATGCGCAGACCCCAAGGGTTTGGTGAGAAATAGCTCTAACTTCAGAGAGCACCAAGTAGCTGAGACAAAATCTGCTCTTTCACATGCGTCACCTCTGGGGACCACAATGATGCATGTTCTTACAAGGACTCCCTCACCTGGCCAAGTGGTATTTAAGGTTCCTGTTAGGCCAGCTATGTCTCCTGAATGCATACGCTAGCACAGCAGGAGCCTGGAGTTACAGTTCCTTAAGGCACTTGTTTCTGAGCTAAGAACATATTGTCAGACTACTTTGCATCAGTGCACTCCCAGCACTGGGTTATTCACGCTTGGATGAGTAGCGACACAACTTTGGGCTTCTAATGCTCCCCCGCCAAGTGTTCTTATAACAGTTTTTCTGTTACCTTCCAGACTGGAGTTTCCCTCTGCACGAAGGCAACCCCTCCATTCCACAGAGCTAGCCACTTCTTTTAAAAACATGCCACAAATCAGGGGTAGGTGTGCATTGCTTTTAATATAGTATTTAGTTCAAAAGGAACTTTCTGCCTCTCTTTTTAGCTCTGCTGAGATTGAGTGATGGGACAAAAGAGGGTTGTGTTAACACTTTTCTTGAAAGGTATTTTAAAAGTTACTTCATAAAATTTATAGGTATATGGGCAGTTATCTAGTTGTTGACCATCAAAACGCCTATTCTGCAACACTGAAAGAAGGCCCAAGAAATTTTTAGAGACAGAGATATTTCCTTGTATGTATGTCTGCATGTGTACATGCGCATGTCATCATCTTCATTAATCTGGAGGGGAAGTTTCTATTAAAATAAAAAAAAAATCTAAGTAAAATGGAGCAAAGGGAACTCAGAGAAGTGCAATTCTCTTGTGCTCTGGGAGAATGCTGAGAAGTGTACAATGCAAGCCTACGGAAAATGATAATAACAATAATGTATTATTTCTTTGATTTATAGTTTCCCAGGAAATGCTCTAAAGATGTCCTGACTCCAGAACCAATCTGTACAAGTTATGAAGTAGAAGCACTGGTACGTACAATTAGAGGCAATTATTGTGGTCAGTAACAGTTGTGAAATGTTACCAGTGAAGTTTTAGTAGACTTATTACAGATGGGCATATATCAAACTGGTGTCTTCCAAGCTTGCAAATCCACAGCTGACGGGTCTGCAACAGGATATTTACAAATTGTTAATATCCTGTTTACAAAAACCATGTAAGCAATCGAAGGCCATTGCCCAAAGGCTCCAATGTTATTTAGATCTACGTAAAAGACAATTCCAACATTTGCAATGCTGTCGGCAACTCTGATGATATGTGACATGGTTAATGCATATGGTAATCAAAACTGCCCCAGTGTAATCAAATGCATGCTGCACTGTGCAGTGCATTGCCTAAGAATGCTCTAGAAGAGAGAGTAAACAGACTGCCATGAAGACCTCCTTTCCAGTTCGGTTAACCTATGTGTCCTTTAAAATGGTTGATTTGGAAAGATGGGCAATTAGCTTTGTATACAGCAGCCTTTCCTGGAAATCTCTCTTCTACTCCATGAACGGGAACATTACGAAAATAAAAAGGGTGGAAGGGTCGGAAAGCTGGGATAGAGGCAATAGAGTTAGACTGTGTTCTGCACGAGTTGTCATTTCTGCCACGTTTCACCTAAGCACGAGCCAACTCCTGTGCTAACTTTTTTTTTGGTTCTGATCTCAGGTTGCTTGTATGCTTAGTTGGGCAGAGTAGATTAATCCTGGTGTGGAACTGGAACATGAGTGTGTTATGTATGAAGGGGTGACCTCTGCCACAGACATGCATCAAGTCAGTGGCCAAACGTCTCTCCTCTTGGGCATCTAATGTGAAACCTCTGTTTGGGCTCTTTTGTAAAAATTGGTCTCCAGGGATTCCTATTTTCTGCAAAAGTCCTTGGAGGGGCTGTGGTTATTTAGGAGTTAGATTCAGAGGCCTAACTTGTGTTTGGCAACTTTGGCTAATGTTTCCCTAAGTAGATTCTACTCTTCCTCACTCCTTTCCCAACACATACCACACATGGCATTTCACCCTTAGCTTCAGTTCACATTGAAATTACCATAGCCTTATCCACAGCTGCCTTTTTCATGTGCAAAGGGCATTCCCTGCATTCCCTGGCTGCAGGAGTGTTAGGAACTGTCAACCATAGGTTTGTGATGTTCTTAATTTAATAACCAACACTAGTCTAATTAAACCCAGCCCTGGCCTTTGTCCTGTCCCACTCCATTTACACCCATGCACTCTGAGAATCATAAAGGAATTCTCCTGCATCTCTTAAATAGCATCAAGCTGCAGGAAACAGCCTGGCAGAGGGGGCGGGTCTGTAGATGCCACRCAAAGGAGTTATCCATGGAAGTGTCACAGTCAGCTGACCAGCTTTAGGCATCTCACCCTCAGGGCTTTCAGTCGAAGGTTGCAGATTCCTCTCCTCCCATCTCCCACGCACACAACAAGCTGCTGGCACCCTCCCTACCCATGGGTGGAGAGGTGGGGACCTGTGGGGTAGGCCTAGGCCTTTGCTCTCCTCAGCCCATGGGCAAACCCACAACTTCTTGCTAAAAGAACAGAGCAAACGTGCAATGTCTGAACAATTCCTTTACCCAGGGAGGAATCTAGACTGCGCTTCCAAGACTGATTGTGGGACAACCAGCTCTGACCAGAAAATTGGGGTCTGTCTCCTTTCCTGGTGCCTGACAGCAGCCACACCTGCAAAGGGTGGGAAGAAAAATCTGTGTCTTGGGCAGATGGTTTCCACATGTGATGGAAAGACCTCTGGCCTTTTCAGCTCCACAGATGCCTGCAGTCTTTCTCCACAGCTCCATGTTGGTACCTAGTCCATGGCAAAACTAGCTCATCCCTTTCTTCAGTCTGTGACTTTGAGACTGTCTCTCTAGGGAGGCTGGATACTACAGGTGATGTTCAGACCATGGATGGGAGGGGAAGGTGACAGATGATTTCAGATACTCTTGTTCATTCCCAAACCAAACCAAACCCTGGAGGTTTCCGCATGCCGTGTGACTCATAGTTGGCTCTCAAGAGTTGGTAATACGAAGTTCAGTGGAGACCAAAGAATAGGAAATATTATAGAAGAAGGTTGGGCCCATGCAGCAAAAATACAGAATGGAAACATCTTATTAAGTGTTGCAACCCCAAAGCATTCCTGATTAGCTACTCTTTCTTTCTAGTTGAATTTCAGTAGAGAGTGAGCATGGTATGAATGGACTGGCTCCTACCTAATGCAAACTTAATATGATTCTYATAGCTCAGCCACGGCCTATTTTTGCTCAAGTTGTGGAGGAGCTTCATTGTGGACCCCAGTGTCCTAGTTAGAAATATGACTGTAGTGATGAGCTGAGCACCCATGTTTATAGGTTCCCTGGGGCAGATTGTCTCATCATCTCTGTATGACAACAGCTAGCACAATAAAGGCCTCATCCGGACTGCCTTTTTTTTTTTTTTTGGTCACTACAGTAATAGTAAGGATTAACAGTAATTATAATAGCAATAGGAGTGTCCCATGATGCTAGTGGATGGGGGAATTCCACTAACTGCATCTGCTCCTGTGCCTAGCGCTAGTTACCAGGCCAAACAAATACAATGTGGACCTGTAACTTTTTCCTAGATTCCGGTTCTGGAACGTGTGTTAGCTAAGCTGGTCTCAGGTGAATTGTTGTTTACTCCATCGTCCCCAATGACACATTCCTCATGTTGAGGGTGCCCCAGCTACTGATGCGCTGTCCTGATGGCAGTGTGTGGCCAGTATGAAGATGACAGTCTGAGTCACAGGCCAAAATGTGGAGTCTGTGGCAGGCTGAAGACCCAGTGGCAGTACAGGACCGGGAGCATAGGACAAGACATAGCTTGATGCTGCTTCTTCCCAGACTGTAGGCCAAGCACAGGAACTCTGGGGCTGGGAAATAGCCCACACCTCAGGCTCTCCTTCTCCCCCTTCCCTGCTTTCATCCCCTCGCCCCTGCAGCAGTGAAAGAGTGCAAAATCTTCCTGTCGAGAAAAGCCAAAGGGATTGAGGCCATCTCAGCTGAAGCTGGAATAACTGCTCAGCTGACTGCCTACATTCCCAGCTGAAGAAGGTAAGGAGGCAGAGGGCTCTGCTGAGCACATGGATGTGGCATGTACTGTTTAGGCTTTAGTGTAGGCCTTACGAGTCTGGCTTAGTCCAAGGCAGACTATTTCCTTCTCTCTGATGGTGGCAAGGAAGGCTCATGTTCAGAGTATCTTCCCCGTGTCTTCCCCATACTAGTGCCAGCTGTCCAGATGCAAGGTACAGGAGAGGGAAGGAAGATGGCGGTGGATAGCCCACAGCCAGGACTGACTGCTGTAGTGAAAGCCCGACAGAAGCGGGTGAGTGTCTGCTGAGTCACGTCAATCCCTACAGTGGTGGTTCTTGCCATTGTTTCGCTGTCCTGAGACGGATGTTGCTCTCAGGGCAGAGCTGCTGAGCAGAAGCACCACATGGTCAGCTGCCAGGAATGTGCCTTCACATAACAATTTGTTTGCTTGTTGTTAAAAATAAAATGCATTTAAGTCATGAGAAAGGCAATTCAAAAGGATAACAGTATGCTTATTGGAGCCATTACTGTAGGTAGGCACTAAATTAGAGTTTTGAGACTGGAGGAAGGGAGGAAGCAAGTCAAAACACCTGGATGGACCACAGCTTAATACCTGCTCAAATCAGTCAGCTCCATGCATCTTACTGCTGGGGGATCTACTCTGAGAACAGAGCTGTCTAGACTCTCCAGCTCTGGTGGTTATATTGGCCACCTGTCAGGGAGTCTAAATGCTGCACCCAGCTGTGTGCATGATGAACCTTCACAGAGGACAATCATCACCATGTTTGCGTGTGGTTATATCTTCCTGTGGTTAAAATACATCCTCCTGGAGAAATGCAGTCAAGAGAAAGCATATGGCCACGTTTATGGAAGGCCATTTTAGCCAGTGCAATCTTGGATCAATGCAAAATACTGTTGAGGAGATTAATTTATATGGTCTGAAGACGTATTGACGAACAGGACAGAACGCAAGACTGACAGTTAAAGGGCTGGTGTTCTTTTTCCAGCTTTGCTTGCCGCCTGCTACCTGCTGTGGGGAAAGCCGTTTTTCTTCCACCCTGGTCCCCCTCATCTTAACAAATGAATCATTTGGAGGAAAGAGAGGCAATTGCTAGAAATATGGGCAGTGATATAGAAGGGACTTAGTTTGAGAACATCCTTTACAGGAGTACAAATAAAGTGTTTGCACAGGTTCATTAAGCAGGAGGTAAAAGCAGAAGCCATGGAAAGGTTGAACAAATGAAAAAAGGTACAAAACCCCTTGGAGGCTGAGAAATCACTCTTCATGGAGCACCAAGGTGTAATTAGGAAAGGGAAAACACCAGCTGAGCATTACAAAGCTCTTCGTGCCAGCAAGATGTGTTGGGCCATTCAGGAGTTGCCCAGGGGAGAGTAATGAAAATTTCATACCAGCCAGCAGAATGAAGCTTTAAAACTGCCCTGTAGGCAACAATGCAGCATGAACTGGCAGATTTGTCTGCCTTTTCATTCCCATCTTGGGAAGCTGCTCCTTTTCTGTTTGAATTTCTGGTTAATGCTGAACCAATGAGTTGGCTAAGAAATCAGTGCATTTGGGGGGTGGGGGGGTTGGGGGTTTGTTTGTTTGTTTGTTTTTAAACAGCAAAAGATCTGTGTTGTCCAATAGTTTTGTCTTTACCCTTCATTTACAGGAAGAGGTCAGCCGCTTTGAGTCTTGGGGCAGCATTTTGAACTCTCATAGTTTACAGTAAAGCCTGGCTGTTTAAGAACATTGGGCCTAATTCATACCTCGCATATGTGGCAGATTTAAAGCTGACCTCTATATGGCTTAAGTTTGGCACAAGGTGTTTCCTTATTCCATTCCCTCCAGACTAACTCATCGATGCATCCCAGTTAGACATACACCCTTCTTAGGGCATTTGTGGTCACGTGCAAGTCCCATGCTCTTTGCCATTTAAGATTTTCATCCTTAATACTAATCTTCCATAATTCAAATAAAAATGTTGTCTCATGTGTTGCAGTCCACTTAGACTACCCATCTTTCAAAAGAGGTTCTGAGGATCTCTGATACCCTGCAATGAAAACTTGCTGTAAATGAAAATTTGACTTATACAAGTACTGAAGTATGTATTCATGCTGTTTGAAAAATGCTGGCTGCTTTTCCAGGGATGTATGAGTATGTTGCTTTTTGTTACCTTTTTTGTGTGAAGAAGTCCAGTCCTTCACTGAAACGCTAGGTGTGATTTTGTTCCAGTTTCAAAAATACTTTCTAACAAAAAGAGGTTGGTTTTGGAAATAGATGCCGTTCTTAACAGATAAAAAAGATGAAGATCCATCCTCAAAATGACAACATATAAAACTAGATACAAGTCCTACAGAAAGCAGCTAAAGTAAGTAGTAGACACCAGTCTTTGATAGATTTAGTTATTTAAAAATGCAGACATAAAGTGACAGTTCATTACTGTGAATGCAGCTGTAGTCTTTCACGGAAAATCACTGTGAGGGAAAGGGTTCTCAAGCATAGAAAAATGTACATTTGACCTGTGTTTTCCTTTCTAAGTTGGGAACGGTATTTTGTTCATATGAAATCCTCTATACTGTCAATGACAGAAAAGCTAATAGACCAAGTCCAGTCAATAACCTTGAAATTTTAACTGCTTTGAATCTGCTGCTCTGTCTGAAAAGAACAAAGAGAAATACTTCTGACATAAAGAGGAGTTTAAGCACAAAATGGACCTGATTTGAGGCCATTTACATTTTAAATAGAGGTTTTCTTTAAAGATGGTCATTAAACCATCATAAGTTAATAACAGCAAGTCTTTTGCACAAATTCTTGAGGTATATGCAAATATCTTCATCACACACTGTAAAGAAGATGACCCTGAAATGTCAAAGCATTCTGGGGGCTACAGGCTGGTCTGATGCTAATTGGTATAAATCCATCATTAACTTCACTTGGGTGTGCCAGTTTACCCCAGCTAAAATTCAGGCCACTAGCAGAAATACACCCATGATGCTCTATTGCCCAATCAGTGCTACCTTTCAGCATTGTACAGACATGTCACTCCATACTCAGACCTGTGGGATGCAATGAATCTGACTTACTATGAATCCATCGGTGAAGAAAGGTACTACTCATTATAAATAGCCACTTGGAAAATTGGCTCTTAAAATGTGTATCAGCCTTGTTCAAAGAGGCAGCCTCCACGTGGAGGATGGAGAAAGGATGGTGAAATCTGTAAGTGGGGATGCCTGCTGAGAGATGACATGCTGTGAGAGGAAGAAAATCATGCAAAGATGAAGCAAAGATGTTTATATGATAATTGCTCTCCATATATTTAAAATCTGACAGAGGAAATTCCAATGAATTGATCCAACTGTGTCAAGAGTTGCATGGTGTCTGGATATCGATACAAGACTGTAATTAAATGCTTTCTTTCAGAGGATAAATCATGCAGGAATTTAAGGGTGAAATTTATTATGATGTCGTAAGTGTGTAGAAGTTTTGTAGTGATGCTGCTTTTGTGGCATCCTGAAAAATCCCCACATACAGAAATGCTTTACTAATCATTGCAGTTCCTTTCTTTGCCCACTGTGATCCCGGAAAAAGCAGATGATAAAATTCCTAAAAAGGGGGATCAGCCAAAATAGAGAAGCAACACAGTCGTATGACATCAGAAAACCTACCATCTGCTAACATTAAAGCAGCAACAGGATTGTATGGGGGTAAGCCAGGGCCCTGATGCTAAAGGGGGAAAAAAAAAAAAAGACTTGGAAAAAGATTCAGGCTGTATCATGTCCCACTTATTTGCAGAATACTGACTTATAATGCTACTGGCGCACTGATCTTTATTACGCTGATTTTGCCAAATCTCATATCAATTTGATAATTAACAGATTGTGTTGACATATAATTCCCTAGTAACACTGCTTTTTCCATTTTTCAGTCTCACTACACTTTTGTAGGACCTCTTTGCCTAAGAAAACTTCTCTGAAATAAGACGGAGTATGATTTGTAAGTACCATATCTATCTCAAAACTCCCTGAGTTAATGTATTAATTACCTTGGACCAGGTGTCTGAACATGAAAATATGGTAGACTATCATATTCTGCAGTATCTTTCGTAGTTAATCTTTTTGTATCAATAGTCCCTTATAAAATGGAGAAACTATGGATACTTCAATAGTCCCTTATAAAATGGAGAAACTATGGATACTTGAGTCATCAGCTATTAAATTGCACCTTGCCAATACTCACATTCCTTACACAGCAAGATAGGCTTATCAGTTCTGCAGTAAATTGGGTATCTCCTTGCCTTTTCTGATGATGGAAAAAGGTAAAGCAGACAAAGAAGTTTTTTTGCTTTAAAAGGATAAGAAATAGCCACTGGTTTTGAGCAACTTGTTCAGATAGATAGAAGACTTGTTCTATTTCAGGCAGATTCCTGAAGTAGGGATTTGGTGGGGGTGGTATCCCTCAGATATCGGATTATGGTATGGAAGTCGCTGCAGGACAAGGCCTTGCCTAATGCAATAATAGAGCACACAGGTTTCAGCAGGATGCATGAAAGGAATAAAAACATGCAGTGGGAATAAGTAGACTGTTGGTGCTAATAACTGCCCATGCTACCGGGCTGCGATGAAGCCGAGGACAGAAGGGGCAAGGAGGCTTTAGCACCCTCTGACCTTGAGGCTGTCACTGCAGGTCAAGGTCTCTGGGTGAGGTGCATTCCTGTGGCCTGTGCTGGAACTTAATCGACCATTTCAGCCCCTAGTACCGAGGTTCCCTGGCACCAAGATGCGTGTGCCAAGGATCACTTCAGAAATGCCAGTAGATGGGAGATTAGAAAGGGCAGCACGTTTCCGGCTACCGGCCTTGCGCTCTTTTCTGAACCTTGGTTCATGTGCGAGCAGCGTTCACGGCCAGGACAGCCCCACAGCACTTCCTACGCAGAGCTGCCGCAGCAGGGTGGACCCCGCTCACGTTGAAGTCTCGCGCCATTACGCCTGGCGCCGATGAATTTAGGGCAAACAGAAGCTAATGCTGCTGATGCTGTGCAGTCAGTCATGGGAATCCGTGGCCCCAGGAAGTCCCGGGCGCAAGTGCCACGGTTGGATTGCTTTCAACGGACAGGTAATTTTATGGCCATGAATGTTTGCCAAAGTAAGGATAAAGCACGTGCTCTCAGGGGGCAGCCAACAGCCGCAGGGGCTGTAAAGGAATTTGTCCCGTCCCCCCCCCACCTCGTTGTGCAGGGCACCCGGTGCCCAGTGTCTGGCACCGAGGCGCAGGCCTGTCCTTTGCACCCTGGCCCAGGGAGGAGGGACGCGGGGGTCGCACCCGTCGGGCAGCCGAGGCCAGCCGCCAGCGGGGCCCCAGCAGGCACCCGCACCCCAGCCCGCCGGAGGTGGCGCGGCGCGGCCGGGGGCGGCAGGGCTGGTGCCCGGGAGCGGCGGGCAGGGAGCGGCGAGGCCGGCGCCGGGTGCCTGCCCCGACCCGGGGTTTCATCACCGCTGAGCGCCGCCCCGCCTCTCCCGGCGGCCCATAAAGGGCCGTGGCGGCGCGGCCGGCACCCACAGCAGCAGCGCCGCAGCCGCTCCTGCCACAGACCGGCTCCTTCTCTCCCGTCCTCCCTCTCCTCCTCGCCGCGGAGACCATGCACGCCAGCTGCATGCGGGCTCGCAGCCTTCTGCTCTTCCTCGGTGAGTGCCGCTGCGGTGCCCCCTTGGGAGCTGCAGCTCCGTGATGCTGCGAGGCAGTGCCACCTCACAGGAAAGCGGCAGGTCCCTGCTGGGACCTCCCAGGTCCTCCTGGCACCACTGCCTGGCCAGGATGCGGCAGGATGCGGCAGCTGATGCAGCAGCACAGGGTGCAGGCAGAACCCGACTCATGGGGCTGGGGCACTCACTTCTTGCTGGAAAGTCTCCTGCAAAAGGTGGGGATAAGCTTGTCTTCAGGTGAAGGTGACGCATTTCTTCTTTGACATGAAGGCATGGGCACCAATGGGTGTATCTGGGTGGTTGTATGACAGGAGGAGTGGAGCACATGGGTTTCGCTCTCAGATTGGTGTGCAGTAGTAGGGCATGTCATTGCTTGTTCAGTGTTCAGGCTTGACCCTTAAGTGACTGAAAGTGAATATCCACTTTCTCTCCAGCAGAGCTTTTTGGTCAAGGCAGCAGGATCTGTTCTCTGTCATATTGTTGTGTTTTTTCCATAGTCCAGTCCTGCAGCTTTTGCCCAGACCATGCTCTGGATGAGCTAAGCAGGTAAATCCCTACAGCGGTAGAGACTTCCTTCTGGAAACAAAGCAGGTCACGGCCTTTCTTTGCTTGACACTTCACCTCCTCACTGGGAGTGTGTTACTTTATTGCATCAACATGAGTTACCTGAAAGTCTGAAATGTACACAAGTATTCTTAAGCCTGGAGCCTTGCACCTCTGCTGGGTACTGGTAATGACACACAGTGATTGCTGATAGCTGACTCTTTGAGGTGACTTGAACTGTGTGGCAGGGAGCATCTGAGCCAGGACTCATCCTGGAGCACTCACATGGGCTATTGTAAGAACAAGATGTATTCTCACATCTGCAGAGCCAGGCTCAGGGTCTCAGTCCACGAGGAAACTGTTGCCAAGCCCTCTCTTTTGGGGCATATGTTCCCTCATCTGCTAAGCCCGCTTCAGCAGGAGTTCCTGCCTTTCATCTTGGCCAGATATTTCTGTAATAGCTTATGGGTCAGTCACTGCACAGCAGCTTATTTGCAGGGACAGYGGGTTAAACATCTTGTAGCCTGTGACTCAGACATGCTTGCACAAAGCTGGCACTGAAAGAAACCGGTAGGGCTTTGTGGATTGAATATGGATTTATTTATTTCCAGTTCAGGCATAAAATTTAATAGTAAGGGACAGATTAATCATAACTAGATGGCTTCATACATAGTGGCACAAGTACTTTACCTCCTTTCCCTCCCAGGTCAGTAGTCTTAGCAGGACTAAGTGCTATTGGCAGAAGCTGGGAAGACTCTAGCTGGTATTATGCTGGACTTAAGAGGTTCACCACTGAATGGCTGAAACCTAACTGAGGTGAAACTCATTGTCAGCTTCATGTCCTGGGTATCCTGGGTTTGAAGACTGCACAGCAGAAAGGCAGTGGGGAGAAAGAGCTGTCACTCACCCTGAGGAACTGTGGCACTGTGCRGGCCACGGGGAGAATATGAGAGTGATGGAGCCAAGCCCAGGTCCTGCTTCTTCCATGGATTAGTAAGGAGGCCCTGGGCAAGAGCTCGCCGTGGTCTCCGAGCAGTTGCTTTAAGGCTGCTCAAGTGGGGAAGGCAGGCCTTGGATCTCCAAACACACTGGAAGCTGTGTGTCAACTGTGGCTTCCTCTGTCAAGTTTGTTCTGGCTAATGGCAAGTGGGCTGAACGCAAAGGTTGCTGAGCCTGGAGATACGGAATTTTTCAGTGGCTGACATGTCTGGGCACTAACAGTAATGAGTTTCTGCTTCTCCTGCAGTGTAGGGACCTCTTCCCCTCTGCTGTGGAGCTAGCCACCACACATGCGATGGAAAGGAGTGGTTCAGGCATAGGAAAAGGGGTGGTGTGTGAATAGGATAACTGGTGTGGAAGTCTCCATAGGAATGGAAGCAGTACTGAGATGACTGAGTGCACATACTACATATTTATCTCTAAGTCTCTACTTAAGGATATGTCCTGGCACAATGCCCAAGATGATTGTGCGGGTCCACAGCAATATCAGAGCACTAGTCTTTCAGTACAGGCTGGTGTTTTCAGGACTACCTTAGAGCTGGCCTGGCCTGGCCCTGGGCCTCCATGACTTCAAGTCTGCGATTCTGAAGTTATGAGTACAAAATGCAAGACAGGGAAACCTGGATATTCTTCCTAGAAACATGTATAGACATTTCTGTCCTGTTACCCTAAAGGTAACTTGATTTGAGCCTCTTTCAGTGCCCTCACTTCTGGTGTCTCCAGTTAGAGAATAGGCCAAATATGCAGAGACCACAAGATGGTTGGGGGGTGGAAAGGACTAATAGCATCTCCTTCCACATGGGTGAGAAGAGCAACCTGTGCATCTTGTATGCCTCATCTCAGGAACAGGAGTGTCAGGCACCTGCTTTGCTTGGCATAATCAAGGAACCAGGCAGCAGGTACATCCTGCCTGAAACATCAAGCAGAAGCCAGGTGTTACATCCAAAGCRGAAGGATGGGGAGGTGTGCTCTATCTGAGGCAGTTAAAATTACCTTGAATGGCCACTTCCCTTTCCCAAAAAACATGCTCATCCTACATGGATGACCTGAACTCCAGAGATGCTGTGGTTGATGTGAACAAGGGAGCTAGCTGCACAGCCAAAGTGAGGCTTTCCTCGGCAACCCTACATTTCTGTGATCCTGATCTAGAACACAACCACCCACCCAGCTTTTTGTATTGCCAGAAGTGCTTGCTTTTTCTGAGATGGCCTGTAAAYTTCTGTGGTCTATTGTATGGCTAGCTAGCTAGGGAGGTGAGTAACTGAGAGATATTGAAGGTGATGCACTAGAGTTAAGTGGTAGTAGTGATGCCAGTCAGACATGTCCTGGATGTCTAAAATCAGGTGATGGGGATCCACATTGAGTTGAAATCAGCTGAGATTCACCAGGCGCAATGTCACCTGGAGACTTCTGCACTTGGCATTGCTTTGGAAGTACAACTGAAGTTAGAAGTGTAGGTGCTACCTCTGTAGTGGAGGGACCACAGAGATGCCAAATGCAAACTGGTGACAGGGGTTCTTCTTCAGGTAAACTAGTATATGACTAGTGATCTTAGGGAAAGGGAAAGCCAACTCAAATGATGATAGGACCCAAGACCTCTCAGACTACAACAAAACCCAAAAATTGACCTTTAAAGTTGGCGTAAAACTTGCCAAGGGACTAGTTCTCAGTTACATACATCCTGTATGCATCTCCCTCACCTTTCATTCTTTGCACTCTCTCTATAACTRGAAACAGTAGCTGGCTTTGAATGGCTGAACTAGTAATTAGCTGTTGCCTGTCATCTCTGATGATGGCTGCAGGAAGCTAAGGCAACCAGCCCTTATTTTCCTTCTATCCTTTGTAGAATAGCCAGTAAACAGCAGCATTACTATTCCAGTAAAGCAGCTGCTGCTGTCAGTGTTAGCCTTACTGTAATGCCAGACACAGTATTGCACTTGCATTCTGGCAATATAACAATAAGCGCAGAATTTGCATTCCTGTGAGGCATTAACAAATATCCACCATCTCATTACTCTTATCTTGTACTCTGTAGAGTATTTGCTTAGTGATCAGTGAAGGAATACAAATGTAACTACCTCTCCCAGGTCCCATGTTTGATATACATCATTTGATAACCATGCAGGGAAAGGCTCTCCTTGCCATTCCAGAGCATGGATCCCTTATCCTCCCACAGGATCCCCCTCCCACTGACGTCAGAGGAGGAATACGTGCATGGGAGAAAGGGCAAAATATAACAGTGCAGAACAGGAAGAACTTTGCCCGAATGCAGAAAACACTTTTGGGTGTCAGCAAATATCCACCAGCAAATCCAGCAAATATCAGTTGCGCGTGGGTGGAATGGGGCAAGTCTTAGTTCTGCTTTGTATGAGGTGGTGTATTTTAATCTGTCCTGTACAGGTGTCTGAGTTCTGGCATTTCCTCTCCAGGGACAGGTTCAGTTGGAAACTGGTCCCTCTTTCTGGAGCATAGATAAGAGCTGACCTCTCTCTTACATGTATCTGGGCTTGAGTTTCTTAAATGCAAAAGCCATGTTCTAATATCTCTTGAACTAAGCACTTGAGACTAGAAAACAACTGCTCAAATTACACTCAGACCAAGGAAGAAGAAAGGCCAAAACCGAGGTATGTAGGATAAAAAGAGATCTTCATTTATCTTCTTCCATCTACTTAATAAAGAACAATAGGATTGGATGTCTTGGAAACATCTAGCACATTTTGGCTTGATTTCTGTTCATTATAGTCGTGTGGGCCCCAGATCAAATTCTGCCATAGCCTATCAATGGATGTGACAGCAGCAGTATGTAGGGAACAGGAGGGAGCCTCAGGTCACTGACTCTCATGGGTGTCAGGACTCCAGTATCCCTTTTTGCAAAAACACCATGTTACGCAGTGTGTCAGAGCTGTCCCATTCTAGAGCTGCTCACCAAGCTGCTGGGGGAGCAGCTTGGTCAGCGGAGCACTCCTGAAAAGTCCTTCTAGCTCCTGGGAAGAGGGACTGACTCAGTGAATCTGCTTTGCCCAGTATCAGTTAGGGCACCAGGTCCCTGACCGAAGCTTAAAGTCTGCAGCTGCAGAGCAGCAAATGAGCTGCAGTGGTCCATTAGCTGATGGCCTCATCCGTCAAGCACTTTAACTTTCCTTAGTGAGGGTCAAACTGGCCTTACAGAAGTGCATTAACTGCTGCTCCTGGCAGAATCTATAGTGAACACAAGTGCTGTGAAAAATCCCACCCTGAAAGTAAACTTGTTGGTCCTGCCCCATCTCAGTGAAAGGCGGGTCTTGCTGAGTCATCTCAGCAGAAGTAGATGTCTGATTTACGGTCTCCTCCTACAAGTCAAAATTCCTGTATCACTGCTGTGTTACCATGGCTCTCAGTTTGGCAAACCTAGGCTTTGTCCTTTTTTCTAAAGCTTGATAGAAATCTGAGTTACTAGCTTTGCAAGAAACGTGGAGAGGGAGGGAAGGGAAAGAAATTGTGCTTAAAAAACAAAACCTGTCCCTTTAAGAAGGATATTCTTGCCATTCTTATATGTACCTGGAATAAACCTTAAAGGAAGCCTTATTAATCATCCAGAAATGGATGAGCTGCAGAAAATCCATAAATCACTATTAAATTTAACACTGAGATGTAATGAAACTTTCTAATAACCAGAGTTGAATTAGAGTGATAAAGAAATTATGAAGGCACACTCCCTCCATTAGGCATGCATGACCTGACAAGTTAATAGAGGCAAACAGCCCAAAGACACAAATTACAGACTTCAGTGGAACAGGGCTGATGACTAAAGAGTTCATGAGCAGGTTAGTTTGTGACCACAGCAGGAGTGTTAGCCAAGAGGATTTCATGGCCAGCTGGAGCAAACATTAACTGTTCTTCATGGGGTAGTCATGAAGCTACAAATACTTGTGATTGGCTTGAAATCCTCTTTGGAAATGCTCATTCAGTGAGCAGAATGTCTGAAAGCTGTGCCTGTGCGGGGCCTCACACCCTGAAAAGCATCAATATGCGTTAGAAGCTGAACCTCTGGGAGAAGGGAAATCCTTGGTCCCCAACGTAGTGCAGCTGGCACTCTGGGCACCAGACTCCTCATCATGCATGGTGCAGTCCCCTAATATTACTGGTACCCATTATCAAACCTGCTGAGCTGTGGTCTTGATGATGGACAGTTCAGGAATGAAAGAAATGTAGTTGTTGTTTCCTGGAGTTGGGATGGGTGACACTGGCCCAGGATCTCTAAACTGGACAATGCCTCTAAGACCCAGTGACTACATGTAGAGGGCTTGGTACTCATGTTAGCTGTCTGTGCAAGTGCATGCTTAGCTGAATAACTCTGAGGTGAGAGAGGGTATTAGTGCAGGAACTGGCCAGCTTTTCAAACTGGTTACAGCAAGTAGAGGGCTGAGGCCAAGCAGCATTTGTTTAAAGCTTTCCCAGAGCCGTACGTGGTCTCTAAAGCCAGTGGTGGGCCACTGAGCCTGGCTAAGCTCTGACCCAGGGTGCTGAGTTGCCAGCCACACTGACTTGCTGAGTCCCAGGAAGTCATTTCCCCTGGGACTGCTGTTGATTCAAGTTCTTGATTTTGATCACAAAAACTCTTCCTGCAATGAATATAAGATTGCCATACCTAATTGTGGGACCCTGACTGAGTCCCTTGCATGGATGCTGTGCCAGGCTAGTCGGAATCCATATAGGGATCTAACCACATAGTCAGAGTTGGACCAAATTCTGCCTCTCCTCTTGACCTCTGCAACCTGTCCAAGCCCATTTCTGCCCAGCCTCACTCAGAGCATTGACGAGAGATGGTCATAGACACGGAGTTTCTGTTTCGTCTCTGTTGTATGTTTAGAGTTTCCATTTCAGAGCTTATTTCTTTGTGTTGCCTTATATGATAGAGGCAGCAGATCTCTGAGATCTGTATATTTTTTTCAGGTTTTGTACTAAGGTAGAAGGCTTCTGCTCTTCTGTTGTTAACTTGAAGGCTAGACCAGCTGGAATACAGAGCTACACTTAACAAGCATCTTGTTTTGACTCTTCTTTTTATTCTCTTGTAGGTTATGTATTGCAAGCAGTCCTGGGCACAACAGTGATTCCGTTATGTGCGCCTGGTGAAATGGACAACTGCACAACAGCACTAAGTAAGGATACTCTGCAGCTCTCTTTGCAAATAACAAGCCTTTGGTTCCCATCTTCTTTGGGCTGGTGACCTCACTGAGGTGCCCTGGGAAATGACTTTCACTGTAAGAATAAGTTACAGTTGAGCCACACTTCCAACATCCTGCAAAGTGCTCACTGTTGTTGCACAATACCATCTTTTAGCCTATATTGCCTTTAATATTGCTTCTTTGGCAGAAGAACTGTGCCTTTGATGAGAATATTACAGTAAAAGCAGAAATAGCTTATGCGAAACTCCTCTGAGAAGAGTCAGTATAACTCTAGCCTGGGAAAATCCTCTCCCTGTTCAAAAGGCTTGCCTGTCGCAATGTCTACCGCATTGAAGGTTTGCTGGTATCTAGGCTGCTAGCTGTGCTTGTAAAGCACTGTTTGGGAAATACAAAGGCAGAAGAAGGCTGATGAGATGCTAACCAAATCTCTTTACAGTTCAGACAGAGAACAGTCCGCGCGTGGCTCAAGTTGGGATAACCAGATGCAAGCCTGAAATGAAAGACTACTGCTTCCACGGACAGTGTGTGTACATAGTGGACTTGGAYGAGCACTATTGCAGGTATGGACAGAATGCAATGCGTCTTGTTAAAATGAACTCGTGAACATGGACTGGCTTTGACCTCACTGATRCTGATGCTTACCTGGAACACCAATCCAGCAAGTGATCCAAATTTTCACAAGGATTTAAACAGGAGCAGTATATCTATAACAGACCTCAGCTGGATTTAAGCAGGTATTAAGCACATGTGCTGGCTGCAATGAAACTTGTGTGGGAGTCTTAGACACCTGAAATTAGTCAACAACCCAGCTTAAACACGGGAGGGACACTCATTCTGATGTACCTCCCATTGTTCATCTGTATTTACAATAGTGTGAGATCCAGAGCTCAGACAAAACAGCAAGATCTCTCCTTTGCTTCAGCCTGTGAAGTAAAGACCCTGTAGGCTTTTTCAAGCATATTCCTCACTTGAAGGATTTACCTCTGTTTCCAGAACCATATGGATTTCAGTTATCCCAATTCAAGTTGCTTGTCCCTCGGGAAACAGCAGGCCAGTGGGGGTAGGATGCCCCCAGGAGTTTCGTAAAATTGCTAAATTATAACACTGTGGCAATGTCCCTAATTCTGCCTCTCTTCTGCTCAGGTGCGATGTAGGCTTCTCTGGTGTCCGATGTGTGCATTCAGAACTTGTCAGACAGCCCCTCAGTAAGGAGTATGTGGCACTGACAGTAATCCTAATTCTGCTTTTCCTCACCGCCTTCTCTATTGCAAGCTATTACATCTGCAAAAGGTAAGAGAGTCTCTCTTCATGGCTCAGGAAGGCAAGTCAGTTGTGTATAATAAGAGGTCCGCTGAGGACCTCCAGTTAGACTGGGATATCCACACTCACTTGATTGCATGGAGATCAGTTTGATATGCAGGCCTGCTGGCCTGCACTTAGTGAAGTGATCCAAAAAGTAGTGTGCTGTGTAGCATACCTCAAACTGAGGGTTACGTTATGCCTAGGCAACACTGCCCTCAGATGTCCTTTGACCCTGCCAGAGGACTATATCGATTAGTTTGTTGTCCATCATAGAGGGTATCTCAAGGTAAAGGAGAGAGCAGACACAGAATAGGAAAACTAGTTCCTTCTCTTGGTAATGCCATTTCCCCAGTCAGCAGGAACTGGAGAGCAACTGGATGAATGTTGGGTAACTTCCTTATCTGCTGTATTGCTGTGGTGACTAAGCCATATCGCTAGCATTTCCTTATCAGCCGTACCAAGGAGGACAGCAGTCTTCTCCATTAACAGACCCCAAAGCAGCAGGAATCATTCTTCATGCTAATAACTCTAATTGTAAGCTGCTGTCAAAGAGCCAAGAAGGTGGAACAACTCAGCTCTTTTCCCACAAGGTGGGAAAGCTTGGCTTCGCAGATCTGATAGCTAGACAGTAACTGCCTTAATTCCTCTTCCGTACCTGAAGACTCCRTGAAACGTCATCTCAAAACAGAAGATGGCCTAGTTTGTTAGGGTATTCGGCCCTATTGCAGGGAAGGACCCAGCAGGATTTCTCAAAGACAAACCTACTACCAGCAGCAAGACTTTAATGCAGATGTGAAGTCTTCAGTGAAGAGCTGAGAAATGAGACTCTGCATGCAAGTCATTCCAGAGCCCAGAAATGAATGCAGAGAGAGCCTAGCTGCTAGAGTTATAACAAACACAAGGAGGTTATATAGAGGTTTTTTTGTCTTCCTTTCCCCTCCTCACTCCCCAGAAAGCCATTTGGGATGGCTGACTTTCCAGAACTAACACCTCTCTCCGCTACTTCCAGGTGCCGAAACAAGAAGAGACAAATGAACACCAGTGAATACAAGGAAGTTGGTACCCTGTAGGAGAATCCATGGCTTCATACAGCATTCTGTTCATCTGGACAGACTCAGCGGCTTCCCATCTATTTAAATGTTATTTTTATTAACAATATTTACAATATTTATGTTCGCTTAAAAATTTCAATTGTTTGGTGATCCAATCAGTATAGGTCAAGCATTTTATTTTCAGTGTTTTATTTTTTTATTTAATAGTATTTCTCAATGAGAATCCTGCATAAGTGGCTCTGTGGGATAGAGATATATTTTTGTTACAGTTCATCTTCTTGCCAGTACTACCTGGCTCAAACTCTGAAGAGTAATTTTATATTTATTCTTGTGAATATTCTGAAAACAGTTTTACTCCTTGAAATAAAAGTTCTAGACGAAGTTAAAATGTCTGTGTGGTCTACTCAATGTGAAAGTTACTTGGCATGGCTGAGCAGGACATTTCAAGTCCCAGTAGTTAATTTGGGAGAGAGAAAACAAGTATCATGTTATCTCTAGTAATATGTACCAATATATCTCCGTTCCAATGATCACAGATATTAGCTGGCATAGTTTGAGGAAGACTTAAAGGAGCAATGCAGCTGCTAGCTCAATCTGTCCTAAAACGTACTAGGAGTCAGCACTATGGATCTCAGCTCATCCTTATGCTCAGTAACGTTCTGCTGGATATATCTTGGATTAGAGCAGGGAAGTGGAAGTACAAGTTGATTATTCTCTGCAACTGAACACACTAACACATGGCAACTCAGGGTATGAGCAGCTATAGGAAGATCTACCAGCTGACAGCAAGAAAGCTCTCTCGGAAAAGGTACCAGCGCTCCGATCCTCCCCCTCATTCTCCCTGTGTTTGCTCCTATTGTGACTGTATTGGGAAGAACTTTGAAGAATATTAATTGTTAGTCAGAAGCAAGTCAAGTGAAGTAATCTAGTTGTCATAATATGAGTGAGGAGCCATGTTTTTCTACTACTTCATCCAATTTGGAAGTCTTAAGCACTTAACATAGATGTTTCTTTGGCCTAAAGTAGTAATAGAATAGCCCACTGAGTTTATCCACACCCCGTGTGGCTCCCTGTGAAAAAGAAGGAGTCATACAGCATCTGAATTGTCCGTATTAATCCCATCACTTCTCACACTTCAAGAACATTCGAGAAGAAGCACCACCTTTGTCATTCCTTGTGTTTGCCAGAGGTTAGTGCTGTCTGCATCAGCCTGAATTGCTTGATGTTCATGGTTGCAAGACCTGTGATCTCTTGACCTGTGCAATAGAATCTTGGTAAGGAAGAGTGGTGGGACCCAGAACGTCACAAGTGAGAATGCYATTTCAGAAGCTCCCATGTCTGTAAGGTGAATTCATACTTGGCTGGCATATTGCAAAAGCTGCTAGCTCAGTCAGCCAGAGGCCCACCTGTCACTCCATGGAGGACTAAACTGGCTCTTTCACTCTCTCCTCAAACTTCAGGCCTGTCTTCGATGCTCTGGAAATCAAGCAAATGAAAGGGAGATCTTCCTCTCAAAAGTGACTTCCTTTGTTCTTCTGCTGTGTGTCATCCTATAACAATTTTAAGCTGAGCTTGTAGGTAACAGCGCTTAAGTTAGCCTTGCATCATCCTCGATAGTAAAGCCCATATGTGACATGCCATGAGAGGGAACCCACGAGTTCTTCAATGTGCCCATACCGCGGTCTGGTGAAAGAAGGCCAGCTGTGCCAATTCATTTGGCAAGCAGTGGCCTCTAGGAACCTAGCTGTTGATCTCCAGTCTGGAGAACAGATGGGTTGTGATTGGGAACCGAGGAGAGTGGTTGCAAAGTGGAAAAGGTTTGTCCAGGTGCCCTGCCCCTAACAGCATGGCCTACACCCCTTCCGTTGGAAAAGATGAATCATGTGGAAGGATAGCTCTGCCTCTTTCCTGGCTTGACGCTCGCTTCCGGACCTCGATTTACTTTCCCTACTCTCTTCCTGTTGACAAGCACCAACCACAGCAAAGGAGTAATTAGGCAGACTAGTGCTGTGGTGAAATAGCTCTGCCCAGATTCTGCAAGTTTTCATTGCACTTCTATCTCAAAGCTGCCTGAATGGGAAGCGTGTGAGGTAATGGGGAGGAGGGACATCCACTTAGCAAAACAAAGGTGTGATCAGAGCACAGACTGACATTACTCATGCTAGATTGCTCCAGCAGTGCAATGCAGGAGAGCCCAGATGCCCCAGGCCCCTACATGTGGGCTCTGGCTGCAATAGTAGAGTCGGCTTGTGAGACTTTCTGTGCTGCCGATTCCCCTGTTCCCTACAGATCTTCTAGCACATGCTGCTCTTGTGGTCTCTCTCTGTGGCAGCTATACTACCAGCTTCTGAAATGCTGTGACCAGCAATGTAATTTCTGCCTGCCAAAGACCTAGGGGTAAATGGAATGCAATCAAGCCCCATGCAAAATAAGCAATGCTTTGCTCATCCTCACTTCCCAAGAGGAAAAGCTTGAGTAAGCCACAAAGCCCAAAGAAAAAAAAAATCTATCAGGTTATGTATGGCAATTTAGGGGAAGGGACCACCTCTGCATTTCCTTATGGCTGCGTGGAACCAGGCTGTCAGGGCTTGACTGGCAATGTGATACAGAGCAGCCCACGTTGATCTCATCATGGAATACCATGCTCATCTTTTTTTTTTGAAACACTGCATTATCCTGTAGGGTTTACACTCTTTGTGCTTGATCTGTTTGTAGCTGCACTCAGAAGTAGCCTGTACTACCTTCTTCTGTCTTCTGAGATGACTTAAGTGCTCATTTTTGACATTACTACAGAACGATCCTCATCCAGCCCTCAATATGGGTCTGTCAACGTTTTGGATGGGCCCGGACAATACAGTTCTTTCCCTGGCCCACCTGGTCCTTTGTTCCTCCCTTTGTCATCCAGTTAGGAGGGTATCATTGGTCATCGCTGTTAACTAGGCTGTGTCACAAGGTCCTCATTAGCTTCTCTTCAGCTTTTCACTTCCTCTCCTTCTCCTGGGTAATCCACTTGTCACAGAGGAACCTGTTCTTCCAGGTGACTGGTGACAGCTAATGGCAACTCCAGCAACAGCCTCATTGTTAGCACAGGCTTCCCCAATGGAAAGATGGGGGCAAAAATCGATTTTTGGAGCCACCTCCTGTTCTTGCTGTGACCCAGTTAGGATCAGTGGTGACACATCTATGTTTCCCCCTCAGGCTTCTTGGCCTGTCTGTGAAACACTCCGGCCTGTCTCTGTTCATCCTCCAGAAACTTTTCCTGGACTCCATGGAGAGACTCAGCCCAGAGGCGTTCTCAACAGAGCTATGTTTTGCTCAAGCTCCCACTTCCTGCCCTTTCTGCTTTCTACCCCATATTGTAAGAGCATCACAAAGGGGGTATCTGTCCTCTAAACTCACTTTCTGTAAATTATGAACCCATGTATTGAGGTCCTATTAGCAGAGCTCCAGTGCCCAAAAGGCTTTAAACTGGACATTCGTCTGGGTCTCTGCAGATCTCTCAGCTACTCTCTGCTGGCCCTTCTGGACCTGAGAAGCCGTAGTAGCTGAAAATACTTCCTTCCTCTGCAGCATGTGGACTCCACATACCCATTAGTGCACTCACAGAAATTTTTAATTGCATTAAGGGCAACAACCTGGGGTTTATCATGCCTTTAGCTTTCTAGATCAGGCAAGTCTGAAAGGAATAGTCCACTGTAAGGCCTGAGTGGGATTTATTTTCTATCTGTCTTAGCTTTTAGCTGACTGTCTTGGTTTGGCTTGGGCTTTCCCTACCTATCCTGTTGCTCATCTTACTCCCAGCCCATAACAGCCCTTCTAGACCCTGTATTTTTCTCACTTCTGCACATGATTGAGCAACTGAAAAGCTTGGGGCCACATACCAGCCTGCCACCTCAACAGCTTGCTGGCTGGACTTAGATTGCCAGTCCAGCAACCACGCAGTCAGGCCCTGATGACACACCCCAATAATTTGCTGCAGAGAGTGAACCTCCCTCATTCCTTCCATCATTTTTGCAAGCACCAGCTCCATCCCTCTGGTGCAGCTCTTCCTCACCTGCACCGCCCACTTCCAGACTCACCTTTGGTTGCCTCTCTTTCCGCTGATGGGAGGGCCTGCAGTGTGCCTCCAAGGTTGCGCTATGTAAGCCTTCCTTACAAAACGGCTTTGCCTCATGTGCAAGTATTACAGGTACCTGTCAGGGAAGTTCTCTAGTGCCCCTATCAAACTGTATCAAGGCAGAATAATGAAACTGGGGGTGATGGGAACTAGAGACTGGTACTGSAGAGACCCACCGGATACCGTAGCCATCAACGTCCTCAGGGCTACCTACATATCATTGCGTGGTTGTTCCTCATGGGAGCGAGGGTGCCTAGAACTGCAGGCTGCCTCATCCCGCAGTCCCTGCTCTGCTACAGCCCTTTCACCAGCAGCCCTCTGGAGCATCAAGCGAGCACAGCTCCCATCAGCCGCAGCAGGGAGATGTCTGTTGCACATCTCCTTATCATTTTAAACCCAGGCCTGCCCCATCAGTAACCCTGCTGTACGGTTCTTGCCCACATGTCTGTGCATTTGGTCTGAAATCCATTGCAGCCTCTTGGGGTTCAGGCAAAGGATGCTAGCTTTCAAATCTGCAGCTGTTTGAGAAAAAAATGCCAACACTTCTTCTCTTGGTGCTCTATAGAAGGACAGTCCTTTTTTGAGGTAAGGTTTACTGTAAACTCTCTGAAATGCTATGCTTTTGTGCAAAACCCACTCATGTTAGTATTTCCCCTGGCCACAACATATCCTTTTTTTTTTTAAATAAAAAGCCATTAGAAGAAAAATCTTGCCAAAAGCAGCAGCCAGCCACAAAACTGCAGAGAGAGCAGAATAGAAGCAGCCGCAGTAAATTAAACTGTCTATCACTGTGTCAGTTCTTGAGGGGAAAACTTTTTCAGTGTCTGTTGTGTGCCTAGTGTTACCAAACCTGGAATTATTATCATTACCACAATGCAAGTGGCTGTCCACAGAGGTTAAAACCAAACCTTACTGCTAGCAACCTTCTTTAATATTTTCTTCATCTGTGGCCTACACAACAGATGACACGGGAATGTGTTTTGCTTGGGAAGCTGACCTTTTTCTGTCCAGAGGCCATCCGCCTGTTGCATGCTTCATGCTAACGTCACCTAGAGGTGCTTTGGCAATCCCAAGCCTGTATGAGTCACGTGTTCCCCTCAGCAGATTTCCTTGGAGTGTGTCAACTGGCAATATCATGAGTTTGCTGAGAACTGAAGGAAGCCTCCATTACGATCTTGAATTACCTCATGGAGGTGGAGAATGTTTGGACAACTGATTCTTGTCCCCATTTATGCAAGTCTCAAATTGCACATTACATCTAGCACCTCATCCTGGCTTTACTCGTGAGAAGGCCAAATGTGGGGCACAGGGAGGAGAGGAGGTGAAAAGGACTGGAAAGACTCACAAATCACCTACTCGTTGGAAATCTCAGCTGAGTCAATAGCAGTCATCCTTCTCTCCTGTGTTTAAGGAAGGATGGACGGACGGATGAAAGGAAGGACAGAAGGATGGAAGGTGTTCCCTCAATAAATATAGAAGTTTGGTCTTGCACAAATAGCCATCATTATTTTAATAAAGCTGGTACCAAACCTAAATTAGCCCAACACTCCCATTATATAATTCCATGCTGTATGATTAAAAACTCTCCCATCAAACTGGGAGATCAAAACAATTGATCAAAAAATATTGAGAAATCTCTCTGCCCTACCCTGATGGATGCCAGTCTGATCCTTCTGACCCAGTCATTGAAGGACATCAACCTCTTGACAGGAAAACTCAGTAGGAATTTAGGAGAAGAGATGCAACAGTGAACAGGCAGCAGCCTCAGTTGGGAACATGTTTGCCAGTAGTCCCCAGTGGTCCTCTGATGGTGGCCCTTTCTACTCCAGTCGGTTAGGCCGGTTGTCCATGCCCTTCATTATAACGGAAAGCTGAGGCAGTTGTACAAGCCACATGAATGAGGAAGAGAAGCCAGTTTAGCTGCCTCTCCTACAGCTGTTGTCATTTAAGCAGTAGAGGAGGGGAAATAGGGGTTATTTTCAAGACAGAAGGCTAGCTGATAGGAGATGGATATCCATCAAGACAGTGAACACACAAGAAGAGGGGAATAAACCTTCCAGTGGCTTCTGAGAGAAGGACAGTGGAACCAGACTGGAGAATCATAATAAGGGGGTAGAAAATCAGGGAAGAACAGAGTTTAGATGAGGGCAGGAAAAGACAGTAAGGTTTTTAACTGCAAAAAGGACACAATAGTAAAGTCTGCAAGAAACAAGAGAAATCAGTACCTCACAAAACCAATGCACCTTTGGCCTCCCAACATTTGGAGTTCATTCATCAGGTCCAGCTGCTCAGCCCACCCATGCCGATAACAAGCATCTTTGAAAGAGCAGAGCAAGACGCAGCAAGTTGCAGCCCTTGTCAGAAGTTGGCCAGGAGGTCAGATGCATTGAAATCAGGGCCAAAATCAGAAGATAAAGCCTGATTTACACCATCTGGAAAACCCAGGCAGAGTGAGTGCAAGCCGTCATTTTCACAGGAGCAGTGCTACGGATGATCATGAACCCTTCCCTCCGTCCTTCCAAGCCAGATGGCAGCCTGATTTCTAACCGGCTCTGAGAGGCATGGCTCTGCTCCTTCTCACTAGTAACTTTGTGTTTGAAATGAGAATATCCCAGTCAGGGCTATTCCCAACCCAGAGCATCAGCAGCTGGAAAGGCACTGCTGCAGAAGGGTTACTGTCAGCGCTGCTGGAGCCGGTCACCTCTGCTGACTTCCCCTGCCTGTCCCCGGTGCCCTGAGCAGTGCCCCCATCTCTGGCGACTCTGCGGTTACTGCTCTCCTCATGCAGTGACCTTATCCTGACTCACCAAATTCCTCCTCGGCCGTTGCCTCAATGACAGCCCTGTGCGTATATTCTGACACAGAAAGACAAGTCAGCTGCTCCTCATAAAGAAGCAAGCCTGTGTTTCTGCAGTGAAATATGCTGGAAATTTTTCCATCAGAAGGACTCTTCTAACAGAAAATAAAAGTTCTGCACAATGCAAGTTATTTGGCTTCTAATTTTTTTCTTTTCTCAACACTTTTATCTACTTATTTGGTTTAACTTTCCACTAAGATAACTAACTGGAATATTTCATTTTAGCCAGTTCAGTGCTAATCAGAATCTTTCCATTTTTATAATTCACCCAAGCTTCTCTGTTTCAGTGAGCTTAGATCAAGCAAACAGGAAAAAAAAAAAAAAAAAAAAAAAAGTCCATTCATCAGCTGGTATTCCTGAATGGTTCAGAGCCCCATGAAATTTCTAGCACTGGTTTCATTCCCACCTAGTGGTCACTTTGAAGACTACATCGAGATCCTGATTTCTTTGCGATGGACAGCATGGGTGTCATCCAATTGTGGCACACTTTGAACTCAGAGATGGCACTCGGCGCAGCAGGACAGACGGTGGGATCAAAAACTGTGGGAAATAAGTGTTTCAACATTTTCTTAATGCAAATTTTGCAGCATTGCCAACCCCTATGTGGAAAAAATAATTTCAGCTTAATGTCCTGTTTTGGAAGAGAAATCAAAGTTGGAAAGGCAGAATTTCCCGTAGGGCAGACACGTGGTTCGGTCAGTCCTGATTATCTCTAGAAGGTTCTCACCATTTCTTTTGCATGCTGCCCTYGGTGTGATTAATCATTAGTGCAAAGCTCAGTTTCCCAATATTTACCAGCAAAGTCTTCCTTCTATTCAAACCAGTGGCTAACAGCAGCTACGTAAGAGCTATGCAGCCACCAAGAATATTTTATCAGTCTTGTCTCTCGCAGCCACTGGTACCCTGAGCCTCGGCCTCCATTCAGCAGAGGCTGGAAGCAATGCCAAAGGATATGATGGATTTTATTGACCTCACAGCTGCCCTTCATGCAAATTCATCAACTTCAAAATGAGCTGCTTGAGTTCATGGTCTGAGAATGCAAGAGTCACTGTGTCATCCCAGGGTTTTGGCAATGACCTCAGCCGTGATGCACTTAGCCCACCTGCGGAGACCCAGGGTGGCGAGWTCTCCGATTGCCACGGTGGTAATTTGGCATTGTGGGTGGTAAGGAAATGGCGTGTGTGCAGTTTGCGGCTCTTGTAGCGCCGGGTGCGGAGCTGTGTCAGAGAAAGCTTTCCCTCAGACTCTCCTCCATTTACTAATGAAGCGATGTCTTACCTGTCTGCCTTCCTTGCAGATTTTTGCCTGTGGTACAACAGGGAATCACCGTTTCCAGCACTGGTGCTCAGGAGTGGTGAAGAGGCTGCCTTCATGCCCCACTCTCCGCCCCAGAGGTCTAGCTCGTAGGATCGCCAGGCGAAGGACGGCCAGTATGGCAGTGCCCCAGCCCACAGGGACGGCACCTTGGGAACGTGGTGCCTGGCAGCCATGCGCAACCAGCCAGGTCTGGGTCAGTCAGAAAAAAAACACACGGATGCAGGGTTGGACCTTAAGGTAGGGCCCTGGGGATGTACTCGCTTAGGCCTGCCTGCACTGAGCACACGGACACACATGAGCCCTGATCATTCCCAGGTCATCCCCTATCCCTCCGCAAAGGCGGGCAGATGCTGCTGAGCTGCCCCAGCCTTTCATCTTCACTTGTGCTCAGCCGGAGTGGGCAGCCGCTCACTCTGCAGGCGCAAGGGGACTTTGGACCTCTGCACAGGCACACCAGGCCCAGGCCCATGTCAGGGACACCCAGAGAGAGTCACCACCTCAGTGGAGCTAATAGCGCAGGAGCAACAACTCTGCCTCTGCGGGCCCGCACCAGGTACATACTGACTCTCCGTTTAACAGCAGGGACGGACAACAGCCCTGCTCCCTGCAAAGAGTCAGCTCCTGGCCCCCCCTGCTGAGCATGTGTGGTGTGAGTTTACTCTCTGTCTCTCGTGTCTCGGATGATTGACCCAGTACGGGTGGTTGTTCCCTGAGCAAAGGGTGTTTGCTCTCTTGGTTTCTGCCAGTGACTTTTCGTTGGTGCCAAACAGATCGATGGTTGCTGGTGGATTTATCTGCAGGTAGCAAATAAAAAAATGACCTGAAGGTCAGGACTGGAGGGATAGTGCCCCTGTGAAAGTTGCTTTTGCAGAGGTGTTTCTAAAGCTGAGTGCGAGGCTGTTGTAGGTCAGGAGGGCCCCAAGCTGCCTTGGTTCTTTTCCTTTCAGTTTCCTCCAAAACATTTAATATGCTTACATAATGTGTCATTTAATATGTAACACTTAACACTTGAAAAGCGAAGAATTTGATATTCATATGGGTCAGAATACTTGAGACGTGAATCTTGATTTGAAACTGTATGGCTATTTCTGAACTTTTGTACAAAGTCTGTGCATTTTTTTAGCTCAGCTCCTTCTTTTAAGTATATTTCATTTTATTTGCCACCACTCTACTAATGTGGGGAAAAATGGCTTCTGGTTTCAATGTCTAGTGACCTATTTCATGTGTGTTATAACAATATTTATTTAAATCCTAAAATAATTTAAGTTTGGTTGAATTCTATTCAACTTTCTGTCTGCCATAGAAAGGTGTTAGTTCCAGGCACCCTGGGCAACGTTGGGAATAGCCTTCCTGAGTTAAGAATTGAAGGGGATTGTTCATTATCAATGAAGCAGGTAAATCTTGAATAAAGATTTCAGGAGAAGATGTTGGGAAGGGGGACAAATCCTGTTACCAAAAGCTTGTACATTAAAGGAGTCCCTAGGGCAAATAAATCCATCCTGTAACTCAGATCAGAATCACCAAATGAGAGGGGATAGAGACAAAGATCTTTTTTCCTCCCACACGGCTGATTTTGCCCTGAGTCCCTCTCATGACCAGGATCTCCTCTCAGCTCCTGCCATCCAGTACTGTCTCCTGCACTAGCTTGAAACCAGTTTATTTCCCATGATGTAGCTGAGTTACTTCTAACCATGGCAAGGGAACAGAGCTAAGCTCAACATTTTAAGGAAAGCCTCGAGTGGTGGTGTCCAAAGAGCAGTGTTCAGTAGTGCATTTGCAAAGTTCAAGTTCTGCCCCTGCTATTCGAAGCAGACCTCTGCTCCACAGCTTAGCCCTGCTGAAACCTCCTGGGTGAAGCCCATAGGGTGAGAAGGAAAGATACAGACGCTCATGTTTTGGTGATGCTGAAAAGCCTTTTACGAGTGGCATGAGACTTCTTGTGAACAAAGTGCTGCCCATGTGGGTGGGATACCTGAACCCAGCTCAAAGCAGAGACTTGATTTTGCTTAGGAGGGGCAGGATGCAGCCCCATGCAGTCGGATAGGGGAGGACACGAGCATGCCAGGAGGACAGATTCATGGCACGCCAATGTAAACAGGTCTCTGTCCAAGGACTCTGAGAGTAGTGTCTTTTCTACATGAAGGCAAACTTACCTACAGACAGAAATGAGACAGCACTTAGGAAACCTCCTTCACAGCACCAAGATGCAATCACTATGCAAACGAGGCCTTACTCATACGGTGTGTCTCAGCAGCCCTCTCCTGGGAAAGCACTGGTCCCACACTCCAGCCTGCTGGGGACAGATGCAACGTGCAAGGAAGAGAGGACACAACGTGCACTGCCTGCACAGGTTGCGCTGATGGATGCGTATGACTGGAAGCAGCCTCACAAAGCACTAGGTCATTGGTCCTACTTCAGCATGTTGAAATGAACACCCAAGTTGCCATGGCTCACTTATTCCAGCGGCACCTTTTTAGTTTGATAAATTCATGCTTATTTGCTAGCACCCTGGCACAATTAATTAAAGGTGACCAAAATCATGTCACGAGGGCCCAGCACTTGTAGCCAAATGCAGACACTACCAGCAAACAATGGGATTTCCAAGGAAGCATAACAAACATGCCCATGAAATAGTGTGTTCTCCTGAGCTTCTTTGCTTACTCATGGCCTGTGAAAAAACAAAATCCAGAGTGATCTACGTAATCATTGTTGTGCGTAGGAAGGCTTGCCTGGGCTTTGTTCTAGGGAAAAATCTAGCTTTGGCAAACGTGAGAGGAAAGGAATTTCTAATTGCTTTAGGCTTCTCTTTGTGATTCATTGTTTCTTCACATACGAAATGACTTCAAGCAGGTGAAGGAAATTCACCTCCTGATGCACCGATGGGAAGGCACTAGGCAAACACTCAGCTGTGGTAAGACAGCACTAGGTGTCCTCCTCTTCCTGACAGTGGGATGATTCAGAAGGAAATCCATTCAAATCAGGGGAAAGATTATGAGTCTCACTTACACTGAAGACCCTTTGCTCTGCTCCAGCCACAGGAAGCTCAGCAAAGCAAACCTGACCATAACTTGGACTTACTGTAATGGGCCTCTCAAAAATCTAGGCAAAAGGCTTTTCTGGGGGCAGGTAATCAGCCCTAGGCAAGCACAGAATTGGCTTAGAGGAGAGCTGGGCACTTCTTTGTGCACCGCTGCTGCTGGGCTTGCCCCCGCCGGGCCTGGGTCTGACCATCGCTTTACTTCTCCCCACCTGTGCTGAACAGAGACCAGAGTCAGAAGGCTGCTGTCAGGAGGAAGACAGTCAGGATATTTGACCATCAGTGACTACAGTGGACTCGAGAGCAGGAGCTTGTGTTTATTTCTAAAATTTGTGTTTGATTCTCATGTCAGATAATAGGACTTGAGCTTGAGTTTAAAGTTCAGACTCCTCCTGAGGCCTTCCTAAAGAGGGCCTTGGCTATTAGCTGTTTACTTTAAGTCATGCACCAACAAACCAGTGTACACAGTGGAGATGGGAGACAGGCATGGAGCAACAAAACAACAGCGCATCTATCATGCCGTGTGCTGTATGTGTCTTTGTAAAGATGCTGAGACAAAATGCATTCAGGCTGCCTGCATCTATCTACAGTGCCTACCTTCCATGTGTTCTTCATCACGTGCTGGACTAAACCTGCGTTGCCGAGCAGAAGAAACAGTCCTAGGTGACATCCTGATGATCTTGCTGTGAGGACAGTGTCTCATAAGAAAAGAAAGGTAACAAAGAGCAGCATAAAGCCATACGATCTGAAAACCTGCCACACCGTTTGGACAGGAAAGGCCCCGTGATTGAAGGGATTTGCCCAGATTCCTATAGGAAACTGCTCCAGTGAGTTTGTAGCACTTTTCTGCTGAGATGAAATCTTTTCACGCAGGAAGACCTCCATGCTCTGTTCTTCTGTGTGTGTTTATCTGCCTCACCAGCCACTCAATTTGGGAACCAGGCTGAAAAAAACACTGTGCAGGGAAGATTATAAAGTAAAAAGCTAGAACTTTAGCTGCATTGTCAGAAGAAAATTGCCAAACAATTCTGACGTGTTTTATTTCTCTGTTACTCTGGACACTATTTGAAATAACATGAAAAGGGAGAAAAAATCACACTATTTCTGTCCCATGTTCCCAGTCCTCGAGTAAGACTGTAATCCCTCAAAAAGCACAGTACCGTATAATTTAATGACATATGATGTGCTTTCAAATTAGTTTATACACATCTCCACAGTGACTTCATACCCAAGCCACTAAGATGAGGAAAGGGACTATTATTCATCCCACTTAACGAACTCAGTTATTCAGCCTACCCATTGCAACTTTCATTGGCACCAACACACTTTAGGTCTGCTGGACTTTCATGGCGAATATCCTCTTAGGGCAGCCTTATATGTAACCCCAAATTGTTGCCACTCCATCTGTACAAGATCATCTTAAGAAACTTTGTCTTGCCTGGTGACTATAAAAGCTTGCTCCTCTGCTGTTATAACCAGTGGTTATATTTGCCCTGATTATAGTGCACAGTACTCCTTAAAAAAGAAGGCTGAAGTCAGCCTGTGATATTTAAAGATCACCTAAGTGCTTGTGCCTCAGAAAGTTATGTTGTTACAGTAAGCAAAAAAGTGATCGTCCAGAAGTTGTAGGGAATGAACCAAACAGAAGATTCACAACTAACATTGCAGGTAGTAGAGGTAATCATGTTCTAGCTCTTAAAAACATCTTGCTTTTGGGGGGGGGATGGGGGGCGGGGGAGGAGGTTGGAGGCTTTTCTTAATGTGAAGATTTCTGCCCTGGCTCTTTTTCAGCTCAATCTATAGGAGGCTAAAGAAAAAAAAATGCCATTTTTTTCCCAAGGGTAGACATTATTATTCCAACAGCCACACTGAGCATATAATTATGCACATTTTCCAAGTTGAATGCATTCTGGGATTGTGCTGGGGGACCACCAAAACTTAATGAACAGCAGCCAAGCAGCTCCACATTTAAACAGTTGTTCTCTTCCTTTTAGAGTACTCCTGGAGCACTTGGAAAATGATACAGTAGCTATGTACAACTTTGGAAGATGATGAGCTGGATATTCTCCCCTGTAGGGGCCCTGCTGGGCTGCAATCCCATAAACTTTACAGAGAGGAGGTAGGATATGGTGATTTTGTCCATCTGATAGTGAAGTGGTATTTTGAATATACAAAGTAGCAATCACTTTCTCTCCCCAGTGCAGGCAACACGTGATGACATGCTAATTAAAGGGCCAGAGTATGGTGTCTGGGGTAAATCAGTGCAATGGCATTAATTACAACAGCAACAGGTGACTGCAAGGTGGGCAAGAGAGGGTCAGATACTGGCAGAGAGAGACACTCAAGGTTCCTAAGGGGTTAAACAGGATAGATTTAATAAAGGACTTACACTCCAAGCTGCACAGGGAGCCCTGGGAACCGCGCCGAGGGGTCGCCGATGGGAGGCTGCTGGAGGCACAGGTCAGACGCTTGGGTTGGATGCCCAGGTGGGACTCGACTTGTTGTATTCGAAGGGCCCCTTAAATCTGCTAGAACTATTTCCTTATCTCAGCTGTGCTAACCTTGAGAAACTACTGTCTGGGAAGCAGCTAGATGTTGTTGACAAAACGGAATACGCGTGCTTGGCCCTGAGGGGAATTCAGTCAGCGTGTAGTTTCACACGGTGGGCCTGCTACCACGTACTTTGCCGGTCCCTGCCTCCTTGCCAGATCTTCCGCAGCCGTTCTCACTACACTATGTAATACCTATGCCTTTTTGTCCCATGGGGCCAGGCAAGTGCTGCCAGGAGGGTGGTATCCCCTCGTGGTACCGTGCAGAGCCGGGCCTGGGGAGGAGCGCCAGGCCTGTGGGCAGTGCCACGAGCTGGCCTTTGCCGGGGAATCCGGGGGCAAGTTTCTGTGACTTGCCCGAGGAAACAGAAGAAAGGGCAGCAATTCACAGGGCTCCCTGGCATGGCAGGAAGCGGTATTAGAGAGGGAGGTTGTTAGCTGAGGGCCAGCTCCCCGTTCGAGTATAAATCCAGTACTGCTCCACCCAGCTGACTGCTGCAGGCCCTTACAGCTACTGCCAGAGTCAGAATCTGCCCCTGAGCATTTGCAAATTGAGCCATTGCACAAAAGTGAGTGGCTAAGCACTGCAGGATGTGTTTGGTCAAATGAGAGCTGCTCAGTGCCTGTTGTGTGGAATACAGAGCAGTCACAGCGCAGGACAGAGCGCTAAGAACGGGCAGCTTCCCAAAAAACCTCCTAGAGTGCGGCAGGAGTGCTGTCCCGGCCTGACTTGTAGCACGTTACCCACCACCAAAGTCCCTGGGAGAGCAGAGGGGTGACTGATACTTGTCAGTGAAACCCACAGCTGCTGCAGAGTTGTGAGGATGGCGTACAGCCAGCCCACGGGTTTGCTGGACCTCCTGGGCACGTGGGGGAGAGATGAAGCTGGGGGTGCCGTGGAGACTACCCTTTTGGCCTCACCTGTGCTGCAGCCTGGAAGCAACCAGTGAATCTCTGTTAGAAATTCCCCACGTGTAAAGAATATCTCCAAAGTCCTCAGAAGCAGATTTAAAAGTACAGTTGGGGAGATTTGGGATCCACAGCCTATCTACAGCCAGGCAAAAGAGATCTTTCCCCCAAATGTCGGAGCAATGAAGAACTGAGCTGGGCCTCTCCTGCTCACCTGCATCTAGTGCAAACAAATAGGCAGTATCAGGAGCCATGGCCGGCCCAGGATGTTCTGCAAATACTGGGCATTGCTCCCCATTGCCTGACAGTGGTGAAAGCCTGTGGAAAGCAAATGCAAAATCCCATCACTGTGATTTGGCTGCATGAAAAACCTTAGTGCTATTGCATGTTCCAGCAAATTAAGCAGGGGTGTAGCTCACACTGGTGAGGCCAAATCCTCATGCTGTATAATCCTCAGGGTCGCTGGAGTCTGCATTGAATGAAAACATAACCCTAGATTTTCTGGGGAGCTCTTTTTCATTTATATTGATATAAGTGAGAGAAGAATCCAGATCTTGCAGTCATGGATGCTTGTATTTTCTGACCTTTTTGCTATTCTCTTTAGATATGCCCCAAAAGATTTTGCAACCAGATGTGGAGTGAAAAGACATGCCACCAGGCAGATTTCCCTTGGATGAACAGTTGATGCAGTACAAGTATGTAAATTATTCCCTTTCTGGATGGGTTTCACTCATACAATCCATGCTTCAGCCTAAGTCTCTGGGAAAGGAGTGGAGCAGAGGGAGACTGTCGCCATTTAGAAAAATTGTATCTGTTGAGAGCGCTCAGGGCAGAGATGTATGGTCACCTGAACACCTGCGTATCTCAGATGCTAGCAAAATCAGTACTGATTTCAAGAAGTATTTAGGCCTTTCCCTTTCCATCCCCCCCCTACCTGAGGCTAGGCATCTACATCCTCTTTATTACAGCAATCTTGATTTACATCAGCAGGAACTGCAGTCACACATGCCTGACTTCAAAGCTTTCTCCCTGTCTATGAGGTAGCTGCTGACAGCAGAAGATACTGGCATCTGCAGATCATAAGTCAAGTGAAAGTCTGGTGAGCTGCCCAGGCAGACACCAGATCAGTTTGAGTCATTACCCTTTTCCACCTGTTCTCAACTAGATGGATKAGAATGGATAACTCATGTTCAAACACCCAAGTCAGCTCCACCCATCCATAGAAAATAAACATTTGATGTCAGTGAAGAAAATTAATGGGCAGGTACTTCAGCCACTTCCTTTACCTTCACGCATTTCTCTGAGGTTTTATCAAAAGTAAAGAGAGTGAATAATGAGATCGCAGTTGGCAGATGGACTGTTCTGGAGGACACGATGCCCAAGCACGCTCCGTCAGGGCCAGGCAGCTGTCAGGGTCAGTGTCACTTTGCCTCTGTGAATCACATCCGTGACTGCCATGGCGCGGCTGGGGAAGGAACGAGCCCTTTGCTGGCCACCCTGTAGCAGGAGAGAGCAGGGTGGCTTTGCCTTCAGAGTTGCTGCAGGTAAGCTCTAAACACGGTGTGCCCAGGAGGGAGGGAGGTAAGACCAAGCAATATTGGTAAGACCAACCTATTGGTCTAACAGCGGTGGCTTGCAGACCACACTGAGCACGGCCTTCATTTCTGGGGTCAGAGTGGAGGGAAATCTAATCCAAATGCTCTGCCACTCTGGGATCTCCCAGCATAATCCAGAGGGGGCAACATGTGACTTCACAGCCTGGGCGCATCCTCCTGTCTTCATTGGCTTAAGCTGACAGATCACGGTCGGTGAGAGGGAAAGCAGCTTCCAGGGGGCTGCCGCTCAAAGCTGAGGCTAGCTGAAGTTGTAGAGAAAGGAGAGCACATTAATGTGAACTCAGCAAAATTTGGTGGGATTCACCACAGAGCGGGGAAATCCCTGCGTAGTGCGGTCTGAATCACAGTGTTGAGTCATCATGTCCATGCCAGCGTGGTCTCACGGCCCCAGGGCTGTAGGTAGCCAGATGATGTGCTGCCCTCTGTCAGGAAACATGGCTACTGAGTTTGTCTCTGGGATGATTTCCAGAGCCATGCCTGGGAGAAGGGAGACAGAGAGGCAGAGAGAAACCTCCCCTCCGATGTGGCTGCTGAGTGTGTGGTGCTTTATTCCATGAAAGTGGCAGAAAGCCAAAGGGAAAAGAAGTTGGCACCAACACCATGTGTGCAGGGTGTTGTCAGATGCTCCGTGAGCCCTGGCTACACTGAAGTTTATCAGGGGTAGTGAAAGGACAGGCAGAGCACGAGAAGGATCAGCCTGGTTCTCCCAGTGCTCTTTTCCACAGACAGGGATGGGGCAGCGCTCTGCCAGCACATGTCCGTCTGCGTGGCCGGCCCTGCAGAAAGCAAGGCTGGGCTCAGGACAGACACCTGCGAAACACTCTGGCTGCCGCACGCAGCTCCCCACACAGGCTCCCTGCTAATCTGTTAGGCTTGCCAGCCTTCAGTGACGTCCCCTTTGCCCTCAGATGGGCAAGGCAGACTGCAGCTTGCAGCCGTGGCTGGGAAGGGGGCTTCGGCCACCAGCCGGGCTGGGTCGACCTGCTGGGAAAGCCCAGGTACTGCTGGGAGCGGTGGCTCAGTAGGTGGCACTCTTCTCTCTGCATCCATGGGGAGCTGGTGTCTCCCCAGCCGTGAGCCCTGTCCTACCAGCCCAGCACCCTGCCCCTTGCGGGCCCCACAGCAGTGGGACAGCCCATGGAGAGGAGCTGGGCAGCCCACTACAGCTGCTTCTCCTTTCGCCACTGCTGGCGGCTTCCTGTAGGAGCTCTGGCATTGGGCAGCGTGACAATATCCTGCCAGTCCTGGAAAAAAAGCTGTGGTAAAGCTTAGTGCCTCCTTCCAGAAAGCATGTGGCAAACAGGGGCTCCGAGCACAGGAATCACTGGCAAAATCCAACAGCCAGAACTGAGATCAAAGAACAGATCTGACACCTCCCTGCTCAGAAAATGTGTGATTTAAGTGATGTGTGAGCAGATCAGTTTGGCCCTGAAGATCTCAAAGTGGGGAGGTTTCCAAAAGCTTTGGCCTACTTCTGCTCCCTTTGCAATCAATACAAGTTTTACCGCTAATGTTGCAGCAGGAGAACTGAACCTTGCTGAGAGATCCTCCCTGAAATATCTTGGAATATGTGGCTTCTGAAGGATGTTATTTCTGAGGAGAAGTCAAACAGGGTTTTGCTGGGTCACAGTTTAGAAACAGCTCAGATACAYAGGCAAGTCTCCTGTCTCAATTTCCCCCAAAGAAAAACACAGGAGCCATGTTACTGCCAAGGGACCACGCTGGCCTGGCTTACTGTAGAAACRTGGTGGGAAGGGACYGCTGGAGGTCTCCAGGCCCACATCCAACCCCAAGCACAGTGAATCCCAGCACCAGAGGGGAGCTGGGAGGGCTTTGTCCAGCTGAGGCTTGGGAACCTCCAAGGATGGATGGGGTTCCCACGGCCTCTCCAGGGACCTGCTTCAGGGCGGTGCCACCCTCCCAGTGACACCTTCCCTAACGTCCAACCTGAGCCTTCCCGTTCACAAGTTGTGCCCTTCACCCCTTATTATGTTTTCTGCACGCTGAGGAGTGTCTTACCTCACCGTCCCAAATGTACTGGCCACAGTTGGCAGAAATAGGTCATAGATACTAAAGGAAAAGGGCTCTTATTCTTTTGCCATGGCCACCAGCAGTTCTGAACCATTTCCATGGAAATGCTTTAAGAAGAGTTTTCTGAGCTGTATTGGCGTATGCCAAACTGCTCATTTTTCTTTAAGGAAGAAGGAGGGGCAGGAGGAAGTCAGTTAAATGTTTGACAAATTTGAAACGTGCTGAGCCAAATTCCTTGCTTCTGTCAGTCAGTGAAATGGAGCCATTGGTTAGAGATTTGAGGAGAGAGGAAATGTGTAGTGAGTCATATGGATATGTTGGATATGCCATGTTTGGTTTCTAAACAGTACAGGTAACACAGCCAATTACACTCAGGTCATTTACCCTTTCCCCCGTTGAAAGCCTCTATTTTCAGTTGCTAAGGAGTTTGCCAAGCATGGCTGCTTGGGCTGAAATATTCAATGCTACATATGTTCTTCAGACTAAATTTAAAAAAGATTACTTGGAAATGTTTCCAGTAAATCTTTCTCTCAGAAGAAGGCCAGGAGAAGTACTTCACTTTAATAGTAGCAAAAAAAGAAAATTCTGTGGAGAAGTTGTAGTCCCATCACTTAGCTTGAAACTGTCAGGTGAGCAGGGAGAAAAACTTTCATCTTATGAACCTGTCTTTGGCTATTTTCACAAAACAAACTTAGTTTTGTCTTGCTGCCTTCTTTACCTTTGGAAAAGGTCCATTCACACACACTCAGTCTCTGTTCAGGCCAGGCCTCGGGACTTACAGAGATAATGGGAAGGAAACAAGCCTGAGCTGGAAAGGAGGGAGCCAGATCAAGCCCTAGGTTGCCCCCAAATGATGACTGAGCCATAGCCCTAGGGCATGGAAAACAAGCAGAAAAGCAAGGATTAGAAAAAAGAGTCAGCTCTCACTTAAGTAAAATCTGTATCATTGCGCATATGCACAAAGGGGCTGATTTAAGTTTGCCAAGGCATTCTGTCATAGGTTAATGTCCAAGTGCCTGATCTGGCAACTTCTTTTACAGAGTGCTTGGATTTAGCTTCCTAAGATTTACCAATTCCAGGGCACTCAGCAGGGAACCTGGCATGACCCTGAAAGCTGAAAGCTGAACATGTCCCCTGTAGCTGCATATCCTCCTTTGGCATGTGTAAAAGAGGGGAGAAGGTTCAATGACTGAGCAACTTGGATCACAGCCACCTTAAACAAAGGCTCTGTCAGCTTTCTGAGCTGTAAATAGCATTCCAGCCCCTGTCAATCAGAAGGTCTTTGGCTAAGTATCCTATTACATAGCCATTSCACCCTCTTCTGCTTCCTCAGTCAGGCATGCTCTTGCCTTGCAGCCGAATCCCTGGGGGGTAAAATGTTGCTCTTGCAACTTCCCCCCCCTTCCCCCCAGCAAGGAACCTGAGACAAGCCATACGCACAGAGCTCTCCTGGCACAAATCCTTGGGGCCAAACCTTTCCATGGCTTACACAGGTGGAAAGGCCCAGCTTTCCTTGCTGGGCCTCACCGGGTACTCTCTGGTGCCGCCTGTGGCACCTCCCGCTTGCTTGAAGGGGCTTCTTGCTTCCCACTCGGGATCAGCACGTTACAACCTGTTGCCCTAGTTTTTCTCCCCTAAACGTAGGTCTGCTTTGAGCTTTTTTACACAACGGCTCAGTAGACTTGGCCGTGGCAAGGCACCCTTCACTAGGGGCTACAGTGGCAATTATGAGCCAAAGTGCCYCCAAGGAGCACATTCGCCTCTGCCTGGATGCATGCCCACCCTCCTCTCCTCTACTTACTCAGTCATTACTCATGTGCCGCTTGAACGAACACATACGGACTGAGGCTAAGGCTGATCGCTGCAGGTATTGACGAGAAATATTTCTGCCATTATCTCACCCACTTCCTCTCTGAGGAGTAGGGGAAGAGAAGGTAGAGCAAAGGGCAGAGTGACCAGACAGGTGTGCCCACGCAATAAACTCCTTGTGTCTCTGTGTACACACATTGCCATGGCAACTCTGTGCAATGTTTTACCTCCATGGCTAAGATCCCACCGCAAATCCTGAGGAGGAAGGCACAGATGGCGGGCAAAGAGATACTTGTGACGTGCCCCTTCCGGCCCCAGCAGTCTGACAGAGGGTCCCCCAAAACCTCGTTGCCAGGGCCCCATCGGGACCCCCGTCTGCCTGCAGCCGCTGCCTACGGGGCCCGGCAGCGCCGCTTCCCCTCCCGCCCGGGGTCACCACCGCCTCCCGGCGCCCGTTAGAGCCGTTGGGGGCGGGGGGGGGGGTCGAGGCGAGGGGCGCGCGCAGCAGGGCGGCAGGTGCGCGTGCACCCACCGCCCGCCCCGCCCCGCCCCGCCCCGCCCGTACCTGCCGCGGGGCGGCGCCGCCCCGCCCCGCCCCGCCCCGCTGACGGCGCTCTACGTACGGGGCTGGGAGCCGCCGCCGCCTATAAAGCGGGCGGCGGCGGCGGGCGGCTCCTTATGGAGCGCTGCGCGCCGCCGCCGGGTTTCGCGACAGCCGCGTCTCTCCCTCTCCGCGCCGCCGCTTCCCGGGACCGCCAATGCGAGCTGTGGCGCTGCTCGCCGCGCTGGCCGCGCTCGCAGGTGCGTGAGGGGTGCGCGCGGCGGCGGCGGTTGACGGCCGTTGGTGGGGGCGGCGCGCGCGGCTTGGGGGGTGGGGGGGGGGAATGTCGCGCGGCGACCGTTGGGGCGGCAGTTGAGGCGGCGCGTGACCCCTGCCCACGACGCCATCTCCCCTCACAGCGTGCCGGCTTGCCGCCGCGTCCTCGGCCAATGCCACGGAGCCGGAGCGGCGCAGAGCGCCTGGCCCGCGGGAGCCCCTGGCCCGCGTGGGCGAGGCGGTTTCGGCCGCCGACTACGAGGAGGATGAGGAGTACGAAGAGGCGGCGCCCGTCCACCAGTACATCGTGGACGACCTGATCCGAGGTGAGTCGGCGGCCCGCCCCTCGCGGCGGGAAGGGGCCCGGGCATGCGGGCCGTCCTCTATCTGCGAGCTGCCGGCTCTTTCCGCCCTAGCTCTGCTGTCAGGCTGCTACATCTGGCTTGTCGCGTACGGAGCAGAAGTGCCTTCCTTCTTGAAGCTGTTGCGTTAAAACTATGCTGATGGGGATGATAAATTAATGTGAGTGGAGTTAGGGTGTGTGAAAGCTGCAGATTAGCCGAGTGCCTGCAGTACTGCTGTTTGGATAAACCTGAAAGAAGAGGTGCAATAGGCACTGCCACCTGCCTAGTATGAAACTATTGGCAGGATTTCTGGGTACTGCTTGGCATTAAAGGTGGATTTTTGATCAGGTTGCCTCTCCTGTATCAAGGCTTTTCTGGGTGTTTTCTCGTTGTTGGCTAGTTTGGGTTGAAGTTGACTAAAATTTCTTGGGGGCAAGCAAGCAAACAAACCCCCAGAGTGTTCACCGAAGTGTTTATTGCAGCATCTTTCGGGCAAGACTGTTGTCATAGGTATTGTGAGAATTTGTTGTGAATTGGCTACTTGTAAACTCTCAGGAGATCTGAATGGCCCAACTGACTGGTAATCATATGGGGATGGGAGGACCTCTTCGCATCTGGCCCAAGCACAGTTGTGTAAGATAAACTGTATGGGGTGAGGCTGAAGAAGTACCTGTAAGCGACTTGCCCATGAGCAGACATCCACAGACTGACACTGTGGTCATCCAGGATAGGGTCTGGCTGCTGTTTTTCCTGCAGAAACACCCAAGACTTGAATGAGAGTGGAAGAACTCTTAGGTGTTAGAGGGACCATGCTTCAGATGCTCAGTTTGGGGTGTTTAGGGACTTGTGCTGAAGTTTTCAGCACAAGTTCAAGATGTGCAGGGGAGATAGGAATGTCAAAGTTCTTGAGCAGCTTGGGCTGTAAAACCACTGGCTTGGTAACTTAAGTCTTCTATAACTACATAGAAAGCAGGGCTGTTATCAGAGGTGGTTGGTTTGTAGACGAGCTCTTCTACTTGGCATCAGGTTTATCTGTGAAGCCTTCAAGGTGTTATGATTCAACTGGGGATGGTTTTCTTTACTGTGCAGCTTGCAGACAGGGACACTGAGATCAAACTAGCAGGCTGACCCTTGAAGAGAGATGAATGTGTGAACTGCCTCAGCTGTGAAAGTGTGAACTAAATATTAAGTCTAATTGGACAAAACAGGGACCTCAAGAGTCAGCAGCAAGTTCACATGTCTAGGACAGGAAATCTGGCTGCAGGAACAATGTTCCTCATTTGCATATTAATATAAATTATACCATTTGAATCAGACCTCTGGTTGCTGAAGGCATTTTTGCTTTTAAGTAACTTCAAGCCAGGCTTGTTGCTCTGGAACTTAAAATGATCAGCTGTCTAGACTACAGCCAGCTACACCTTGTTTGTTGTACAGGATATCTTGCCACTAGAAATACAGGGTTATGAAGTAGTCAGATCAAGTTGCATCCTATTGTGGTGATTGCCTATATGCAGAGTGTTTTGGGGAAAAGAATAATCCAGGAGTTAGTTTAGTTTTGTCTGCACAGCACAACAGAAAAATAACCAGCTTGAAGAATACTGCTAAGAGCCCTACTGTTATTGAGACCTGTTGAAACTCAATTGGTTAACTGTTACTCCTGTCCTATTCCTGAACTGAAACACCTTGCACTGAGAAGACTTCCTTTTCATGGCTAGTGTAAAAGGATGGTCTGTGCAGAGAGCCAGCGTTTTACTGGCTTGCTGTGTAATAGTGTTTTTAGCTTTGAGTGCTGTTAGGTGGCTATGGTGCTGAAGACCCTTAGTCATTGGCTGGCTTTAGCTTGTCCTTTGAAGTGAAAGGAAGAGTGCCCTTCCTTTAAACTCAGAGTTAAGTCACCAGCCTTTTAAACCACACTCTTATAGAGGCTTGTTCTAATTGAGATAATGAGGGGCAACAGTAAGTGGCAGAACAGTCTGACTCTTGTGGAATAAGCTTTCAGCTTTCAGTCCTTTGGAGCGCTTGGCATCTCTCTCAAAGTAGGAGAACTGGAAACAAACTATCTCCTTGTCTACTGAAGACAGCACTGCAGGTTGTTTGGGAGGAACAAGTATGCTAACTGGGATTGCAGGCTGTCTTGCCTCTACAAGCGCCCAGGACTATCTAGCAACTTAAAATACCTTTCATCACTGATGCAAATAGAGTTGAGAGCAATGGAGGCTCTTTGCCTTTTATTTGAGTCCATATAAAACAACTGGATGGCTTTGCTCAAGGTGAATTCATAATGCGCTTTCTGGGTCTTTGCTTGAATCTGTGCAGTTGCACTGAGCTATTTGATCCATGTGGAATGCTGCAGTCCTTGCAGTCTGCTATTCTTCTCTGGCAGCCCTCTCAGCCCATCTTCTTGTGCTGCTGTCTGCATTGCGCAGGACTTAATGGTGGCAGAATTTAGCTTAGTAATGAGCCTCTAAACTTGTTGCCCTTTTGCTGGATGCAAAATGCCCATCAGTGTGCTCACTTGCATCCTATATTTCCTAGTCAGGTTTTTGTCGTGACCCCCAAATAAAATTATTCCATATTAGCAGAAACTAGCTCTTTAGCTTTGCTAGACTGAATCATCTTGTCCTTTTTCAGTTGAACCTGTGGTTAAGCCCAAGCCAACAAAGAGGGGGAGTGAGAAGAATGCTGGCAAATCAAGAAGGAAGAAAAACAAAGGGAAAAACAAAAAGAAAGGGACTCCATGTGAAATGGAATACAAAAACTTTTGCATCCATGGTGAATGCATATACCTAGAACATCTCCAAACGGTGACCTGCAAGTAAGTTAAAAGTACCTTGTGAGTTGCATGTGGTTTGCATGAGCTGGTATCATATGAGGGCTTAGAGGAAAAATCAGTGTCAACTTGGCATAGATCCATCTCCTGCAGTATTTTGACTGAGAATCTTTCTGCCATGTAAATTAAGTGATGATGGAATCTGAGATGCATAACAAGCCACTGAACTCATCAGTTGGTTATAAACTCAAACCAGAAGAATGAAAAGGTGTGTCTTCCTGGAACATCACGCCCAAACTAATCTTGACTTGTTGAAATGCTGACAAACCTTGTGCTAGAGCAGAGACTGCATGTCATGAACATGCTCTAAAACTCTCACCTAGAGATTCATGTGAAACTGAAGATGTCTAAGTCAAGTTTGAGTGTGTGTGGGTGTCCTTGGCTCCAGACAGCACCGGAGCTGATAAGAACTTGTGTTGGTGTTTGCTTTCAGGTGTCATCAGGATTTTTTTGGTGAGCGCTGTGGTGAACAGTTCATGAAGACTCAAAGGAAGAATGATGTGGCAGACTACTCGAAGACTGTGTTGGTGGTGGTAGCTGTTCTGCTTTCAGGCGTCAGCTTCGTTACTGTACTTATCATTGTGATAGTGCAGTAAGTATTATTCTCTTTGTTTGCCTAGCTTGAGGAGGGCTTGTGTCCAGTACTGCCAAAATGTGCATGGCTTATCTGAGTTACCTATGCAGAAAACTTCCAAAAAGGTTGAGTTGCTCTTCAAGCTTGGATAAGCCCTGAGGGTAGAAGTGAGATCTAAGATGTTGAGAAATTGATTTTTTTCACTTATCCTTTTTCATGATTGGATGTGGGCAGCCTGTGACCTGTCCTCTAAAAGAAAAGCCTTTCTGCTCTTGCTGTAATAAAGATAACTATAGTGGTTCAGGACATCAGCAGGAAATGGAGGAGGAATGTTAATGCTGATGCAATGGAGTGCTTTCCCTAATGCTTGTGGAGAAGAAGCCTATGAGGAGTAATGTAATTGGCTCTTGTACTGCTATTCTCCAACACCTGGGTACACAGCTGGAGGGCAGGAAACAAAGCTCCAACTGTCCATTTAATAATGGAGCTTGCTGTGCTTAGATAGTTATATTGGGGGAAAACCAAATGGGGGAGAAAGTACCATTAGTACCAAGTATTGTACTGCTTATAAGATTGAGGAAACAAGAATTCGAGAATAACAAACTAGTTACCTGCCATGCTGTACTGCCAGCAGAATCTGGGCTCCTGCTGCAAATTAACTGAAAGAGTAGTTCTGGGTGGGTACTTCAAGCTGTGCATAAAATTCTTCTCTTGTACCTGGTAACAAGCAATATGCAATATGCAAGTACTTGACTTGCCTACCTGTGCCTCTGCTCTTTGTCCGTGTGTTCTCCAGGACTTGGGTGGATGTTGGTAGTCTGCTCTGGAAATCTGACTTCAGTGTTATCTGAATATAGGAACAGTCCTCCAGTTCTCACCTTGCAGCTCTACCACAGCAGAGCTTGGGATAATGGAGGTGCAACTCAAAAGTCCAGTCTAATTTTAGATCTTGGCAAAGTAAATGAACTGAATTGGGTACATGCTGTACCCTTTCCTGCAATTCGGGGAAACAAGGTGTGCATTTGTCACTTTACTGTTGCTTCATAATTAGATCTGAACTTGAGGAGTGCTGGGAAGAACATTGGCTGTCTGAACAGTGCTTTTCATTCCTCGTTGCTATGAGAAGCAACCAGTTCTGTAGTGCTGTAAGAGCAAGAAGCAATTATCATTAGGTTCTAGAGCGATCCATGTAATAGGATTAAGTTTGATTCAAGCTCTGAATTCTCACAAGCTTGAATCATGATGCTCATTTATCTGTGCCTCCTTCTAAAGAAGCTAGGTGGTCCATCTGGAACACTTCCTAGACAAGAGTTGAGAAACAGAAATTGAGTAAGCAGCTTTCAGGGTGTTAAAGGGACACAAGCACTTGAAGGTCCCTGCTACAAGCAGGGCTCTGCTGGCAGAAGGAAGAAGGCAGTCTGGTCTTGGAAGCTGGTTGTTAAAGCCACCAGGAAATCTGACTCAGCAGTGCTGCCCTGTGCCCCAGAAAGTCTCCTGGTCCTTCACTCAGCTTCAGCAATAGAGCCTCTTCTTGCTACTTAATCAGGCTTGAACCAGGAAGCCCTGGCTCTGTGTGGTTAAACTGCCTGCGCATAGTCCAGAGACACCTTGATGTTATTGTCAAATACTGCTTGTTGCCAAATGTTTGAAAAACTGTCTTGCTTGAAACTTCCTTGTGCTGAGGAATTGCTTGAGGATTCAAAGGACATGAGTCTTAACACTGCAGAGGATGTGTGGGCTGGTAACAAGAGAATGTATGTCTAGGTTCAGAATGACCTCTAACATGCCCTAATTCCACAGGGTGAGGAAAAAGTGTCCTCAGTATGAAGAAAAAGAAGAAAGGAAAAAACTTCGACAAGAAAACAGAAATGGCCATGTTGGTGTGTAAATGAGGAGAAAGCAGGTATGAAAGCTGACCTGTAGCTCCTTCCAGTCTTCCCAGACTGGTGTTATGCATATGAGAAATGCATGCATGCTTTGCAAAACCAGTGTTAGCTTTTGCTTGATACTAAGTGCCTTGAAACATGAAGATTACATATAAATGACTTGGTAGCTCTCTGGGTTCCCAGACCCACCTGAGGTCAGAGTTGTGTGAATTCTTTCAACTTTAACAGTATTGATGGCTTTCTGGCTCTTATCTTAATCCAAGAGAAGGTGAGAATAGAAAGCTGTACTGAGATTAGTAGAATTTCTTTGGAAAAACTAATATCTGGGCAGAGGTGGTAGAGTGCAAGAAACTGCAGCAGACTTCACATCAGAGGAGATGGTGCAGCAGCCGGGTGGATGGCTGGGCCTCAGAAGTACTGAGCACGTTTGCCTTTTTTTCCAGGGCATTAAAAAGCTTGCAGTGCTTACAGCTGTAGGCAAAGAAAAATTTGCAAACTTGTGGAGCACTGTATATAGCCCCTCAACCAAGTTGCTTACTCTGCTCACAACTGAGTGCAAAAGCTCCTTGATCTGCAGATTCCTCTTGGGAGAAATGTGCCTTTCAGTGAGGGAGCAAGTTGGCATCTTTCCTCCTAGCAAAAGCATTAACACAAGAAATGCAAGGGCTCTTGTTGAACAGGAGTATCCTACAAACTGAAGGAAAAACTAGAAAGGGCCCTTGGGGAAAAATCGTGGCTTGCAGTTCTCTTTTGCTTTCCTGCATGTCAACTACAGAGCTTGGCTTTATCCAGTAATGCTTGCTGTGTCTTTCTCAACTTGTCTGAAGCTAAAGAATTTGTAGTGAAGTGTCCCTGTGCRTGTGCACATCTGTACCTTGGATGTATTTGGACTTAGTTCTAGTGCAGAGTGCTCATGTCTTGGGTCATGACTAATGTGCTTGGTCTGCCCCTTACAGAACAATTCTGATGTGGCCACTGCCAAGCTGCAGGGYAGCTCTGGCTACCTGACACATCCACCTGGACTCTGTGGGCTGGAGCTGTTGCCCCTAAGCCCTGATTCATCAAGACAGGCTGCTGCAAGTACATCTCCAACATGCCACTTGCTGCTGAATAACTTGCTGGGGAAGACAGTTACTGCTACATCTTGGCACAAAAATATGCAAGGAGCTGCCACTATGGGGTAGAGGACTTGCTATCAAGACCTGCTAGAGACTACTGCTACTGAGCCTTATCTGATCAGTACTGGAACTCCAGTTTCTGCTGTTACGTGGATGGACTTTCTTCTGGTTGTGAGTCTCCTTTGACAACTTTAACTCCATGGGAGACAACTTACTGTGGCTTTCAGGAATGTGCAAGGTGGTGGGGAGAACCTTCTCTTCCTTCACCCTGAAGTTAGAAAAAGAGCAAGCTCTGGATATCTTCTCCCACTAGACCTCAGTGGGCAACACCTAATTCTGCTTTTGCTGAGCTCCCTGTTGGTATCGGCTTCAAAGAATTTTGTCTCTAGTTATGACTTGAAAGGTGTTGGTGATGGATCTTTGTCAGCCACACCTGGGTTCTGTTACTGTACATGTGGAAAGCAATCCCTTTGAAATCAGTAGGACTGACTCTGTGAGTGGACCTATCCATTTGCCTATGTGCTAACCTGAGTTGAAACTAGTCTCCTCAGGAGGCTGAGACAATAAATATGGAATCTGAAGCCTTGTATCTGAAGGAAAAAATCCATGCTCAAACAAGCTGATGAGCCAGGACACTAGTGTTAAAGCATCTGTCAATTAGCTATGAACACAAAGCTACTTCTGTTATCCAGATATTCCATGTTGCTTTGAGCAGCACTGGAAGTAAGAGAATGGTTTGAATCTGGTCAGTTGAACTTGACCAAGAACCTGTCTCTCTGAAGAACTAAATTCATGTACTGATACTCTGCAAGCAATGGTCTGTTGTGCTCTACCTTCTGGTGCGAAGAACTTGACTTACCTCAGTCCCTTCTGGCCTAAGTGTCCTTAGTTTCTTGAACTGTCCATGCCATCTTGAGCACAGAGTATTGAATTCAGTTTTTTCTTGGAAGAATGTCTTCTGTTTAAACAGAGTGGAATTCTTCTGTTAGCAGAGCAACACCATTAAATGTCAAGTCATATCTGGAAATATGTAAATATTTATTACTGTATTTAATATTTAATGTTTCCATAACAAACTTATTTATTTTATAATTAAACTTTTTAAGTAACCTTCACATGATTTTTTTTCTTGCGCTCAAGAATACTTTCAGACATCTCGGTCTAGAGCTGTGTTTCTCTAAGCAGAATTTAAACACTCTTCAGAGCACAGAACAGGGCTGGGAAGAACTATAGCATGGTGTCAAATATGAAAGCTCAATAGCGTATGCACAAGAGTGCAAGCTGTTAACAGCAATGTGCAAATGCAAGATCTATTTGAACAGGAAGTCCATTTAATCTTCAAATTACTGGACTAGAGGGGCCAAGTAAGTTACTTCCCTGGAAGCAAAGTCTTGAACTGAAGTTAGAACAAATGAATAGTCCTTTGCAGTAGAATGAAAAGCTGGGAATCTTGAACAGGAGTCTTTCATCTTTGYGTAGTCAGAGTGAATTTGGACAGCAGCTTGAAACTTCATTTTACATAAATGAGGAAAAGCAGAATAGCTTCAGGCTAATGACTTCCTATCCATAAAGGGAGTCTTGGCCTGCAGTCTTCCTTTGATTACTGTACATCCCCAGGTAACTATTAGCCCAACTCTGTGCTGGTGTCCTTTAAACACCTCCAAGGCTGAGCTGGSGTCTGAGGTCAGTTTCCTAAAAGTAAGTATCACAGTGATGAGGTCTACATTAAAGCCATCTTTAAGAGGAAAGTTCAAGAAACTTGTTTCGAGGCCCTACTGTAAGAAGGCTTTCTACTGTGGCTTACCGTGGGGCAGATTGGAYGGGAAGAATGATTTGCACAGGAACTAATGTTGTATTCTCAGTGCATGAGTAGAACAACCAAGACTTGGTTGTTTTGGCCTCTTGACTAAGCCTTATTTTTTCAGACCCTGACTCTGAGACTAATCTGTATGTAGCTGAGGTGCAGGTAAATGTATTGCAAAATCTCTTCGGAATATTTCAGTACTTCATTCCAAGGAACTTGCTTCATTACCAAAGTAAATAGTACTTCTCCAAGTGGCTTTTCCAGAGACATTGGCTGTTAGAGCTCTGGCAAGAAAAGCTGTTTCTATAAGTCATGCCAAGGTTTTTGCTTTGGAGTAAACACGCTCAATCTCAGTGATAGTTCAGCAGTACCCTGGTGAGACTCAAAATGGATTATAACTCTCCCTTGAAAGCAATGAGACTCTCCTTCCAGAAACTCTTCCCTCTCATCTTCTTTCTAGAGTAAATACCATGTTTTCTACTTGATATGCTAGACAAATGTTATGTCATAGAATGCTGAGCTGTCTTCCTTCTTCCCTCTCTAACTTTAAAGTCTAACAGAATTGAAGTTACACAACAGATGGAATTTACAGTTTGTGCTGTAGTATTTTTTCATACTCTTGTGATCACTGAGTGGAGCATTTTTCACAAAAATGTGCAGTGAGGTGCCAGATTCAACCATTGCTAGGAGGTTGGACTCTTTGGAAAACTTGAGTCTTAGTTGGAGTTGTCCTGACTCAAACCTGAACTCACATCAGTAATCATGTAGGAAAATCGCTGCTGTGTGCCTTCTTAGCTGAAAGTTTGGAAACAGTGGAGGGCAGACTTCCTAGGAGGCATGCTCTTGTCTAGGCATTCAGGTTAGAGTCAGATTTTCTGAAAAGTTAAGGCAGCCAGCAACAGTTTCCTAGAGGAAATTTTTGCTATGGGTTAGTCRCACCCAGCATTGCTATAGTGCTTGCAGTGGGAACTGAACTGTTCCATACCTGTGGAGATATGGAGATGACTGCTGCAATGTGGCTGTGTGTGTGCTAACCGTTGTCCTGTGCTAGTCAGGGAACTTCTCATGTTCCCAGGGGCCGCCTCTCTGAGCACTGTAAAACGTTCCATTTTTGCTGAGAGAATTCTTCATAACATTTAATGCAGAGAATAGATGGAGACTTACACTGCCCAGGTATGACACAATTTTATATTCAGATGTGATGCACAGCTTTACAGTGAAAAAAAATTCTGAAAGTTATGTTGTTAATGAGTAACAACTTAGAGTAAATAGCTATAATTTTATTTTCTTAGCAAGCAGTAATGTTTTTCTACTTGGGCTGTGTCCCTGAGTAATAACAGCTTGTTACTACCTTCTTAATGTGAATCCGATACACAAGCAACATCAAGACCTACCATGTCCAGTGGGTTGCTTTACAAGCAAAAGCTGATGAATGCAACTATTGTGTCTGGTAGTCTTTAGCTGTCCGGGGGTGCTATGCTTGTGACAAGCAAATCTGTTCTGCTACTGTGCAAGGCCCAAGAGAAATTTTACTGGCGGTCCTGCACAGCCAGGTCTGCTTTCCAGGTTATACATCTGGCTTTTAATCTGCTCTCCTGACCCTGAAGTTACTTTAGTTCTACTAAGCCTGCCTGGGTTGTGGTTCCACATGTTATTGGTAAGTTTAGCCTCCGTTTTTTTTTCTTAGTTTTTCACTGGTAATATTACTTCAATAGCAGAGTTTTTGTGTCCTTGTCACCTGTAGCTGCTTCTGCTGAGGCCTGGAAGGATAGCTTGGTGTTTCTTGTGCAATTTTCTGCCCACGTGGCTGATTTTGCAAGGTGTTTTCAGTATCCAGCTCAGTGTCCAGGAATTCCAATAGTGTGAGGGTCATGTTTGTTTGCATAATTCCTTCCCGTTTCCTAAATGTTTTGTTTTCAATCATCTTTGAATTAAAAAAGCAAGCTAGTTCCTCATGCTGTTTTCTCTTAAGTGAATGTTGTGGCGTTTTTGCATGTTTTACAGTTGTCTATGACCAGAATATTTTCCTGTCTGCTTTTGAACTTTCCTTTCCTCTTCCTGCCTTGCCCCCAGTAGCCTGCTTCTCATTCAGAGCACTAGCACATGTTACTCAGAATCTCAGCCTTATGAATGTTATAGGATGTCCAGGTCTTCTCAGTGGCAATAAAAATGTACAAGATTTTTTCTCCTGCTGCTTGTATAGCTAAATCCAGATACACACGGACATCTGTGAAGATGTTTGTATTGACAGTTGCTCTAAGTAGACGTTGTGCAGTATTGCCTAAATCCTCCTTTTGAGATATTCACGCCATTTCCAGTAACTAGTATCAACTTTTGTGTTCTTAAATAACTTCTGACAGTTTTATATCAATATGCTTACCTAGCCTGTTAGCATGACAAATTCTTCAGTGAACTACTTGAACAAACATCTGAAAGCAGGGTTGTTAACAGGGACRAACAAATGCTAGCCTGTATTTGAAGAGGCTTTCTCAAACCAGTAACGGTATTCTGCAGCCGCTTTGCTCTTGAGGAGCAATGGCTTTGAGTTCTTTGTGACCTGGTAGCAGTGAGTGAGTGCGCTCAAGGAGCAAGGACCAGTTGCCTGCGTCAGTGATGCAGCCTATTCACGTGAGATAAATCGGTGGACAGAAGGGTCAGACAACCTTCAATAAGCAAACCTTGATTCCTCCTCCTTTTGTGAACAAAGCTGTACATACCTATCATTCTTCTGCTGGTTACGCCTTCCTTAAGCGAGTTATCGTCATTTACTGCAGGTCTGGCTTTGCCTATGACTCGTGAGATTGCTCGATTGAGACAGCTACGCCTGTGAATGTTAGAGGGAAACAGCTATTGTTTGCTTACTGTGGATTTAGGCATGAAGCCAAGGAAGCAGGATTTGTACCTTTTTCAACCAAAGGAGACCTGTGAAGTGGGAGATTTTGAGTTCCAGGTGTTTTTTTTAAAAAAACAACTTTCAAAATATGTTTTCTCAGTAAGAAGAGTGGCAATTTTTCTTGAAAAACAAATTTTCATCTCGACACTTATTTTTTTTTGTGTATAGTTTAAAAAAAAAAAGCCACTTTTCATCTTAGTGCTTTTTGACTTAAATATTGCAGCCTATTCTCTTCGCCACTGTTTGGGACAAAACACAAAACCAAGTAGGCTGAGAGCCTTCTCTCTAGTGCAACAATTCTAGTGTGTCTCAGCATACATGTCTGGCCTTCATTCCAGTACCATGCATACTAACTCAGATAACGCTATCATTGCTTCTAACTGCTTTTGGATTCTTGCCTACAGATACATTGGTCCAGGCTTTGAAAAATAGCTTCCTTTTTGAAGTGTGATTTTCCTTACACAGCTGATGATGAGTTCATATTTGGGTACCAGATTGCAGTCACTTTGAGATCAAATTAATTCATGGGTGGTGCTTGAAACCTGCTAGTTTCCCAGAAGATAAATAAGGAAATGTTTCAGTATCTGTTGTATTCCTTTTCCATAGGAAATGAAATTGCTTGAGCACTGCAGGTAACTAGTATAAAAACAGCAGAAACAAAAATGACTTTTAGGTGTTTAAAGCAATGAGTGTATTTTGAAATATCTCTATTAGCATGTCCACCTGTACAGCTCCTGTCAGTGTGTGATCTGAGCACCTCAGAAACAATCCAGATCGTATAACGTTGTCAGACCTGCATTCCACTCCTTATTCCACAGCTGGGATGAGGAGGAGGTGAATTGTTGGTGGTCAGACAAGAACTGAACCTGGTAGCTCTCCTAAGGTTTAGCCACAAGACTTCCTTTCCTTTTGCATCCTTTGCCTTCACATTTCAAGGCAGTGTGATTTACGTTCAAAGCTAATTAAAGGTGCACACATGAAATGCAGGTAGAAAGAGTTGCAAATGAAACTTTGATATATAATTTTCATAGGTACAGAGTAGCTGTGGCTCCCATTGATATCCATCTGCATTGCTTTCATACAGTATCTACCTCTGTGGATCTGGCTCCTTCCAACTAAAGTTGCTTTCCTGTCTTATGCCCCAAGACGATTACTGTCAGGATGAAAGGCAGACACCTCCTGGGTGGAGTGGAGCAGAGCAAAACCAAACCAGGGCTTAGGGCAACAAATGCCCTGTCAGGTCTTAGTTCCTCTCATTTATGAAGAAAGCTTTTCAAGAATGTGAACAGTAGCTATTCGTTTTAATCCTGTTTAGACATTCTACACAAGCACTAGAATACTGTCTGGATAAGATGGTAGCAGTTGGGATTTCAGCAGTTGTTGGTCTGGAAGGGGGTGTGAATTGAAAGGATACAGTAGCAGAATAAAGCAAAATTGATCRGAGGAAGTACAGGATTTTACATTTTGATTCCCCAACAAATACCTCTGCTATGAAAAATAGTAACTTTTCTTTCATTTTTAGGGGCTGATATAGGACAAATCCTATGAGATCTGTTATCACCTATGAAAGGGCACTTAAAATACTAAATTCAACAAAAACCTTTGTCAAACCCATACAAATATTAAGGAATGGCATAATATTAATGGCCCCTGTGCTATGTAAGCACATATGATAGTGCCAGCATTTCAGTGTCCGTTGTGGGCTCTGCAGCAAGCACCTCTTACCTGTCTGCAGTGAGGGGAGGCAACAAGTCATCTTGAGACAGTGATGCACACTGTGACATGGATAAAAGCAGAAATAATTTCCACGTCTTTGAGAAGTTTATAATAGTAGCAATAAGAAGAAAAGAATCCTCTTCAGATGGCTACATATTTTTCTCCGTCACATTTACTATCTTTGTTTGTGAGACTCTATATAGAAAAGAGGTGTTATCATCAGCTGCATAACTGCCTTTAAAAGATGAGGTTTCAAAGTAGACATGAGGTCCACAGCCAAAAATGCTCATAAGTTTCAAGCTTCTAATTAGGTGCACAGAAACTGCTATTGTACGTACAAGTTTGGTGACTGCTCTTGCAAATAGGTAGCTAGGGGAATTTTGTGTGGAATTTGCAGTGAAAGATACTAACTTCTTATATCATTAGCATCTGCGCTTCTCCTCCGTTCTGTGGCCATTCCAGCAGTGCAGACTGGAATTGAACTGGTTTTTCTGTGGGCTCGCACAATTTACATAAGAAATCACTTACTGCAACAGTAATGAGCAAGCACTGCAAGATGCAGTAAAATGTGTCTGTTGGCAAAAATATCTCAAGAAAAGTTGGGTAGGGATGGTGAGCAGTGTTGGCAGGGACCTTGTTAGCCATCAGCACTGTCTAATCTTGGTCCCAGTAGCATCAGCATGACTTCTGTTGTTGACTTAGTGGGAGCTCAGGGAAAACAGCAGTGCTCAGAAGATCCCATTCCTCTGCTGGGGCCTGAAAAATTCTGCTTTAAGACATGATTAAAGCATTTCATAATTCCCATTGTCAAGATTATCTTGCTTGTGCTAAGTAGCTGCTTTTGTTCAGAAGACATAAGTAGTTAAGTGAGACCTTCCCAGTGTGTCTGAAGTACAGTTTAAACATGCTGTTGTAAGTTGTAATTTGCATCTCTCTCTCTCTCTCTCTCTCTCTCTCTCTCTCTCTCTCTCTCGTATTCTTAAGCCACGTTCACAGTTCAGCTATTTCATCTCCAGGATGCATTCAAGTCCCTGTTCTGTTGGAAGGCACATCACATAAAGCTGTTACACACTAAATCTTGAGTGGGAGTAGGATGAGTGTTGCCACTGGAATAACTCTGCTTTACTGTTTCATACCGGTGTTGCACAACAGTCTAAATGATTCCCACTCATACATCCCAAGTGATTGTGCTACAGTTCAACACTATGATTCAACATCCATGGTCTTGCTGGTGCTGGGGAGATACTCCACAGAAGAGCACACTTGCAGCAGAACAAGGCAGCTTGTGTTTTTTTGGGAGGAGCCAATTAATAGCAAGCATTATCTTCATCAGGTGTTCTCAGTTTTAATGAAGGCTGAAGGCCTTTTGTCCCCTCGCTCCAATTTCATCACAGCCATCCCCAGTCTTGGCTCAGTGTGCAAGCCAGTCTGGAGGGAGCTCTTTGGACAGCAGCCAGCTGGTTTGCCAGGAGATTGGATTCAGTTGCATCAGCATGGGAGTAGGAATGCTCCCCGGGCTGGCAGGACCAGTTCTGACTGGTTTTCCCAAAGCTCCTCCCACAGGAGCTCCTGYAAGGATATCCACTTACCTCACCAAAACACATCTCACTGGGTGATCCAGGGATCCTGAAAGTAGAACAGCTGTTACCTGGTAAAACCAGGGAAGGGATTAACCCTTACCCAGGCTCCAAAACCAGTGACAGAGTAAAATAAATGAAACAGCACCAAAATGCTACCAAGCCATGCTGTCTTTCACTATCACAGCTACCAAGCTATCATGGACAAACATCTACCAAAACCAAGACAAGCCAGACCCTTATTTAGTGGAAGATGAAATCAATTGGGCTGTGCTGATTAGCAGCTGAAGATATGGATACCTTTATGGAAGGTGCTCTTTCAGAAAGGATGTCTTGGACTGACTGTGCTTTGTGCAGGGTTATCAACAGTCTTGACTTTACAGTGAACCTTAGAATCACAGATGATGCAGCAAGGAGGGAATAATTGTAGATTTTAGTTTTTTCTACTAGTGGTGTTTCAGTGTGGAGCTTTGGAGAAATTTAAAGCTTCTAGTATTTTGTGTGTGTGTTTGTGTATGTCAAGACTAAATATCTACAGTTGCCTGGTACTGTAGAGAACTGGACTAGGCAGTCCCTTCAAGCCCAATCCCTGGAGATGCTTGTTGGTGTATTGCACAAAGTACCAGCTCTTTGAATTGAGACGTAGCCTGAGAACCTTAAGTTTCAAATAGTTATTTTGAGTAAGGACACTTGCAACTGCTAGGGACAAAAGGGAGGAAGTTCAGTGTATGAAGTGAGTGTTACCCTAAAKATTCAAACTCCTACAAAAAGAAGAGTGACTTTATTCCMTTTGCTGTTTTTTAGAGTCAGCGTCATGATTTGGGAGACCTATCTGCCAACGTGACATAAGTTGAGAGCCAGAGGCCGTGAGGGAGAACCATCCTCGACCTTGGTAGGTAAGTTTCCATCTTCCATCTCGGCAGCAGGGGAGCGTGAGATGGGCAGACGTTCTAGCCCAGCTGATCTCAGGTGCTCTGAAGGGAAGTAGTACAGGCAGCAGACAAACCTTCAGGCCTGGTTATGAAATATTCATGTATAGTAGCTCCCAGTGTGAAGCATAGGGAGGCCCACAATTAGCTCAGGAGGAGGAAGCTGGGGTAGGGGGGAGGTAGTTAGCTACTGATGCCACTGCCTATGCAAGAAGCAGCCTGGCAATCGCTTCTTTCCTCCTGCCCTGCCACCTTTGCTAATTACTAGTGGAAAAGCTGTCTCCAATGCAAAGTATCTGGGATGACTTGGTAGTGTGGAGAACACTGATTAAACAGATGGTATCATTTACAAGTGCTGATAAGCAACYGGCGACATTGTAAGTATCTTGGGGAGAAGCAGGATATGCCACACAAGAGAGTGCTTTGCATTGGGTTGCCGTGCCCACATGCCTTCTGCCACGACCTGGCATAGCGTGTCTGCCTGGCCTCCCAAAGGACACCTGCTCACAGCCCACAGATATGCTGCTCTGGCTTATGTGGCAAATTGCAGCTCAGAGGTCTGGCCTGTGTTATTGGAGCCACTGAGCACGATGACAGGACATTGCGCAGGAGAGAGCTACTAAAGATTTTTTTTTTTTCCTCTTCAGCTGCTCAGCTGGGGAGGGTTCATCCTACCTGTGATGTAGCCTCCTGGCACCCTTCGTTTCTCCCTACTGTGTTCTCTGTCCTGCAGGCAGTGCAATACCATTGTGCACATCAATAGCTGTTTTCTAGCTTTCATGATTCACTTGTGACCATCGAAGTACTAGCATAGCTGATGTCCTGACCCAATTTGCAGGGTGATGGTGGTGTCTCTCCTTGACCTCTTTGCTGTTCCCTTCAGGCTCACACTGTCTCAGCTCTTCCCCACATTTTGTCCTGAGCTCTGGCAGCATGGTGTGCTCTTGGCTCATGCTGCAAGGCAAAGGTTGACTGGAGATACCTGCAAGATGCAGGCAAGTTTTCCAGTTTCTGGGATGTTACCTTGGTGTATGGAGCCTACCTTGAAGAGATTAAGCACCCAAGGGCTCATTACACTGGCAGCAGTAGCGCTATCTGACCTCCTTACGAAGCAGTAGGAAACCAGTGACAAGGCATTGACCACTGACTCATGGTTCTGTCAGCCTGTGCAGCTCCTCAGATGCTAATGTAAATTATAACTTCCAGTGGATAAGCTGGGATTGACCTGTCCTCTGTAAAGGATCTTAGACTGGTATCCTTGTTCATTGATCCTTAAGGTTCTTCCAACAAAGTGTGAGAATACTTGGAGCTCAAGAAAGAGTCTGGATATTTCAACCCACTCTGCCAAACCTCCCAGGAAGTTTTTGTTCCTGCTTTAGCTAGGTTGGAGGGAGCCAAGTTCTCTGTTAGTGAGGTGCCATGAATACAAAACTGTTTCTTCACCTCTCAGCTGATGAGGTCTAAGCTGCAGCTTACAAAGGGGGCACCAAGCCAGGCTTGGAAAGCCAGTCCCCCTTTTTGTGTTGGCTTCCTGATGCAATCTCACACCTGCCTTCAAGCGCTGGTGCAACCAAAGCATGGCTGCCTGTATTCACTGCTGTCTTGAGTCGTATCAGTTACGTCCATGAGCAATTCTAGTTGCCAGAGCTTAGCCCCTGGGGGAGAGGGCCTGGCTGAAGATCCCGTTCAAAGTCAGGTCCCTCTTAGAGGCTGCAGCTCTGCAGGATTTTTGCTGAGTCACAGAAAACAGGAGGTAAAGAGAATTTGCCGTGAGAAATACCATGTAGTCATTTATTCCCAGCCTACCGTTGCGGGTTTGTTTTTCTCTGCACTACCGGGACAATGTGTAGAGTCTATAACTGGTTCTCACCCATCCACTATTTCAGGATCTAGGTGTATCTCCTTACTAGCAAAAAATTTATATAGGCTAATTCCCACACTCCCAATGAGTGAATCATTAAGGGAACAAAGAAAGGTGCCTCCTTTAAAGTATCACTGCCACCTGCATTATGAACATACGCCCAGGTTTACCTGTGCATATTTAACCCCTTATCAGAGCAAAWAAGTGACAGTCAGCTCTGGCACTGGCTGCACCTGTGACATGGACGACAGGAGGAAACACGTTCCTGCACTTGAAAGTGGTGTGCAAAACTCAAAAGAATGCTGAAAGAAAACAAAACCCTGTGTAGGATTCATTTAACTGCACAGCTAGACCTGGCCAGAGGTACATCTCCCACTCCCACACCCTTAGATTTCCAGGGGGCATTGAGGAGGAGCGAGATATCTCAGAAGTGGTTAGCGTCTGGCAAAACTGAGCTGGAAAAGAGTACCTCCCACCAGGCAGGCCTGCAAGTCCCCCTTGCTATTCTCTGCACTAGTAATCGATGGGCAATTTGAGTGGAGCGGCTGACGGTCAAAGCCAAAGGATGCCATAGGTTCTAGGGGCAGCAGCTTGTTTGTTCCTTCCTGAATGCAGCTAAGAACAGCATCCCTTGCAACTGAGAACTGCAGATTGGCCTGAGCTGCACAGGGTAGAAGGGGGACAGCTCTAACTCCTGTGTATTTTTCCCACTTGGTTGGGTTGTTAGTCTACAGCCCTGTGAAGAGGTGTGCCCCAAGGATGTGAAAGGAGATAAGCTGCTGAACTGTATTAGCACATGAAAGAAAAAACAGTGGGAGCTTCCAAAGGATGGCAAAGTTTCAAAACCTGCTCACAGAAGCACATAGTTGTGGATGATTACTGCAGCACACTCCTCCAGCCGGAGGTGTGGCAATGTAGCGTGAGATGAGAAGGTAGCAGTGAGTGAGTAATGCCAGTGCCATTCTTAGTAAGGAATCCTATTTTTAGTACAGATTGGCTTCAAATAAAACAGCTTCAAAAAGCAAAGAGTCAGTGAAAGGAGAGTTTCAGTGAGAAGTACTGAGTGCAAAAATACAGGTACAACCTCCCTCTGAAGATGACCGAGATGCGCATTGGCAGAAGCTAAAAGGGGTAGACTTGTCAGCCCAGTGCTCTAAAGCTGCTCTGTGCCCCTCCCCTTCCTTTCAGAGGCAGGATCCTGGCCTTTAGTTCTGAGCCCTGCACTCTGCAAGAGCCCAGTCAGGGACGACTCTTCATACAGCTGGGGAGATGGAGGCACAACAAGACAGCACACCTATGCAAAAGGTAGAGTAGTGTTCTCATGTTATATGTGTCTAGGTTGGCTTCAAGGGAGGGAGAGAATCCCATCTTTTGTTTCCTTCAGTGAGTCAAACGTGAAGGGGGAGCACGGCAATAAAATTTTCCAAAGCACCCAACGCTGGGTGCTCCAAAGGGTTCAGCCACCAGATACCTGTTGAGGTGCTGTCACTGAAGGGAAGTTAGTGCCTCAATCCTTTTGTGCCCCAGCTGCCTTAGAGAACCAAGTCATATAGGAGCAGTGGCAAGTGCTGCAATAGAATCACCAAATGATAATGTTTGGATAATTGTGGGCAAATTATTTTCTTCTGGGTGCCCAGTGTGTTCCACAGAATGGCTAGTTCTGGGGGGAACAGGACATTTGCCAACGTGTGTTGTGTTAGAACGGCTGCAGTCTACATAAGGCCCAGCTTACTCAAGACAGGAAAGTGACAGAGAGGAGTGATGCAAAGGTTTCTTTCTTTCTCTGGGAGAAGAGGTTTGTCTTGGAAAGGCTTTGACATATCATGTTTCCTCTGGGTGATGGCTGGAAGGCTTCAGCTGTCTTTATTGATCCAGCAACAATTACAGCTGAGGCTGGTGGGTTGTGATTACTATGCAAATACTGCATGTGAGGAAAGGAATGTGACCACACACTTTGTTGAAGTGAAATGCCGTTAGTCAGGACTGTGCGGAAGGTAGTTTGGTGAAACAGCCATTCTGGTCCCAAGCTGTTCTCAACACAGCTGTTAAAAGCAAACTTTYGCAAGCTCCACTTCCTGCCGCTGCCCCTCTGGCTGCCTTGGACCCGGAAGCCCTTCTGCCTGCTTCCTCCATCATGTCCTCAGTGCTAGAGCAGCGGGATAGACCCAGGAGCCTGTATCTGCCTGAAACGTGCATCTTCAGCAGCGGAACACAGATTTAAAAATACTCAAAGTCACTGCTAGTTTGAGACCAACCATGTTTGTAGCATACCATACGGGAAGAGGGAGTGAAAGCCTCTGTGTGTCTGCCTGGGATGCCCTGCATCTCCACAGCGGCGTGGAAGGGAGATGTCCCCAAATCCTTTGCATATGTGTAGACCATCTGTGACTGTGGCAGGATCCCAAGTTAGCTAGAGCTTTAACGTGGATCTGCCTAGGCCCTCTCTGTATTACTATCTCTCCAAAGAAGATCAACAAGGCTTTAAAACTCCAAAGTTGGTTATATTAGAGTATGAACTAGAATAATTAACTTCTTAAGTAGAACCGAAAGTACAAAGGGCAGACTGGAAATAAAAGCTGTTACTGGCAATAACACCCCCCCACACGCGCCTTCTGTCCTTGAAAGGACCTAGTTTCTGTGAACTCAGTGGCTTTCTGGATTGCAGCAAACTCTGCACAGTCCATTCTGACCTCTAGGAAAAGCGAAACCTCTTTTCCCTATCTCTGGGGTCCAGCTGTGGGTCTGCTAGTCAGCGGTCTCCTGTTTTAAAAGAGCATGATGCACAAGCGAGAACCAAGTAAATAAAACAGATACTGTCTCTCACTGTGGCTCAGGCATGGACAGTCTGCCTGACAATGTGTACAGGTGCTGCAGACATGGCTGTGATTTCTGAAGGTCTAGTCATTTGACTCATCTGTAGGACATCTAGAAATGCTGAGCAAATATCCAGATGCCTCACATTCTACCTGGACACCGTTTCTCAGCAGAAAAGGAGGAACAAGCTGGGGAAACCGTGACAGTCTGTGAAACTTACTGGTCATGCACACGGAGCTGATCTGCCCACTGCTCTGGCTGACACTTTGCCTCACTCAGTTAAAAGACATACAGGTGCCTTGGCCGTTCTGGTTCTTTATAGTCTTTTAGTGTAGATAACAAAATAAAAACCTCTGTCTGTATCAGACTGTAATATGTCTGGGACCCTGGAAACCTTCTGGAGTGGATTTTGCTTAAAGAACAGTTGTTCAGATGTGAAAGAGGGATCTGAGAGGTGCCTGTGAACCACTCTGGAAGGCCTATGTTGGAGAGGGGGTGGCTTGGGAGCTTTTTGTTTGTTTTTCCTTTGCTATAAAATCAGAGTTTGGGATTTCTCTCCATTTCTAGTTGGTGGGACATGGGGCAGGTGTAGGAAGTTAAGTCTAACGTGAAATTTATCAACTTCTAGCTGAGCGGCATGGAACCATGCTCTGCCTGAGACCGCGTGACCAGGAACTGGTTTTTACGTGGATAAACTGTACATAGTTATTGCCATTCCTTTTTCAGTGACCTCTGTCCTTTGACTGGGGGGAACCTGTTAGAGTGAGGAGTTTCTTCAAGAGTTTGTAAAATGGCAACCCTTACTGCCAATAAAGAAATGCTTTGCTCTTCTCTTTGCTGGAGGCAACTGGTATTCTTTACCTGTGTACTATGGGTCCAGGGCTGGTTACAGCCAATGGGATGTGCAACACATGGGTTAGCAGTGAGGTTCCTAAGTGATGTCCCTGTTGTTAACACATGTAGCCAAGAGTACTGAGGTTCACATGAGAAGGTTCAGGTATGCGAAACGATGGGTGTGATTTGAAGACTTGTATGTTTGTTTTAGAGGCAAAGCGATACAGTTTAATACTTGAAGAGCTCACAGTCCATCTCCTTTGATTAGCATATCTTACAGAGCTACCACGGGGAGACTGTGCAAGGTAATTTCTGCCTTAGGATCAGCAAACAGGGTTATTGGTGCCTGGCTGCTAATCTTTAACTGTGATTACAGGTGGGAGATATTTTAGGGAGCAAACTGCTTTTGTTTTTTACTTCTGATCACAATGTGTTTATAGTAGATTCATGAAATTGGTCTGGGAAAGAAGAAATGTTGCAGAAAGGTCTAATTTCACCTTTTTTAGACCAGAAGTCTTATTCCAAAAATGATAATTTAATTTTACAAAATTATTTTTATTTCATTTCTTGTAAAATGGAAAGAAAAACACCCAAAGAAACAAAATGTTTCGTTCTGAGTAGAACATAGCATTTCATTTGACTTGGAGTTCTCTCTTTGAGTGTGTTTTCATGCCAGTGAGAATGCAGGGGAATATTCATTGTGGGGTGAGAGTTTTCCAAATTGTCCAATGGGGAAAGGAAGCAAAATATATATGTACACATACATACACATTCACCCAGTGCTGTACATGATTTGAAGACATCTTTGTTTACAATAAGGTGACTTAAGTGTATAGCCTTGTCCTTGCTRCTTACCCACCCAAACACACCTCAGAGTAAAATCTAAGTGACTATAAATAGTTTGGGATCCTTTAAAGCAAAATACAGGTGCAGTGTAACCACATCATTTGGTCCAAGTTTCACAGATGACAGAAATAAAAATCCTACTGAAAGCTGTGGTTAGTTTTCAAAAGCCTGGAGCACTCCCTGAAGTCAGTAACAGTGCTGTTTTCCCACCGATTTCAACAGGCGCAGGGTTGGCAGCCATGCTGAACGCTTTTGAAAATGCTGCTCTGCAATTGTGCATGCGGCCTGTTCGTTCGCCCCTTGTGTGCTCACTAATGTTTCACCATTGTAAGACATAGCAGGGTCTGGCAGCTTTACTCATCGCCAGCATAAGTGGTTAACAGATACAGGTTAGTAACTAAATATACAGCATAATTGCTATGGTGCCCAAAGCTCTTAATAACAAGTATTGTCAAATTTTTATGTTGGGAAGCAAGAAAGTACAGGTAGATAACTGTTCTCACATCGGAGCAGTTTGTCTGGGTTTACACGGGTAGTTTGCAGTGTACTGAGTCATGATGTTTTGTTTGTTCTTTGTTTCCCCCATGATTGCATCTGTGTGCAAATCCCTGAGTTTTCTTAGGGTGTACTCCAGGAATGAGGTGAGTGAGAGGAGCAAGCCCTGCTGGGAGGGCAGAGGCAGGATTCAAATTGGCTTTTGGTTTCAGTAGGAGACAGGGAAGAACAGCCAGGAGTCTGGGTGTGGAGGAAATATGTCAAGACTCTGAGCCAGAGCTGGATGGCACTGAAAAGCAGGGAAGGCAGGAACAGAGTTGGTAGGGTCTTGTTGAAGCCACCTGACAAGTACACCTGAGGTGGAGTGGTGTAAGGCCAGCCTACAGAAAAGAAATAGGCCAGTGAAGAGGAGGGACTGAAGAGGTACTTTTAAAGAGATAGACAGAGTTAAGAACTGATACCTCTGCCTGTCAGCACTAGGCTGTTCTAGTGCTGAAGGCAGAAGTTTTCAGTCCTGTAAGTTATGTTTTTGTGCAGGGTTAAAGTTGGAGAAATAGAAGAACAGTGCTTTGTGCACCAGCAAGCTTCCACTTGGAGATGCCAAAGCATTTAGTTTCTGATGAATTAATCTGGACCTGGCAGAGTTGCTCTGCTGCTGCCTGACCTCTGTCTGCTCTGTGGGCTGAGCTGTGCAGTCAGGCCATATTTCTTATGGTGCTGCAGCCAGTCAACCACAAGTGATCTGGATGTCCTGCAAAGAAGAGATCAAGAGGCCCTGTGACAGTCTAGCTGCAGGTTGAATCAAAGGCAAAACTGCCCCCCCCCCCCAATTCTGGGAATATTAAAGTTTTGTAAGGGAATTGCTTGGCTTCCCTTTTCTTTTTTGCTCCTTCCTTTGTCTGTTTGCAAGAGGAGAAGGTACTACTCAGGAGAAAGGAATGAGGAAAGTGCAAGACACTGTCTCCTGATATAAATGACAGGGCCCATCCTGTAGAAAGTCTCATGTTCTTCCATCTAGGTCGTTGTGTTGGTCTTGGGAGAGTAAGACATGTTAATAATCATGGCTTGGACTGGGCAAAGAATGAGGTCTGAATTCCCCAGCCTCTTTTCCCATGACTGGGAAGAACCTGAAAATTTTCAGAAAATTTCAAAAATACTGTGAAATTGAGGGCCATTCAGAATGCAGGTCACACATCAGGCAGACCATGTGTTCTTGTTTTAATACAAGCATGTGTACAGGAGGTGGTCTTAGCCTCACTGGAACTTATCAAAAGCATAGAGAGCACCCATTGCTTCAGAAGGCTAACTCTGAAATTGCCCAAAAGTCAACAATATTGTCTGTTGCTGTTTTACTTCCCAGCCCCAGTAGATTCTGCATTGTGTTGGCCGAGGACTCTCATTTGTCCAGGCTGTTTTTTTTTTCCCCTTCCAAACCTTAAATCTGTCTGCAAGGGAATTAAGTAGTAGTACATGTATCTCGGTATGCATGCATGCACTCTCACACACATGTGCTGCAAACACAACTCATCTATGTCACAGACTGAGTCCAATTAATGAAAGGCTCCTTATGCACAAAAAGGAGCTGAGCATTTTCTTGTCCTTTAATAGTTCAGTTCTCCTGCAGCGATGCTTGGGCTTGCTTACAAAGAAGCATAGCGGCAAGATGCTACATCAGCAGTCTTCCTGAGTGCTTGGGACTGGCTGTCCTCAGCCCTCCAGAATAACCCCCCAGAAACCACGCAGAGTTGCTGCTAGTTAGAGTGAGCGAAGTCAGAACCAGGTCGCTTAGTTCCTTTATCCTGGCTTTACTGAGATATTTCAGGCATGCTTGATATAATGACAGTGTACCCAAAGGTGTGGTGGAAAATCTGGTTAAACATGCTGGCTGAGCTGCTCGGTGGATTCTCAGCTGGGACATGCTATAAGGCACAGCTCAGCACTGTTAGCACAGGAAAGACAAGAGCTGGTTCTCTCTCACTACAGCCTGAAGAAGCCACATTTTTCCATTTTGATTTTTTTTTCCATCAGCTCTTGTATCCCTACATATGTGCTGGTGTGTGTGTGTTTGTATTTCTAGTTATCTCATRTTATTTCACCTTTTTATTATGACCATATCTTGAAGCCCCATTTGGGATCAGAGACCTGTTGTACAATGCCATTTGTTTCCTTCAGATGCAGGTTCTGGAGACAGGTTATTCCCTCTCAGTTGCTGGGCCTCTCTAGCTTGTATCCACACTCCTACTGCTGGGTACTCTGGCAAATTGAAGCCCTGTAAACTTTGTATGTGATAATGTGAAGGTACAGAGAGTCTGTCTGCAGGGAAGTTCTTGTARGGTCAGGTGTTATACCAGGGTGTAACATGAGATGGAGACTCAGAAATTGGAGAGACAATCAAAACAATACTAGAAAGATATGATCTGTGGCTGTATCCTTAGGGGATTCTGCAGGCCAGCTGCCTTAACTTGGAAAGCCGGGGTAAACACTGGTGTCCAGCTCCTTGAGAAAAAAAAAAGGTGTAGCAATTTATGTCAACTCTTTGTATCGGTCTAGCCCTGCTCAGGTTTCTAGAGACTTAACGCCACATCCTGAGGTGGAGCAAACTGGTGTGGCTGTTCTGGTCCACTTGGGCATATGTCGAGATGTGATTTGGGGAGAACACCTTGATGAGGAAACACCTCCCTCAAAAAATAATTCCACTTAGCCCAAATCAAGACCAACAACTGCCTTTTATTTATTTATTTAACAGGAATTTCTGACCAACTATAGTGTGGGAAGGATGCAGGAACGCAGGATGGACTACTTCATCTTGCTTACATCAACCTGAAGTACTTTAGTGCAAGTCAGATCAATATTAAGCTGGATTTCCCCACAGTGGCACATTGCCTTATGAGACTTGCGTGCCTCTATGCTATCATCTCTGGACCAAGCCTCTCACTGGGCTACCTCAGTCATAAGGTACCCAAAATCACGTGTTCCCCTGCAGGGAAGTCCAGTGGTGTATTTTGCTGTGTTGTTTAAAAAGTTCAAAAGTGAAAAATTTCTGTTCATTTTTCCTCAACCCATAAGCTTATTTTTCCTAGGAAGAATGGGAACTTGTGAATCTGGAGAAATTGCATTTGCAATAGGGAGTGCAAGAAGCTTTTTAGCTTTTTTGAAGATTTTAAATGTATAACTGCTTAAAAGTTTTAAACAAAGGATAATAAAGGAAATGGAGAAAAGCCTAATTTTACAGACCTCTTATCGTGGTGTCAGTTTGCAGTCTGAGCTGGTTATGTTAACTTTTTCATTTGTAATAACTACAAGTCCAGCGTGATTTGGTGTTCGATTTGGGTTTTCCCCCTCATTTCAGGGAGTGGGAGCAGCTCTGCTGACACGGCTGTGGAGGGGCGCCATGAGCACCTGCGCCGTTTCCTGCTCCCTGCCCTCCACTGGCTGGCGTGCGAGGGCTCGCCCGCTGAGGAAATGGCAAAGGTGTGCAGCATCCCCACAGACAGGGCTGTCTTGGCCTTGCAGCTGTGTGGGGAGATCACAGGGACTCGGATAAAGATCACAGATACAGCTGGCTTCATTATCGTCATTAGGCTTCTTCCAGAGACTGCTGGCTCTCTTTGGCTCTGTGTCTTTGGGCTTGTACCATCAGCTGGGAGTGAAAAATCCAGACATCCTCCCTCCTGAGCCTTGCCAGGAGTGCGTCTTGTTGGTGCTCGTGGCTTTCTGTGCACACAACCATTCTGGAGGAGAGGAAATCAGACTGCCAGGCCCAGTGGCTGACATACCCGATTGCTACTCAGCGCAGCAGGTGTCCTGTAAACGTCCTTGTCTGCTGCCTCAGTTTCCCTGTGTGTAAGTAAGATTAATAATCATTGTCCTGTAAGCTCTTTTCTGGAAGAGGAAAAGGGGTGAGAATGGAGAGGGCGTAGGTGCTAGAACAACACACCTCATCAACAAAGTGGTAGGATCTGATGTTCCTAACGCTTGTTTGGCTAAGAACATGTGCCAAGGAGGCTGTTGCTCATAGACACTGAACTGAGAAATAGGAACAGGTTACCCGTGCTTCCAACTGTTGATTTCCAGTCTGCAGGAGAATTTCTTACCCTTAGATCTGCCTTTTTTTGTTCACTTTCACTGGAAAGACTGTCTCCCCACTGTAAACACACATAAGTGCTTGCATAGGGGAAAATGGCCCACATGAGCATTCCTCACTTTGTGCTCTTTCTTTTGATAAGCCTTACTATTTCTTTACCTTCGTCCTTTCAAGCATTTAGTGCTCTTCCCATCTGGGCAGTGAGCTGTTCTCGTAAAGAGTCCCTTTATTCTGGCATGCCTTTGCTTAAGCCATCAGAATAAAAACTTGCATGAGTGAGATGAAAAGAGACATACAGCACCTAAACCAACAAAGGAGACTTGGAGGAGGACAAATGGCTGGACTTGCTTTAGTTCTGAATGCACACAGGCTAATCTGTGTTTGAGCAGTGTTACTAGGTACTCAGAATCAAATTTCATTTGCGTTCTCTTTGGCGAGTAGAGAACACACACACCTAARGCAAGCCTTTGGAAGCCCTGTTTCAGTCAAAGGGCTTTGGCTCAGACCTGTCAATTTATGCTTGATTAGAGTATGTGGCAGGGGCTTAGAGTAGGAAAGGCCAAGGCCAACTGTTCCATGCACAGCCCCAAGATTTGCCTGTAYTTGTACTTGGCCAGAAGTTTCTGTATACGTGAGCAGCAGGGAGGTGATTTGCGATACTGGCATTTGTGGCTAGAGTCGAGCAGAACAAAAGCCCAGGGTCTTCATGTGAAGGGTACACAATTCTTAGTTGAGGAGCTAAGAGCTAGGAAGGCGCTTTTAAATGCACTGCTTGATAGATGGATCATTCAGCAATTTCAGCTAGAGAAACTTGGCTCAGAACTCTCAAGCCCTGGCAAAAATATGAGAAATTTGCATGTGTAATATTTACGGGGATGAATGGACTGATGGCCATCTGCTCACACTTAGTCCCTTCTTGAAGTCGCACTTCTCTGTGACAATGCATTTCCATAGCAATGCATTATGATTCATAAATGAGGGTTAATGGGTACCTGTTAAAATGAAAGTGTGTGAACAAACAGACTTTTAGGAGCGAGGCCTCTGAACAACCACCAGTAGAAAAGAAATGGAAAACGGTGCTTTCCCATTCAACAGGTGGAATCATCTCTTACGAGCGTGCTTTTTCAGATATATTCAGGCTTTTATGAGTCTGCTAACCCACTTGTATTGCGTTGCTCATGATCTAGATGTTTCCTGCACATGAGTTGGACAAATTCTTCAGGAAAACCTATTTTTGGATGTATTTTTGTAGTTGCAGTTTCACTGAGGGAACAGTTTCTGGGTGGAACTTCCTTGGGACTCCTTCTCAATTAACTGTTCATACTRTGCCTAGGTATGAGACAGGGGAAGACCCAGCTGATGCATGTGAGAAAAAGAACATCATATTATTTACAAATGACCAGACACAGGAACTCTCCTCTGTGTGCTTCGTTCTGAAACTTGTGCCACTGCTTCCTCTTTGCCCATAAACTCGTTTATTAGGTTTAACAAAGCAGACATTAATAGATACCTTATCAGTAGGAAAAATAGCTATTAAAATCAATCATGGAATTATTATATCCCCAACAACATGAATTGTATTTGTGCATGGAATACCAATGTAGCATTTGCATACAAATGAACTTAGGTTGTTTATATTGTGTTGCTGTTTACTGTTAGCAGTGATAATTACTGGGCTGGGCAAAACCTGTATGGGTCATTTTCAGCTTGGATTCTGAAGGAAATGAGTCTGCACAAGTGCATTATCTGTCTCGTTTGTCAGTCTCCTCTTAATAGCTTTTGAATGCATTGACTAATTTCATCCAAATTTGACACAGGGGTAGAGGTTTCTGTGGTGAGGAGATGAAGGGACAAAGGACAGAGGTACCCGGTGAACTAGGATTCATTAATTCCGTGGCTCAAAGAACAGTTTGTTTGGAATTAACCTCAGAAATTGCTCTTTCACTAGGCCCAGAGCTTCCTGCAAGAGCATGGTGGTTTTGACTATGTTTTACTTAAATCATTGGAATAATTCTATTTCAGCCTGCCTGGCAGGGAGGTTTGCATTTATCTTCCAAAACAGGTTTTCACTTACATGTTTATTAAGTTTTGAAAAGTCAAATCACGTTAAAATTCCTCAGAGGATTCAGAGAAGGAGCACTTTCTTACAAGTGTTATTCTCAGAGGGATGGGAGGGGGGAGATCAGGAAGAAGTACTAGTCCATCCTTTAGAATAGTTCAGCCATACATAAACACAATTTTACCTTTAGAAATTGCTGATCCTAAATTCTGTTAGTAGATAGGYAGAACTTGTCTAGGCCTCTTCCCTCAAGATTAAATCATATCTTCTTTTTCAGTTTAGAAGATGCAGGTATTCACCAAACCGTGCTGCAAATCTGATTCCAAAAATGGTTGTCACAACTGAGAAAGAAGGAAAGGAGTGTCTGAGTTATGGGATGGTGACATCTGCAATCTGCCTTCCCTGCTGAGAAGAACACGTGACCAGGCCTTTAATAAAGACCACCTCTGTGTAAAGTAACTTCCAGCACTGCATGGAGAAACCAGCTGAAGTGAGATGCTGTTGAATGTGAGTAAAATAGCCAGAATCTGGCAGTCTGTGTAGAATAAGAGACTTTTTATGGGGTAAGGCTTGCCAGTARTTTGCAGCTCCTCCAGGGAGGTTCAGATCATGTTGCAGGCCAGTTTCTCATCTCAAGACTATGAAGTGATTCTGCATTCATGACCATTACCATGCCAACAGGTTATCAGATCTTTAGGTTTTTCCTTTCTGCAAAGGCACAGATTCTCAAATTAATTTTCAACATACTGAAAAGCATGAAGTGGAAATGAAGAGAAACTACTTGGTTTTGGATGCTAGTGTCGCATGTTTGAGGTAATTTGATGTAGTTTGTTTGTCAAGCCCAACTATTCTTTGCCACAGCACAAACATCAGGTCTGTATCCTGCAAAGAATAAAGCAGAGATTTAACTTCAGATGGCAGGAGCAATTGCTTCTGGAAAGAGCACTACTGGCAAAGTGACAGCAGGTCACAGCAGCTGCCTAAGAACAGATACTCATTTATACTCAGATGCTGCTTGAGCACAGCCACTTATCTGCCTTATCTCAAGGTCAGAAAGAAGTAAAACTTCCGCAGTGATCCCGTTGAGGATGATGGATGATCTGCATGGTCAGTGCTCAAAAACTGTAGCCTTTAATTTTCCCAGTAAGTCAGTGCAGACTCTTTTCCTCTCCTTAGATGTGGAAGCTGTCATTCTGCTGTAGAACCCTTTCTTTRTCTCTCGTATTTATGGATAAAGCAGCTAAGTGAGACATTGTCCTGTCCACACAGGGGTTTTTGCTGAAATAACTTAAAAAAAAAAAAATGTAAAAAATAATACATTTTCCAGTAAAATTTCTAAGCGTACACCTGACATAGGGGCCACTGAGTTCGCTAGAAGATGCATTATAAGTCCACCAGATAGTTCCAAGTTGCTTTTGTTCTTTAGGATTCAGAATGTAAATTTACTTGACACTTTTTCTGGATGGTGCAATGTCTGAAATTCCTATAAAACCAGAAGTGTTCCTAGATGGAAATGCTAGGAGATCAAAAAAGATGAAAAACAAGGTGAAATATGTAAGAGTGAAGAAAGCAAAAGAGGGAAAAACAATAATTGGGAAAAAATGTTGATTTGTTTCATAAAAAAATTTCAAATAAGTGTTTTTCCCCAGCACTTGGAGGGTGTGGGGCTGAAAGAGGGAAAATGCCTTTTATAGGTAAAAATCATGTGGAAATTTTTATAGCTATTMGTTATTAACTTGCTGCTACTGCTATTTCTGTCAGTTTCCCAAAGATGGAGTGAGTGGGGAAATCTAACAAAATGAAATGCTCTCAGAACTCAGCTTTTGCTTCTCACTGAATGTCACCAGTCTAAATCCAAGCAGTATGAAGTCTGTTATTTAACATTACCTTGAAGGCAAATTTTTGTGCCAAATTTGAAATAAAAGGCTGTGATTTGTATTTCCTACTTTTCATCAAAAACGAGGAATATGCAAATTAAACAGAATTTCCTGTTTCCAACCTTTCAGCAAGTGCACGGTTCAGTTTGCATTCCTCTCCCGTTGCAGAAAAAGAGATGCACTTGAAAAAGGATGGATCCTTGCCTTTATATTATGTCTGCAAGAATAAATATCAAACATGTCTGGACACGACACGATCTTAGTAAGGGCTTTGATTCATAAGTGGGAACAATTTATATTGGGATAGCTGTTGTTATTCCTGCCGAGCACTCTGCTCCAGCCCTCAGAGGATACCACCTGCGCTGCAGGGGTGTCTCAGCTGGTCATAAAGCAGCCGAACTGCCACAGCTTATAGGCAAACAAGTTAAAGTAAACTAGCACTGATTTCACATAGCTTACAGTGTGACCAGATGCACGAGAACTTCATTAGTGCTAGATCTTCAGCTCATGATTATCCCCCTAAGACATCAAGTAGACACAGCTATTCCAGTTGCACCAGGTGAATATCTGGCTCGTGTTGTGAGGCCCACCTACAAATGGTATCAAGAACTATGCAGAAATTAATTGGTGTTACTTACAATAGAAGATAAGACTGTAATGGAGTCAGTGTTCTACAGTTTCTGCCGTTTTTCCACTGTTGAAGGGACACCATTATGCTAGGTTTTTATTTTAGAGACTGGTCACCAGTTCAGGTTCTCTAGGGAAAAGGCAAAGCATTTGGAAGCTCAAGTTTTGAGCCTGGCTGCCTGTTTTATGGACTGTGCAGGGACAAAAATATGAAACGTAATGGAGGAGATGTGTTGTGCAGCAGAAGAGTGGCACCAAATGTGACCAGGCCTTGTGTTCACCACAGCTACTAGAAGTGGTGGAGATGAGTGTACAGAGAGTATCTTGCAGCAGCTAATAGTCAACAGTGGTTCTTAGTGTTTGTCCTTCAAGAGGAGCCATAGGCAACCTATGGGTAGATATTCGCTGCCTCTTCATTAAATTTGCTGTTGCAGTCATCTTTTGACACAATACCCTGGCATATCGTTAGGGAGTAGAGTAGGCCAAGTAAAATAAGGAGTTGCTGTTGCTTTCTCACAGTCCTGTCTGCAGGATTTCTGAGGTGAAGCGGCCAAGCTCTTTGTTTGATGTCCCTGCCCAGCACTAGCCCTTGTGTTTCCTGAAGGTATCGCCACAAGGTGGGGTCGCATTGTGGCTTGTCCCATGCCATTCCCATTCTCCGTCTGGCACTAAGCAGGCTGGGCAAAGGCTGCCAGGTCCAGGACTCCCATTGCTGCTCCCCACCCTTTCCAAGCTCCGGTTTAATGCATGAGCAGGAGGAGAGAACTTCCCAGTCTGGCTGTGCATTTTGGTGCAGTGATCAACAGCAGCATGGCTAATAGGCTGTTTAAATGGCTGTAATTAGGCTTCAGAGTAACCCTTATGATGAAAGGGGGAAATCTCACATTCCTCTGCACACTATCATTTCAGGATATCTGGCAGCACCCCAAAAGACAAAACTGCATCTCTTTATACCACCAGACCTACCTGTGTGCTAGGAACATGTCTCACCTTTAGTTTATAGAGAACGGCATTTTTTTCTAGAAAAATATCCATGCACTTTTGAATTAGTATTCTGTTTTCCCCAAGCCTGTGGGTTGTTCTCTACCCAGCATGTAAGCATTTTGCAAATATTTGACTGGAAAAGGCAGAGATAAGTGCAGGTGATAATTTGCTATTACTGCAGCAGACATGCCTCTACCAAGCTGCTTGGTAACTGCAAGATACTTTTCAGCTTATCATATCCTACAGTAAGGCTGTATAATATGGCCTTTACTAAGAGATCAGCTGTAACCTGCACCTTCTATTTATTCATTTATCCACAATCAATTCAGTTTGAATATCAGAAATGCAGACAATTACTTATTGCACTGGTCCTCTTTTTTCCCCCACCCCCCATTTCAGACAAACTGGGTTACATAGTAGGAGAAATGAAAAGGATGATGTTGCTACTGTTAAATGCTAGTGTTATCTTAGCACAGGGTTATCCCAAACAAGGACTTCTTTCTTTCAATGCCTCTCCATTTTGTGGGGAGAGCATTTTGGAGAATCTCCTCTGAAGTGCAATCTTGTGTTCTGTGCGGCTTGTTCCAACTCCATTTTGAAGGATATTAGCAGTCTCCATCCTCCTCCTAATTCCACTGCCATAAAACATCCTTCTTACTCAAGAAGTAGAATGCCTAGATCCACCTTCTTGCCTCCTGGCTAATTACTGTCATTATCTGGCTAGACAAACTTGTCAGGAGATTAGAATCTCCTCACAAAACAGGGTCACCTTAGGAAGTTCTTGCTATCCGGTTTTGTGTAAATCAGTCACCTCTACAAATAAATCTGGCTGCTCAGATTCTTGAGAATTCACACGCTCCCAGGAGAGGAGCAGAAAAGCATTTCCACATATGAGCTGCTTCAAAAGACACTGGGCGTTCCCACTGGCATCAGTGGGGCAAAGACTACGCCCACTCTCTTGCACCTGCTGAAGGAGTTGTCTTTTAAAGATACTGAAAAGTACTAACCACTTGCCTCAATTTCATTGCCTGGATGTATCATTAATGAAATAAAGTCGTTATATTCTACTTATTGTATTCTTTATCCCTGTGCTTCTGCAGTTTACTTCATTAACTCCACAGCCCGCTTAGACATGCTGGGGTATGGAGAAAAGGCAGAAAGAAGCCACAAACTAGGATAGTCTTTTTTTTTTTTAAAGGCCTCAGATAATTCCAGCTTAAGACTCCAAACTAAAAAATTTTTAAAACCCACTTAAAACAGAAGCTTAGCTTAAAGCTCACAAATAATTCTGTCAGTATGGTTCCACTGAGACTACTCTTGTGGCTACAGTCAACTTCTGCTCTTTTTTAAGGGTTCAGTACTTCACTGGTTGTAGGTGCAGAGAGTCTTGCTCTCTCTAGGCCTTTTGTTTCTGTGTTTTTGAGACTGTAGGTCTCCTTGTGCTTAGGCAGCTGAAGAGAGCCAAGTGCCTCACACCAAAACCTGTTACCCAATTCCCTTTCTAAGTAGGTGAGAAGAAACAATCCTTCCTCTCATAAACCTTTGGTGACACTTCACTTCACACACTAGCCCACATACAGCCCAACATGCCAGTACGTCACTAATGTTCTAAATAACTGTATTGCATTTTAACAAGCCTGTGGCATCAGGGAAATTTATATTACCCCACAAATGCTCTAAAACGGAAATGCATGCAGTTATAGGGTACTGTAGCTACAGCTAAACAAAACACTCCCTTCCTCAGCTATTGTAGCAACCTAAATTACAGATAGTTCGGGCTGTCTTGTACATCAGGGATGCTTCCTTGAATCTGCTTAGGCTAGGAGACCTGCCTTAAAAAATGGTTTTCTTCCCAACTGCCTGCTAAACCTGCTAAGCCCTGGTCTCTGCAAGAACAGATCGTGCAGAATACAAATACTGTGGGGGGGGAGGGTTAATTAACTTACCTGGGAATAGACACTCATGGAGAAATGGGCTCTCCTGGAGAAGCCCTGTGATTCTCCACAGAGACAAAAGTGACTGGGAACAACAGAGCTGAAGGAGGGTACTGTAATAGTGACTGTGAGGGAAGGGGAAGGAAAGGAGAGGGAAGGGAGAGGAGAGGAGAGGAGAGGGAAGGGAGAGGAGAGGGAAGGGAGAGAAGAGAGGAAAGGGGAAAGCGGAAAGGAAGGATGTGCTACAAGAGCTGGAAAACCTACAGCCATCCTTGAGAGAGAGGACTGCAATGTCATGTGGCTAGAGTATAATGAGACCATCCAGATCTATTGGTTGCCAATTCTGGTTTTGTATAATTGACTTTCGCCTCCCAGTGCCCTGGTTTCCAGATCAGTAAAGCGAGAATAATAGTGATCTCCTTTGCAGCATGCTTTGAGATATAATGCTGGAAGAATGCCAGATTAAAATGAAGGTGTTTTTTATATACCCCTGTGCCAGATACTGGAAGCAGCTTCTCATTCTTTAGTAGGAGACACACAGAACTACAGTGGAAGAAGGGTGCTTTGAGCACAGAGGCTGATGCTGAGGAGTCAGGCAACTGTAATCCTCCTTCCTGTGTACCCACACTGTGAGACAGCCTAAGCATATGAGATATTTTCCCCCTAGGTCATGTACAATATGCACAGGTACTCACATCACCGGCAGCTAGTCAGTATTAAGTTCTCTCATTTTGGCTGTGTGCGTATGTCTAGGCCTTGCTGCAATCCACTATTCAAACCATACCTTGCAGTCAAAAACAATTACATTCTCCTTGAACTTTTCTGTGCCCTTCGTCTGTATGATACCTGCGTGTTTCACAAGAATAAGTCTCTTGTTGAAACATTCGCTTAGACATTGGTCCCTGTTGTACAGACTCAGCTGAGGCTAGTAATGCTGAAGTTAGAAAAGATTATCCTTTCCTTTTGGTGACTGTTATTTCCTGCACTTTGGCAAGTCTAGTCCATGGCTGTGAGATGAGCATCCAGCAAAAGGGGTGCGTGCACACACAATTAGTGAGCAACTCTGAAAAATCTTAGTTCATTACTTTTCTCAGCAGGAGCAGGATATTGCCAAGTCCTCAGGGCACCAACTGGCTGYCCTAATCCTTTCTCTTCCTACAGTTCCCTGCTTCACTTACACATCGTAGTCCAAATTCAGCAGATGTTGAAGCTGGGATGCTACAGACAATAGCCTTCTCTGATTCATCCTTAGAGCAGGCCCTGTCCTGTGTAGCAAAGGAAGCAAAGTAAAATATTACCTGTGTGGGTAATGAGGCTGTTTCATAATGCACTCACACAAGACAGCCAAATTAGAGTTGTACAGACATGCTATTTCCAAAGGTACCCAAATAAATTAAACATCCTACTTCCTTCATAATGGCCCTATTTGGACAGATTTGTGACCTAACCATCTCAGAGGTGATTCCTACTGCCTGGCAGCCTTTACAGCTCAGGAGTGAGTACAGTGGATGGGGGCGTTATGTCAGGCTGCTGAGCCATTCTTCAAGTAGTCACACTTCTGAGCGTTTGTATAGCGGTGCTGTGACTTGGCCCTGAGGGGAAGGAGAGGGTCACAACTGAAAAAACACTAGGCACTAGTCCAGAGGTCTGTTAGCTCAGCTTGGTCCCTGCAAAAGACTTCTTCTAAAACAGCAGTTCGTAAATCTAGTTTGTGTACCCAGATCACAGCAGCTGTACCACCAGTGGAGGTAGGAAGTAGTTTGGCGGCCAAACATTCTTTCAGGAGAATAAGAGGCTTCAGTCCCTGAGCAAGGGACATGCCTTGATTTCTAATATGCAAGCAATCAACCTTGTCACCCAGCTAGCTGTGAGCAGGCCCTTGCACTTACTTATGCACCTCTGAAGGAGAGGTGCATTCTATTTTGTACCCAAGTTTTGTTCACRGGTCCGAGTCAAGCACTGTGGTTTTGTGGAGGCCAACTGTCTTTATCTTACCTGGGCTTCAAAGTTTCCTGAAGTTCTTCCTTTCCTTTAGAGCTTCCTGCAGCCAGCAGGCTCTTTGGAGAGAGCCCTCCCCAGTCTAACCACTTTCATTCAGCATATCTGGGCTGGAAGAGACTGAACTGAATCCAACTGTTCAGCATTTGGCTTCTCTCCTGTCCCAAGAAAGGTCTCTAACCATGGGCCTTTTCTGCAATGTGTTGCCTGTTTTAGGCATGTGTTCTGTTTTTATGACTAGCTATTTATCACACAGTCTCAAAACAAATGACTTCACCTCACAGTGCTTCTGTCACTACCTTGTAGCAGGAGAGACCCAAGTCTTATCCATCAGCTGCAGTCAGAGCTGTCTTCCCATGCATAAGCACAGACATATTTCCTAGGCTTTTGGGGGGGTCTTCCTCTGGTTTTCCCCCTGCCAGCTGAGCCCACTCTGCTATACAAAGCTGGCTTCTCCTAGAGTTTAAGCTTGGGCCTCAGTATCCCAAGCAGTTGACAGACCACCTGCCCCCTTCATTGCTAGTTAGGTGTGCTCTGTCTTTCAACTGCAAGGAGTTAGGCCAAAACAGGAGAGCTCCAACAAGAGAACAGGAGAAAAAATGCAATGACCCCAAGTGTTTATGGTCTTGTGATAACTAAGGTTGCTAAAGGCACAGGAAATGCAGGTGCCGAATATATAAAGGAGGCCTTTGCAACCAATAGTACTGCTGCCCTACACTTCTGCCAATATGCTGCTTCTGGTCCCTCCCAAGCAGTCATTCTCACTTTTTCATTCTTTTATAACTGGTTTCCATTGTACTAGCTAAGTATGATAGTACAGCCAAGAGCAAATGACATATTCCAGAGAACAGCTGATAGAGTGCAAGCACTGCTGAACGGCTTTTGAGAAAATGTTCTTACTGGGGTGCACACTAGGGCTTGAACTACCTTCCATTCATGCTGAGTAAGGCTACTAACCCAGTGGGAACCACTTCTACATATCTTATTCTCCCACTGAAGTGCTTCTACTTTGGTTTCCTCAGCTTTCTATAAGACCTGAGAGATGCTTGGTACATGAGTCGTTCTCTAAGGCAGTAGCTGTGCCACGTTCCCTCAAACCAGGGCCACGCATATCAGAATTCTCACCCTCAGCTCAACTTCTTGATATGAGTGAAGGGGAACAGGTAAAGCAGGAGATACTGAGACAGTAGCTCTGCTCTGAGCGCGCCACAGTTGTAAAAAAGAGCAGATTGTTCCTGTCTTCTAGTGAGCAAGGACACTGCTGGCTCTGACACAGACTAGCTCCTGACAGCTCTGCTGGGTTGCAGAGTCAGAACAATATAGAATAGACCTCTAAGTACCTAAAGCAGCTCCAGCAAAATCAGAGGGAGAGCCAAAAAGCTCCATTACAGCCTGTTGGTCTATGTACTTGCCTGAGATTAACTGGACTAATAAGTGCTGTTCTGCTGGTTTCAGATCTCAAGTGATTCATTTCTATCAGAGCCATCTCTCAGAGGGATGGAGATGCTGAGCTTCTGGGTCGTGGTCCCCCTTCCTCCATATCACCGCCAGCTCTTTGGTTTGGTACGATACCATCAGGGGCGAGTTACGCAGGCTAGATTCAATTTCAAGTTCAGTCTCAGGACTCCCAAATCAAAGAAGATGCTTCAGAATTACCCACACTAGGTGCCAGAAACCTTTAGCCTGTTCAGCAGTCTCCATGTTCTCTGTGTTATTCTCCTGCTAGTGTACACAGCTCTGTAACCATTTGGGAAGTCTGGCAGAGCATAAACAAAATATATTGACGCAAGTAACAACCCAAAACAAAGCTGTCAACTCAGCAGGTAGGTTTGCATTCAAGGTGCAGAGTTAATGATGACCAGTGAAACCAGACACCAAGCCACTGGTGTCGGACACACAGTAGCCAGATTATTCATGAAACTTCCTAGATATCCACCATGATCTCAGTTATGACTTAGAAATGAAGAGAACAAGTCACGTCAATTTGTATTCTGGCATTATTTAGTCTACCTGTTTTTGTGGGAAATTCTCTTCTGCCCCCTCTATGAAAACAAAACAGTTGGCTTGTGTCTGCAGACCTGAGTGCTCATGTTTTATGAAGAACTGAATTACTTTAGTGTTTGTTTGTTTGATTGTTCATTAAATGCAAAGTAAAAGTGCTCTTTAATCCCCTCCTGTCTTTCTGGCTGAACAGGTTCACCCTCAGTTCAGAGCCATGAGGTCATGGCAGGAACGTTGCACCCCTCCGCTGGCTTTCCTTCTCCACTGACTCTTGTGGAGGGGTAGCTTGCCTTTTGCAAGGATCGTTTGAATTTGTGCTAGGAAGCAGCGCCCCAGCACAGGCTGCCTGGTACTGCACTCGTGGTTTTCATTCTTTTGGCCTGCATTTAGGCACCTGCCTCCCAGAAAAGAAAGATTCATGTCTTCTCTTCAGAAAGTAGGACCTCCTTGCCACAATGGAAAAATGACTGAGCTGTGCTTAAAGCTGCTGGGCTGAAGTTACCTTCCATTACCTTTACAGTCACAGCAGAAACCTCTTGCAAATGCTTTGTATGCAGACTTACTTTTCTATATCTGAGTAAAATTGCATTGAGTCCATTCATCTCACTGATGAGGCTTGTCCACTACATCAAGCCATTCAGACAGAACAGGCAAGTGTATTTATGCATTGCAACTGGTCTTTCACAAATTACTTTGGTCTGATTTGTGGAAACCTCTTCCTTCCTCCCCATCCTCTAACTCCTTTTCCTGCTGTGCAAAAGAACAGTGTAAGCTTCCAACACTGCCTCAGACAAAACACTCGAGGGTCTTACAAAGTTGTTGTACTTTCTGGCATACTGCTTCCTCTCCTTCTGTCTGGAGGATTTAGAGTTTGGCCCTGGGGGAACTTATCTCCCTATGCCCTTTCCTCTTGTATCACTTGCTAAAGCCAGTCCTATCTCCACAAATCCATGGGACAGTGATGGGGAATGAGGGAAAGAAAAGAGGTAATGGCACTAATGTAAAACAGCAGTGTATTTGAGTGCTTGTTTAGTACTTCACAAACCCCCTCAGAGGGGGGTGGAAGTAGACATAAAGGAAACTGAGAAGAATAACTTCATTGGCCAGGACTGTTGATTTTGGTGGGTCTGTGAAAATCTTTTTCCACACTAGAAGCCCTGTCACCATACAGTAGATAGTTCTTCCCTGAGCTGGAACACTGGCGCTTTGTATGCTGGGCCATTTTTCGTAATGACAGCGTCAGTACAGAAGGAATGGTCAAACGTTTATTAGTTTATGAGTCCAGGACCAAACATGTTACAGTGATGTGGTCACACAATTTCCTAGTGATCAGCGGTACTTGAAATCCAAGTTAAGATGACACACAAAGTTGAAAAATAACAAAGGATCCAGTGAGAGAAATGCAACACCCAGGAAACACTTACTGGGCTGAGCACATCTTTTGGGGGACGATATATTCACTCTACTTGCTGGTAATGCATTGTTCTGCCAAACCTTCTGATACCTTGAAATCTACTTTCTGGAAAAAAAAACTTCATGTCACGTCACGTCACGTCACGTCACGTCACATCACATCACATCACATCACATCACATCATTGTTGGCTCTTAACTATGGTGAAACATAATTGTGCCCTGTGGCTGAAAGACAAACAAAAGAAGCCATCTCTTCAAGCCGAAGAGTAACACTGAAAACTTACGTGTCACAGCAAATGGGATATACACTGAAGAAAGTAAAAGGTGAAGGCAGGCAAAAATGAGAGAAAAAAAAGAAAAGAAGAAAAACAATAACATAACATATTGACACCATTATGTTCGCTAGACTTTGATAAGCCCTGTATGAATTTTTAGGTGATACTTGAACCAGTTTATACTTTTGACCCTTACTTCATCTTGTGGAAACGAGTTCCGCAGGTGAAAGATGCACTAAAAAGGTGAAAAAGGATAACAGTCCCAATGAGCAAATTCAAGTGGCAGGCTTAAAGCAAATCATTGTGTGAAAAAGTTCTGTTTTAGAACTGCAGTGTAATAATTTTGATTATTGTTTCCTACTTTTTATATTTTGAGAAAAAGTGAAAGATCATTCCCTGGTCACCATTTCTCTGTGTCACTCTGGAGCTCTAGCATGTTCCTCTTTGGTCCTTTTCTTTTCAAGTTAGAGAGGCCTAATCTATTTTACTGAAGCCATTTGATATCCCTCATCAACCATGTCACCTTAGACATTTACTAATTCTGGAAAAAAAAAAAGGGGGCATAGCAATGGGATGACCAAGACTGCAAATGGATTCAAGGTGTTACTGCAGTATGAATGTACACAGGGGCACAACTTTTTTTCCTATGACCTTCTAACACCCTCTTTGGGCTTTTTTTGACCTCTGCAGAGCACTGTGGAGGAGGAGGAGGAGGAGGAGGAAGACTCATGCTACATCTTTACTGCACAATTTTAGGAAGGTCTTTGAGTTTTACTCCCAGAATCTGATGAGATAGTTTTTAGGAAGAATAGGCAAGGCTTTGGAGAAAGAATAGGCACGACTGTGGGCGGTGTGGGAAACGGTGATGTCTAAGGGTAGAGAAGATTCTGCTGTAGCAAAGACATGGTTTGCAAAGCATGGCTCATGTTGTAACTCTCTCTCTCTCTCCTTTCTTATCACAAAGAGGGTTTATTTTCTGGTCCTCTATAGCATTCAGCTATGACTGACCTGTAGATCCAATGACCTTTTTTGCCTGTCTTCTGAATTTCCAAGGGATGCCTGAGTGAGGTTCATCAAGGGAGGAAGAAAAAACAGAACAAAGCCTCTTTGGTTTCGGTTAAGGTAGCACTGAACACAAGAGAGCAGAGCTTGAATATGAATCAAAAATTTAAATCTACCTCAGGCTCCTCCAGAGGCCTTAAGAAAAGCTGAAATTCCAAATTGACTGTCTAGACTACTCCTGCCATAGCAGAGCTTGGATGCGGAGCAGGGCCAAAGAGCAGTGTGGGATCTGGGACTGTCAGCACATCTCTGGCTGTCAGATCCACACTGTGGCATGATCCAGAGAGATTTGACATGTACATGCTGTCTCCTTTCCTGCATCTTTAGGAGCATGATAAGAACTATCTCCATCACACCCCTGATGCAACTCTGTCACAAAGGCAAGTCAGTGCACAGTTTTTTTCCAAGCACTTAAAAAACATAAAGCTAGATATTTCTGTTGCCTAAGAAAATTGTCATGACCACCCTTTCTCTCCAGGCCTAGAATGTCTTTGAGACACTCTTTTCAGAGCAGTGATGTCCTCAGAAATAGCCTAAGCAGAGTAACTGCTGCCAGGCAGATGTGTTTCCTATGATTGTTCAGACTCAGATAAGCTTTCACGACAAAAAGTGCCACTACTTTGAATGCACTGAATTCCTCTTGGCCTTCTAAACCCTGGAGATCTAAGAGAAAGAGAAGTTGGTCCCTTCCTGTCGATTTCTTCTCATCCTTTTTCCCCCGTTCACCAAGTTTCTGTGAAACTGCACTTGTGTAAATGCTTCCTGAAAGTCAGTAATTGAAGTCAGGGGGGTTGCATGGGGATAAGTGAAGACAGAGTTTCTTATTAGTCCACATTACAAAGTGCACAAAGAGGACAGAAACAATCAGGAGTCTCAAATCTCAAATTATGTTTGCACTTCTTTGATTTTAAATGAGGTATATTTGACATGGAATTGCTGAGACAAGAAGCATGGCACTGCTGCCTGCTGCTATAAAGTACAGTGTAACTAAGACCATATACTCAGAAATCACAAGGAGAGCCCTCACAAAACCCTTATGATTGGCTTAAGCTCAAAGAGATGTGGCATTTTAGCCTGCATAGTTTGAACTGCATTTATTTGCTAATCATCTTTCAGAATTCAGGGGTCAAGCATTTTAATTTCTTTCTGCAACCCTGTGGGCTAGAAATGTGGTTCTTTTTGCTTTCTTCCTTTAAAGCAAAAGGTGGGAATCTCATATAATTGCTCTGTTCCAGGAGTTGTCTGCTCCAGCTGTAAAGGAGAAAGATTTTCTGACAAGAAGAGCTGAGAAGAAGGTGACACTGCACATCATTTTCTGGCAAGTGCTGGATTAGGCCCCTTGCCAGCTTTCTGGGAAACCCAAGTTGTTGGTTCCTCTTTCTGGCTTTGTTTCATGAGACTTCTCTTTTCTGGTTGACGTCTGTGTTTGCCGTCCCTGAAACTGATGACAAGATCAGCCTGATATCAGGAGGAGCAGCAGAAGCTCCAAGCTGGTAAACAGACATCCCATTGCACCTTAATCTGTATTCATTAGCTCTGGCTGTCTTGTTTGTCAGTAACAATACATTTTTTCCTGAGGACCTGGCATCCCTTTAAGTTGCAACTCTCAGAATACTTTAAACAAGTATCGTTGCTATCATTATGATATGACCCTTCAGCCAAATACCCAGAGCAACCATCAGTCTGTCTAAGGCTTCTTCTCAGGAGTAAATGAAAGTATTGCTCCAGCTCCTTCCCCAAACTTCACCTTCTGGGAAGCACAGCTAAAACTTTCCTAGTCATTGAGACAGCTTTTCTCCTACTTCTAATTCTTCCCCAGCCCCAAAATACAGAGAGTCTGCTTTCTGATGCCCCACTATTTTCTCTCAAGCAAGTACCACTCCCCGTACACATCACTGGCGCCTGGAGTGGGGGACATTCTTTGTCAGTCTGCATGGTCAGATCCTGCTACGCTTTGCAACTCTGCAGACTGCAGCTGTTTCTGCTTTAGCCAAACATACAGCAAATTCAGTGCCTCTCTGCTACAACTAGATTTATTAAAACCTCAGGATGGAAGGAATTCTGTTGTTATCAAACCTGCTGAACACACTCTGCAAACATGCTGACTAAGAAACGCAGAACAAAAAAAGAGCCTGTGAGCTAGTTGCTGTTCAGACAGACAGACCTGCAGACTTGCAGAACAAATTTTTTTCCTTTTCCTCTCAGTCAAACCCAAGCTTCTTCAACGAGCTCAATCCTTTTCTTTTGTACGGTCAGAATGACCTCTCACCTGGGGCTTGCCTACCCAATTGGTAAGCCCTTTAATAATGATAATCCATTATCGCTACTTTACGCATCAAAACTCAGACAAGCTCCTGCCAAACAAGAGAACTCAGCAGATGAACTGTAGGTGCAAAGCGCAATCATTTCAACAAATGATGCTATCCACAGGTGTCTTTTCTCTTTCCCCTCAATAGAAGGAAGAGATTTCTGCCCCTCCAAATCTTGCAGAAACAGGGTTTATAATTAATCACTTCAGTACTGAGCTTACCCAGACATAAGATCACCCTGCTGTAGATGTACTATGTGCTAAGGATGCAGCTGGCCAAGCCTCACTGTGTCCCAGTGTCTCTCCAAGAGCACTTCAGAGATAGACTGGAGAGGAGTACTGGATCAGCACCAGCCATCCGAGGCTTTGTCTTGCTGCCATGTTGTATGCAGTTCTCTGCGCTGCTTCGTAGCCCTGTATAACGTTCCTAGCCTTTGTTCAGGTCTAGTGGTACCTCCTGCTTTATGTGACTATGTGGCACCTAACAGAGGGAGTTCTGTGATCTGAATTGAGGATTAACTGTCTGTGACAAATTCTTCGTGGAGGAAACAACATTATCACACCTCATTCCTGCTTCTCTTAGAGACTACTGCTTCTGGTATCATTTTGGAGTGGGCACTGGGAGGTGACAGTGAATCTGTACACACTGCAGTCCCTTATAAGGCACAAGTAATTTACAGTAGAGCCCCCTTTGCATCCTGAGACTAAAAGAGGGAGGCCTGTCCTGTAGAAGGCAGTGCATGCAGTGGACATGCTGTATTCTGCCAAGGGATGGGAAGGATTATCACTGCAAATACTTGGGCTGTTCTGCGTAGCCCTTCTTCATTTCATCCTGTCACTTCAGTTGACACAGTTCGTCATACTTGCTATGGAGAACCTGCTGGCATCTTTTAGATCTATGTAAATTGTGGTGTTGATGTATTCAGCAGCTTCCTCTTGAAAAGCTCTATTGGGTGACTTTCACACTGCCCCCACAGAATCCTATTTCTTGAAATCAATGGGAAATCTGGGTGTGGTGAAGAGTCAAGATCAGAACTGTAAACCAGATGATAAAGAGAAGTGAATCAGTAGGAAATGCTCTTGGGGAAAAACATATTCCTTTCCCATAAATTAAAAGCATAGGGAATGGCTCAGGAATAGCTTCTCTCCAACATGCAAGATATTATATTTCAAGCATAATGGTCTATTAGGGCTTTCTAATAGGTTGAAGACAGGAAAACACACATGCTAAATAAATTGTTCTAGCCATCTAATAAAATTGGTTTCTGGAGAAGGAAATGCAAATTTGCGTGGTTGCTCCAAGGATGCTTTCAGACCTCTTGTATAGTATTAGCATGTCCTGTGGCAGAGCCCAGTCCCCAACAAATTGACGTGCTGTGTACTATGCCCCAAAAATGTTTGATGTGGCTATTCAGGCTTCAGATGCTCAGCCCTAGAGAACGTTATTCTGATGTGTCCAAATCTCTAAGGTACTCTGAAAGCCTCCCCTGTTTACTGGCTACTCCTGAAATATATCTGGCAAGTCATTTTGGAACTTGCTTCCATCCTTTTGTTTGTTGACCTTATTTAATTATTGTTATTTCAACTTTATTACTGACTTTATTCTCTCTTCTTTGTTTTATAAACCAGTGGTACTTAGCCTGGTGTGGGTCATAAGTCATCAAAAGGTTGTCCATGACATCATTGCAAATTAAATAAAAACACATAAAAACATGTCCATGCATGCAGAGAACCAAACTGGGGAGACAGAAATAGTAAATGAATATTCAAAGTGTCACTGACAACAGTCACAATGTTTGTGATACTGTTTGTTCATGTGAGCTGTACTGGCACAAGCCGATTCTTGGATTTTGTCCCCAGAAGATTAGGTGGACTTGCATTAAAAGACAGATTGAGAGACAGCATTCCCAGCTGTGGAAGTCACCACTCACGTTGCCTGTGCCCAGATAGCATTTCTCATGCTCCTCCCCTGTCCCTGTTACCAAGGCTCTGCTTCTGCCACCTCCCCAACTTGGGACTTTCTGTATTGCTTATGGGGCAGTGTTTGTGGGGCTGAGTGCCTTTTTATGAGCTGTTTCATCATGTTGTTTGAATCATGAACAGCAGCAGGGCTAATAAAAGAACCTTTGAGTGCTCTGCAGATGGAAGATGTCATACTGGGAAAATCAATCCGCAGATCTACTCTTTGATGGAATCTAGCTGCAGGCAGATGCTTTCATGTACAGCAGCATCTTCCCAGACAGATTATTTCCTTGCTCACATTGTATACAGTAGTGCAAGTCCTGGGATAAGCAGCTTCACACTACAGCACTTTCATAAACACAGCTACAGAGTTCCTTTCTCATCTAGGTTGCTTCCCTTTTGTAGTGTTTTGGATGAATCGGAGGAAAAACAGACAGGCAGTGACCATCTGACTCCGTAAATCTAGTTCCAGCGCTCACAGGTAGTGATTCAACAGTGGATTGCAGGAGTGGCCTGTTCAGCGCATGCAAGGTGCATTCACCTCTCCCTCTAGACCCCAGTGCAATACACACTGAAGTAAATGAGACAAAGCAGAAATTCAGTGCATCCAGTTGCTCAGAAGAAAAGGCAGGAATTTGATTTGTCAACATTTTCATCTAGTTTCCTCAACATTTTTTAAGTAAAAAATATGCAACCACCTCCATTGCTAGGAGTGAAATGATAAGGATCAGATAGGAACTTTTTGTTCAGACAGCTGTGCAGAAATGGTCTGCAGTTCTCATCAGAAGACATGACGTATTGAAACATGTTGTGATACTTTCTTTTATCACTCATTATTGCATTTGCACTTAGAAACCCGTGACCAGCCAAGTGTTATGCATGCCAACATCCAAAAAACCTCCATAGAGAAAAGGAAATCCCTTTATACATCCAGATCTCATATCGCATGCTGAGACTGTAATAAACCTAAACCATCGACTTTTTTATGAGCCTACGTTTTGGCCAGGAGTTTCTTCGCAGTAAGATTTCGTTCAGTTTCTATTTCCAACGACTATAACTAATCCGGTAAATTCCCTGCTAATCTAATCTAGCCTGACTCAGCTACTTTCTTTGAGGTTTATTTGCTTTTTATCTCAGTGTCAAGTATCARACATTAACAGCCTTCTACAAGAGAACTGCCATGCAGAGCCAGTCCTGGGGAAACAGAAAAATACAGTGTAGTGAAGGGATTGTGAGCTTCTTGAGTGAGGACTGCCTCTTGCAATGGAGATTGTTTCCTAAGGCACCCTTCCACTCCACTTGCCTTTGTAACCCCCTCCCTCTACTCCTCCGTGTCCTAAACACCCCCTGGGGCAACATGAAAAGGCACTTATTTACCTGGAAAGGCAACATTAGGAGAATGACTGTGTGCTCTGTCTTTGGTATGAAAAGTGAAGTTTTTTTGTCCTTTAAACAAAAAATGTTTCATTTTTTTGCTTTTCTTTTTTATTTACTTCTCAGCATACATTTTTCTTCCTTACCTCTTGGTCCTGTTTTGCTGCCCACAGCCCTGTCCATTCTTTTCTGGAAGCTGCCACTTCCAGGAGATGCAACTTTGCATTACCCCCAGACTGAACAGTTGGCTCTACTCTACATTGTGCATGAGAGGGACTATTAAAAAGAGAGAGGGAGAGTGAAATTTCACCCCGGGCATTTTCATTCTGACATYCCCAAATTCCCCTGTAAGTGTTGTTAAAATTTAAACCGGGTTATTACTATTTGGCAGTTCCAGCCATGGAGCAGAGCACTATCTCCATCTTTCCTACACAGGGCTTCAGTGATTTTCTCGTAAATATTTGGACTCTTTATTGTTTTGCTGTTTGTTCTTCTAAAGTGCAGAAAGGTTATTTCACCTCAGATCTCGGGGTTAATGGCAGTCAAGACGAAGAGGGTGTGAAGCAGCTTATATGTGTACAGAGAAAGCCTGGTGCCCTTTCTATTTATAGCTCTTCTTGAACTTTCATTCATTTAGTTGCTATTTTGGTATGGCAAACATTCCACCTCTCAGGGAAAGTAYGTTAGCAGTGCAAGTGCGTAGGAAGGAGAACACACTGGTCGTGCAAACAAATATTTAATGGTTCTAGAAGCAATTGCCTTTCCCAGAAAGCATATATAACCAAAGTGATACAAAAGTGTATTTTCCCATTTATGTTCATTTAGCCACTGAGCAGAGCAATGCTTTGAGATAACCCCAAATCTGCTACATCATTGATTTTTAAATCAAAGGAATTTTTAATGTTTCTATTCTCAGTAGAGTAGATTTTTCCAGTAAAATGAATACCCATGGTCACTTGTGCCATGCTCTGCCTTCTGGCTAGACAGCTGGCTAACAAGAATTAAAAAGCTACAGGTGGGACTTTTAATCATGGCCTAGGGGGGTTCCTTAGACATTCAGCATCTTGCATCTTTCTGTCAGGGCACGGTGAGGACTGGCTGCTGTCACAGAGATGGGGAGCCAGGAGACACGAGGGATCCCCTGGCCAGCAGGGCAGGGGCTTCGCCAGCCAGGGCCCGTCCCACCACCCCCAGAGAGGGAGCAGGGCAGGCTGGGGGGCAGCCAGGTTCATCCAAGAGTCACGATTGCCAGGCAGGTCTGTGCTGGTGAGGCAGGGCTGAGGTCAAGCTGGGAACACGAGTCAGGGGGTCAGGATCAGGCTCAGTGTCAGACCAGGATCAGACACGGCCATGTGGTCACTAGGCAAGTCCATAGGGACAAGGCAGGTTCAAGGCCAGGCCAGGAAGTCAGTCCACAGATCAGGGTCTTGGTCTGGATCAAGAGGGCCCATGGCCAGGCGCAGGCAGGGCTGTGATGCAGCGGGAGCTGTAGCTCTCAGGGCCAAGCATTGGAGCCTCAGCGTGTGAAAGCATCTCCCCTGGGCAAGGGTTGGCTCTGGCTGTGGCCACCCTGCAGCGCTGGCTGGGAGGCTCTTCAGGGTCAGCAGAGGGAAGGGACCGCCGTTGGCTGCGCTGGCTCTGAGCTGCCCCCAGCCCTATCAGCTGGAAGGGGGATGCACTCAGAGCCCAGCCACTTCCATCGCCTCAGAAAATCCATCCTAAAATCCCAAGGCCCCAGCTCCTGTCCATGAGCAGCAGTTTGCTCTGGACGTCCCATTCATTTGCATGGAGGTCCTTCTACAAATTACAGGAACCGCTGACAGACATGAAGGATAACTACTTCACTTCTAACAGAGCTAAACGGAGATACAACAGGGTTACTTCCCACATGTAGCACTAAGCAAGGAAGCATAGGTTTTTGGTGACCCATAGCCACTCCCAAGAGACAGACCTAAACAACCTCGTGCCTAGATGGTCTATCACCTTGGTTCTTGAGCCAGGAGCACACACAGGCATGAGGGGGCTATTTCCAATTGCCCCTGACTGCTCAGCCCAAATGACCAGGCACCTGTCTGCAGCTGCTTGAAATAAGAACAGTCTTTGTCTTGAAACAACCCCCTGAATCCCTGTTACCCTGACCTATGCTCTAGTAGCCTCTATGGCAGTGGGGGCTACAAGCAGAGGATCATCCCAGTACTGCTTGCTTGCTCGATGGTGGGACTGCAAAAGAGGGAGACGGTTGGAAGTGGCTGACTCCAGAGTTATCAGCTCTAGCTAGCTGTCAACTGCATTGCCATCCTGTGTGTTGCAGAAGGCATGAGAAACTCCATTAACCCACCTGGCCAGCAGGAATGAAATGATCTTAGTTAGAACTGCTGATAGTCCTTGTGAGAGGTGCTAGGCAGGTATCACTGGCACAAGCTATAGCTCTATGTAGCCATACTGCATATGGCAGGTGTGGTAGCAGGGTAAAAGGGAAGGTCAGAGTTTTGCAGCGGGTGACCTCATATGAATCTGTCCTCATCCCAGCATGCTGTGGACTACATCATTAACTGATGTAAATTGGCTTTTGTGCACCCGTGATTTTCTCTGGCCAGAGTTCTAGCATTTTCTAAAGACTGAATTCTGTTTTAAGTCCTACTCGTTGCTTCAAAGAGAGAAGATGCGTGACTTCAGGCAAAAGGCCAGATCCTTGCATGGGGTAACCTGCCTTAGCATTATTGCAGGGTACAGTGACTAATGATGTTGCTGTCCCTGGAGGAAGGGGAGAGCTTGCTGGCTATATCCTCCACACTTAAGGGTCTCTGTACTTGGTATATTGGGACTCCCTGGCCATACTACAGCCATACTTGCAATTAACACCTTGCTCCACATTATCATTATTTAGCCATCATAGTCACAAAGTCTTAGATCTTTCCTTCACTCTCTCATTAGCCTGGCTAATTGAAAGACAGTATTTTGAAGTAACCCAGAACTGGTTGGTTCCACTTCCTTTTCCCATTCTCCAATAATAATTGCATCCACCAATACAGACCTTCTTGCACACTGAAATGCCCTGTCACTGAGTACAGCACTGACGCCTATAATGTAGCCCAGCTCAAATGCCCTTTGGGTTCTGCCTGCCTCCTGAGCAGGTGGGGCTTCCTTTGGAGAAACAGTCTGTGCCATTGGCTTCAATAGAAACGAATTCATGGGAAAAAATTCTGGACATGGTCTGGTGTGGCCCATAATTCAAGGCCTTATGTAAGGCATATGTGCGAGCAGGCAGAATCTGGGTTGCACTGCTAGTTCTCATTCTGACTTTTGAGCCTGACTTTGCAACCTCAATAACACTGCAAAGCAGGCTGGGGGAGGGGACTGTACATGTGTCATGTCACTAGGACTTGAGGCAAGCATTTTCAAATTTTAAGTCCAGAGAACTGTTCAGTGGTCTGTAGTGGGCCAATCTGAGCTGTGCTGAATACAGTGAGAAGTGAAAACAGACGTGGCATGTGTCACTTACTGCACGACAAGATACAGATATACTTGTCATGAAGAGGTTAGACATTCAGGTTTAGATACGCAAAAGATCTTTTTCTTGCAGCAAGAATTAAGGATCTTACTATCTCAGAGGATCTGACCCTCCTCCCACAAGTTTGGAGAGACCCAGCAGTGTTCTTATGTAACCTCAAGTAAGAGGAGACTCACGGATACTTTTGTCTGTCTGTCAGTTATAGTGGAGCTATTAGAAAGGTTTAAAAAAAAAAAGATCAGTAGAAGATTGCTTTCCTAATTCATCACCTTTACTGTCTCTTCCCTGGAGCACAGAGAAGTCACTAGGAAGACCTGCCTTAGGAGTTCCCTGGGTCAGGAATGAAGGATTTCATTGCTAATAAACGGTAGAAAACCAGGAGCTGTAAGCCAGCTTACAGGTTGAGGAACTCCTTAATGCTTTTGGGACAGACACTACCATCTGTTGCAAACATCTTTACTTCCAATGGGAGAGGCATTGCTTGCTGCTGTTTTCTCTCATCTAATCCTGCCTACTGATACCTCTATTCACAGGCTTTTGTTTACCAAAGCTGCCTTTACAGGGTTGCTTTATTCTCTACTAACAATGTTGTAGCCAGGTTAGGAACCCAGGTGTGACACAAGACCTGCTACCAAAGTTCTCCCTCTTGCTCAGGGTAAGACATTTCCTTGAAACATGAACACTCTCCCCTTGCAACCATGATCTTTATTTCTACTCAAGGTTTTGCAGGGCATGCACTGGGCTTGTTACATTAGCACCAGACTGCTTGGTATGGTGCTAATTCCGGAACTTCCCCTGATTTCACTAGCCTGAAGGATTAATGGCCCCCTTCATCCAGCTCGTATCCCCAACTTCCACACACCATCATCTGTTTCCTTGCATCTCACACAAGCAAAATGATCCCCATACCTCAGTTAGGACAAGGAGGAGTGAACATCCAGGAACTTCCCTCTCCCCTTTCTCCCTCCTAACCCATGAGTTTGGGCTACAATTGCTAGAATCTATTAATCAATGAATTAATTGAGTAGTATTGATACACTTTTTCTTTTCTTCTGGTTACGGACACAAATGAGAAATCTTGGCCAATTCTTAGTAGATATTGAAGATACAGATGCAAAATGACAGTTGAAGTCAAGCTTTTTGTTGCTTTGGAAAAAGGAATTGAATAAACTCAGGGATTTATGGCCGAGAGGAGCCCCTTTCTGTTTATCACAGGCGAGGTCACTCCGTCATCATATAGGAGAATAATACAGAGAAGCCACTAGTCTCAGCTTGAGGAAAACTGAGAACCCGTTACTTCTGCCTCTTTCTAATTGTATGTGAGTTTATCTGAAGAGGCGGAAGGTCTTCCACTAGATAGAATAATAAAAGACAGAACTTCGCTAATCCGTTTCTGTAATCAGTTTACAGAGGCAAACAACTTTGCAAGCGCTTTGTTCAAGAAGCGTTGCACTTTCTCTCTGTTCTAGGGTTAAGATCTGAGGGCAGAAGCAAACATTTAGAAGAGAGTTGTCCTGTGACTGTAAACAAAAATGTATATATCGATACTGACATCTCCTATGGCTTGAGCAATCCTGGACATGGGGCGAGGTCATTCACACTTTCATGTGCTAGCCAGAGAGTTGAATTCTCACACCCTTATCTATTATACGGGCTAAGGCGTCACTCTGTTTTCTCTTCTATCTGCATAACCAGATGTTGAGCAACTGGAATGTCATTCCAGAAATTCTGACTGGCTTGGGTGTGTGCTCCTCACAGGAATTACTTCTGGGAATTGTTCAGAAGGACCAAACAATATGGTCTCCAAAAATTATGTTGCTGTACAGCACACATTTAAATGAATTGCATAATTTAGCCAAATGTTATACCTCTATTGTAGAATAGCAGACCCCTCTACCTGCTATTTTAAAATGTGATCCAGCTCCTAGGAGCTGTGTGCTGTTTACATATGTATAGTGTTTGCTTWTGGTATATGTATGTGCCAATATATGGAATTAGGGTTTATTTAATATTTCATGCTGTTTCAAAGTTACAGCAGACAGTATGCAAACTCCCATAGCCCCATGTCTTCATAATTCAGTCCCATAATTCATTTCATTCAGATACATTTAGGGCACATTTCCAAATGGATGTTAAATTGCAGCAGGGACCAACATTGGCAAAGGGAATAACCTTCAGTTCAAGTAGAAATTACTTTCTCTGGCTCTGGACAAAACCCTGGCATCTACAACGAAAGACTGCATCACTCTGMGCAAGCAGGCATGGCTTGCAGAACAGACCAGCTGAGCCATCGACCTGTCTTCCATGTCTGCTGAGCCCTGATCTCTCCAGGAATATACRTGGGGGGAATCATCCACAAAGGACTGTTGCAGGACAGTCCCTATCCAGAGGCCAGAGACAGAGGAATTGTACTCCAGAGGGCTGAATGAGCTACACATCCCTCCCAGGCATAGCAGTGGCCCCCAAAGCTGGCAATAACAGCCAGACAGAAACAGTCCTTGAACAGCCAAGTCTGCATCATTGCTACATCACATGGAGTCATTCTGGCTTTGCCTAAACTGTTCACATCAGTATCTGAAGGCTACATCAGACTCCCTCATTGTCTGTACTGTTTACGTGCTGGCTGGCACTTTGGCTTTAACCTGAAGCAAATCAGCTCGTTCTCCAGGGAGGAAAACTCACTCCTAAGAGTGAGAACTGGTCACCTGGCAATGTGACAGTCATCAGCTGTTGGAGCAGCAAAGTCCAGAGCAAGACTGGCTTCCTAAAGACACATGGATGTAGTTCAGAAGAACATAATGATGAGTTATGTCCTTTTTATTCACTCAATGGCTTCCTTTTTTAAGCTCTTTTTCAGGTACTTTAAGGAAAGCCAGAGCAGTCTGACAAAGCAGCCAAGATAGCTGGAAATCCAAAGAAAGCCAAAAAGTGAAAACACTTTGGGTGCCAGTCACCAAAATGCAAGGGTCAATTTGGGCTCCAGCAGCTCAAGGGCCAGAACGCAGAGAAGTGTCTCCTGAAGGAATTATCCTGCACCCTTCTGCTGCCAAGGAGCAGGCAGTAGAGAGCTGTCTGCCATTCACAGCAGCATAGAGTAAAACAGAAGGCTCAGTCTAGCTTATATACACAGAGTTCAGTGGATGTTATCTGGTTGCCTTAGGATACAGCTGGCATTATATTTTAAATATGATCCAAAGCTTGTTTATCCAAAAGCAATCAAGGTCTTATAAATGGAGCAATAACAAAAAGAGAAACAGGGCCATGAAAGGGATGTAGTTAACATTCTCTGAACAAACCAAAGGGATGAAACAGCTGCACTGAGTAATGAGAACTGGCCAGATCTGCAGGATATTAACAAATTCATTCTGCTCATGTGTGCAACACTCCAAGCTTTAGTGACTTTTGTAAAGGTTGAGATTTCCATTCCATTGGCTTGATTCTGCTTGTTCTTGTTGCCAAAGCTGATGTAACCAAGTGGCTGCCCATGCAGCTACCTAACCACTGTGCCTGACTCACCGCTTGCATGGCTTCTGAGTCCCCCTCTGAACAGCTAACCACTTCATTGGCCACCTGGTCCTAAAACTCCTTTCAGTCTCTGCTGCTTTGAATCTCAGAGCTCAGAGCTCCACGAGTATTAAATGACAACATGCCATGTTTGATGCTTGAGTTCCCAGTCATTTACATGCGGCAAGTGACCAAGGCTTGCAGACCCTTCAGACTGTGGTTAAAAGAAAAGCCACAGTATTATCTACATGGTCTTATGGCAAGAAAGATGCACAGCACTGGGTCTCATCCTCTGAAATCACTGGAAAGCCTGTCGTCTTACAGCAGGAGGGTTAGACCAGGTGATCTCCAGAGGTGCCGTCCAACCTCAGCAATTCTGTGATAGAGCTCACCTCCGCAGGTCTTAAACTGTAATGAATTTCCTTCCTCCACCCCCACTGTGCAATTGCCCTTTCAGAGGTCTCCTGAGCTTTTGTGCAGGGAGGGCAACAAGATGAACTCATACCTCCTTCCACGCTGTTGTTGTCACCATCATCTTCAGCCTGTGGCCAAGCATGTAGCCTTTAAATGGAGGATAAGGCTAGACTTAGCAGTATGTCTTTGCGATGCCTTGAAACCTGGCCCTCTTTGGAAAATTAACAATCAAAGATAAATTCAACTGTAATGGTAAGAAATGCTACTCATTTAAAAACTTTGGCTGGCAATCATACCTCATGTAGTTSGGATATGTTCTTAGCTTACTGTACAACCACATTTCAGCTGTGCATTATGCAACTGCTATTAGCATTAATGAGCTCCAAGGCTAACATACTGATACTGTTCCTAGAAACAATTTGACCGAGAATGCACTCTTTTGGACCAGTTAGGGGAGTTAAATGAAGCAGAGGGGACTTGCATACTTTGCTGCTTTATGGAGTGCCCGAATCCAAACCCAGATGTTGGTCTGGTGTTCGTTTGTGAATTTTATAAATCAAAAACAATTGCTGTCTCTGTCCAAGGTCAAAATTGGACTCTGGCTAGGAATAACATCTCCCAGACGTTGATGAGTTTGATATCCACCCTGACATGAATCTAGGGGACCAATTTAAAAAACACAGTATTAAAAACTCCAACCTAAAGAGCAAAATAAAGTTCACCCCTAGACTGTGAGGACAACTTGCCATGGAAGTTTCATTTAATCCTCATTTTGAGTCAGATGAAAATAACTTTCAGATGCTAACATTATAGTACTGGTTCACACTTACTGCAAGCCTCCTGTCTTAAAAGGAAGAGCCACAAGGGCCCTGAGCATAGCTGCACCCGTCTCGAATAGATCACTGAAGTCAAGAAATTGGTGTTAGTTTCTAGTGACTGAAGTTCTTATTTGTTTTTGGACTGGCAAAGTAAACCCCAGTTCCCTGGGGCTGACAGAACTGAAATTGAGGTCTCAAATTTGTATGCACTCTCCAAAGGCTGCACTTGCTCTCACCGAGGACTGTTTGCGTGTCCAGACTAGGCAGTGGTGCAGCCAAGGACTTAGCTGCACAAACCGGTGCTGATTTTGCTTTTGCAAAATGCAAACACCCTCAATTACCTGTAGAAAATCCTCACCAACTCGAGATTTCTGATCTGCTTGGATGTGGCACTTCCTATCATGTGTCCTGGCAGCTGTGCTGGTCTTCATTTGGAGAAAAGCCTGGAGGAAGACAAGGGGAAAGATGGTAGCTTTAGTTGAAAGGCAAGCGGATCAAAGGCAGCTGATTAACATCTGAGTCTGTCATCGGGACAGTGTCTGAGTTCAGCCTTCCCCCATATTGCCCCCTTAGAGAATGGTCACTCCTTTGTTTGCGTGAAAGCATCTTGGGTAAGGGGAGCCCATGCATGGGTCACACATCAAACAAACGCAGGCAGAAGCCCAGACCAAACACACATCTGGAACAGGCAAGGTGCAACTGGAGATTCTCACGATGCTCTCAGCCAAACACGAGACCCGAAAGACCAGTGGGAGGCAGACAGGTAACCAGAGAATAAAAACCAGGGTTCTTGAGCATGTAAACAATAAAACCACAAAACAACCACACTTACCCTGTAAAATGGCACCGCGCTTGCAGGGCCAAACAGCTGGCCAGATGCACAGGCTTAAAACAGCGTCACTCAAACACTGTACAGCCTCTGATTTGCTGCCTCGTGCCTAAAAGCCATGACATCCTCAGAGGTGTCATAAAGTGATGTTGAGGGGAAAATTGCCCCCATCGCATCTCTGAGATCTGCTTTCATGTGTGGAGATACTGCAGTGACAGGCTGCAGTGCTGGGCCTAGTCCTGATCTACAGATATAAATCAGAAAGAGCTTTGCTAAAGTAAACAGAATTACTCCAGAGTAAACTGGGAATGAGGAAGAAGTCCGCAGACTTCATTCGCATGATCTCATGCTGTTTTGCAAACCTGAGCAATCCTGTTTTCCACAGCCAGACTGCAGAAGCACACTTAGCTGCCTACACATAGGTTTGTCTACAGCACCCAAGTACCCCTGTGCAATGTTTGGATGCTTACAGAGATTTAGGGATTTAGGAGTTAAGAGATACCTGGGGGATTGTCCGAAGCACGAGAGCAGGTTATACACCCAGGGCTTAATGAAGGGCTGTGTTGTGGAGGAGTGATGCACTTCACTCATAAAAGAGAAGCAGCGCTACGTTTATTGCTATAAGATAGCAACTTAACAAAGTTCAGTTGTAAATAAGAATGATTTAACGAGGTTCGATTGGCAAGGTTCACTCAGTTATTTACTGCATGAAGGACAGGGTCAGATGCGTGTGCAACAGAGACCCTCCCGTTGAGTCATGAGGTTCGGAAAGGACTCCCTTGCTTTCCAAACTCCTTCGGAGAGGAGCCTAGGGTGCTGCTGGATCCAATCGTAACCCCTGACTTGGTCAACGGTTTATGTCTAAAGGAGTGTGTGCGAAGGGGACCCTCCCGTTGAGTCATGAGGTTCAGAAAGGACCCCCTTACTTTCTAAACTCCTTCGGAGAGGAGCCTAGGTGCGGCTGGATCCAATCCTAGTCTCAGACTTGGTCAATGGTTTATGTCTAAGGGATTATGTGCACAAGTAATCAGAGATATAACTCAGCAAAGTTTTGCGAAGTTCGCAAAAGTTCAGCATGCTATTAATCACTTACCAAGGATCTGTCACGGGTAAGGAATCTCTCAACCTCGAGGAGTAACCCTGAGAGGCGTCCCTGCTCAGGAGGAGGTTCTGCRGTGCAGCCCGCTGCCGTGCAGGAGAGCTCAATGGGCTCTGGGCTGCCCCCTATTTATGGGGGGGGAGATGATTGACTCATAGTCATATTTGCATGCTAGACGGGTCTTAGTTGGTGCATGCTCAACTAGGCCTTGCCTACATGCTGTTTACAGGAAGGTCAGGTTGAGGGGGAGAGAGCACATCGGGGGGGCGGTGGGGGGAAGGAGCACACCATCACAGGCTGTCTGCCCCATCACTGCTGTAACAGATGGTGCTTAGAGGAGGCTTCCTCCCCCAGTACATCTACCACTTCTCACCCATTCCCTTTGAGTTCAGGGGAAACATCCTCAAAAAGCTGGGCCTTGATCATGTCACCCCAAGCCTGCYTTTCTCTCATTGCTTCCTTTAAGCCCTAGTGGGATTATAACCTTTTCCAGGTGGAGATTTAGCTGTTTATTATAAACATGTTGACAGGATGCTCTGGCTTTAGCCAAAAAAGCTGGACTGCTGCACAGAGGGGATCCTGCCCTTCATCAGCATCTTCCCACCTAGCACCTCTGCTTTTCTAGGGTACAGGGCCAGGGATCAGGCCTTCCCTTGGGCCATTCAGCCATTAGCTCAGGCAATCTGTATGTGTAAATGTTATTGCCATAGCTTTATAATGTAGAGTTGATGCCCCAACCATACTCAGGTTCCAGGTTTTACGATCTTGGATGCAGCCTAAAAATAACTTGGGAATGAAAATGTTTTTTTCACTTGGAGGCACAGATAAAGCTTAAAAGATGCTTTATATGACCAGGGGCCAACCTATCCCAGAACAAAACTACCCCCAAATTTACATGAGAAAGAGGCATCTTTAGCAGAAAGTAAACCACTCTTGCCTTTTTCCCATCTCAGTTGATAAGCTGCTGGCATACTTTTCTCTTGTCCCTTTTGCAGATTGGCTACTGATGCTCTACTCTCTAATTAGGCCCACTCCAGCTTTGTGGAGGACGTGATAGTCTGCATATACAAAATGGGTACGCAACAAATGTACGTCTGCTGGGCTGCAGTGTTCCTGTCCTCAAAGCGCAGAGCTCACCTACATGCATCTGTTTTCTTCATGGAGCTCCTAAGATATAAAAGCAATTTTCTCTGCCAGGTAAGGAGGAACATGCTGCCAACTAAACATGGTTAGTTGCAGGAGTTGGTTGCAGGGATACAGTAATATATACAGACAGCTAGGTAGAAATTCAACCTGCAGGCCCAAGGGATTCAGAGCAGGGGCCACACTGTACTGTGTTGGTTGTGTTATCTTGCTGATCCTGCATGTTGTCTCCTGCACCTGCTGTCCTGTACTGTCACTTCACCAGTGACAGTCAGGACCCTTTTCTCAGGAGAAACCTCTCAAAATACTAACACTTCCTGACCTTTRCATCCCATACAAGCTACCCTCACTGTGTGGCCAGGTGAGCTGCCCTGACTAGCATGGGACAGGCCCCAACATTTCCTCAGTTATCAGTATGGATAACAAAAAATCCCTCTGACTGCACAGGAAGGTGAAAAGCTGCATTATCTTATCTGAGGAAGGCCGAGCTTTAAATGCACCAGACAGTCTAGCTCGACTGTCTGAGCACTCTGGTGTTTGCATTCCCAACAACCTTACCAGTAATTAACAATGGAAATTTCATTCCCACATGCCCTTGGATAACAGGGCAATTTAAAGGAGGTGCTTTTCTTAGCCCATCAAATACTTGACAGGGTGTTATGAAGCTGGTTAATTTGTATATGTGCAGTGCTTGGGATGAGAGCTGTTACCTTACAACAAAGTGGATAATCCTCTGTTTTCTGTCATAGGCTTCTGTGGGACCTTGGTACCTCCTTAGGTACAGTTTTTAAAAGCTCCTATATGATTTAGGATTCCTTCACACAGTTCATCGGGCAGGCCCTGTAGACAGGTCAATAGTGTGGATGCAGATTGGGCTTGGAGCTGCAGGGAACCAGTGCACATCACTGGGCTGACCGGCCTTTGAAAACAATTCCAAGCATTCATGAGCTTCAGGAGAAATCCCTCCAGAAAAACTAGCTCCTTTAGAAACTGCCCACCCAGTCCCTGCTCTGTACTAGTGCCTAGCTCAGTGCCAGAGACTCACTGAGCCCTACGTGCATCATGTCGTGCTTACTTGGCCCTCCCAGGCTCAGGTACCAAGAACTTCACGTATGACCCCCCTGCTCCCTGAATGCAACAAGTTAAGGGGGCATGATGTGATGCTGACACCGTGCACAGCAATAGTCCAAATCCATATATTGGGAACATGCTGTGATTGATGTGATGGGGTTATAAGCAGACTTTGCATCAACCGGGATCCCAGGCAGTTTGTCACTGGGAGGAGAGGGCAGCCTGTTGTGTTCTGCAGAGCCTCTGTTGCACACAGCCCTAGCCCGTGCCTCAGTCTGAAGTACATGGAGGAGACCTGTGGCAAACACTGCCGTGGTGTCCTTACAGTACTCAAAGACCTTGTCCACTGCTGTCCAGACAGTAGGAAATTCTTGGCCCACTCCCCATTCAGCATAGGATAAAAACCTAATCATTGGGGAGCCTCTTTATGCTTTTGCTGCCCAGCCCCAACCTTCCTCTCCGTGGCTGCTGCCTACCACACCTATGTTGCTCCAGCTGCAGCAGTCATCAGGGCACAAAAGCGAGGGTTTTCTGCAGCACTGAGGTAACTCACCAGGCTTTTGGGTCAGAGTCGAACCTGGACTATCCTGCATGGGACTTGGGGCAGAAACAGGCCCATCCCTGCCCTCCCGCTACCCTGCAGCAATCTACGTCCTTGAGACCCTGAGGACTGGGAAGGAGATGGCATGAGCATTACAACTTCACAAATGTTAAGCACCATACTCACGCTTGCTTTTCTTTCCTTTGCAGATTCCTCTGACAAAGAAGGAGCTCTTGGCAGCCATCCTGCCTTGCCCACGTGTTGCTGCCAGCCTCCTCAGGTGCACATTGCCCTCCTGGGAGAGCACTGCAGCTCCTCCGCAAGACCCCAGGTGCTGTATCTGCCCCTCCAGCCAGGCCACCTTCGCCAGTCTCTGGTCATTCAAGTCCTGTGTTGACCCAAAGGGAAAGTCCATCTTGTTGGCCATGTTGCAGGATTAAGTTTGCTAGTCCTTGCCATGGTGCCTGGCTATGCACTTTGTCCAGACTCTTGTGTGGGCAGGAGTTGGTTGGTAGGCACCCTGGTRTCACAGAGAAGCAGCATGAGGAAGGACAGAAATAAGGCTTTCACATGTGAGGCCTTTCATGAGTGGTGTGTGCACTGGTATCTCAGAGTTATCCACATGAGACAGGCAAAAGAATAGCACAGTGCTTCCTGGAGGGGCCTGGAGTTGAAGCAGCAAAGGTTTGTGAGAGCAACCGCTCTCCAGAAATCTTTGAGATACACATGTAGTGGGGCTTTTGGCCCAGGGATCCAACAGCATATAAAGGATATGCGAGGACCTTCTCTACCAACCRCTTCAGTCTACCCATCTGCTCCTATCACACCATGCTAGGTGCTAGCATGGGCATAGCTGACCTGAACAGTACGTTGGTGCGCCCAGATAAACCCACTAGGGCTGTGAGATATGTGTTTCCTAAGGTCACAGTGGGTGGTTGTGCAAGTATCTGTATTATCAAAACTACCGAATGGCAGGTCCTTGGGCTCTCCTGCACCAGCAAAAACTGAGTAAGAAAACAAGTTGGAGGGAATAGCTCTGACCTTTGCATTTTTGCTCCTCCTCCTCCTCCTCCTCCCAGGGCAAACAACTGGCACAGAGATGAAGCCAGTGTCATTGTGAATGGAGCAGGCCACGGAAGATGGAAGGTGACAATGAAGGCAAGTCCCACTTCCTTTTATCAAATCTCCCCTAGTAATTCTTACACCATAGCCAACTCCCTTTGGAATAGCAGTGCTAATGAGATGCTCCCTCTTCACACAGGAGAATGGCAGCGGGTCCCAGAGCAGCAGTTCCCAGCCTCAGGAGACATCAGCTCAAAGCAGGCTGCCCCTATGGTTGTTTCAGATGGGAGTTTGATAATGGAAGAGCATGAGTCTGCCAGAAGGTGCAAAGGTCAGCAACTAGAGCTAATTAAGAACTGATTGAGAAAGCTTGGGAACTGTTAGGTCTGACATCACCCTTGTCATTAGTCCGCCTCTGTGGAACTGGGCAGGCCACGTAACCTCTTTGCAGACAAAGTGGGTAGAGAGTCTTAACTTGTGGTCTTTTTTTGGGGTGCATTCTTTCTCTCTGTCAGTGGACTGCTTACAAAGTTAGTCACCAGTGCATTTAGTGAACACCCAGGCCTGTCTGTACCTAATGCTCACCCTGCAGAGCCTATTCTGAGCTATGACTTTGACTTTTGCAATCTATGGTGGTGATGCAGTTATCCCAGGAAATTCTTGCCTGGCCCTTCACACCTCAGGAAGCTTTCCACAGAAGTCTTTTCCCCAGACGTTATCCAGGCCTGAATTTATAGTCTAGCAGCGTCACAGCTTGAGGCCTCAGCAGAGGACCTTGCATAAATAACAAGTCGCCTGTGACTAAGCAGTCAGCTGCAGTTCTAGAGTGAAGATGTTCTAAAGATTATGACATGTTTGACTACACAGAACAAAAACAAACATCTCCTCACTCGTGGACTTAGCATTTATGAATCTGCATGTGGCAAACTCTTTTGCTTTGTGTCTCTTGTTTTCCCTTTCATGATAATAGCTGGGCATGAGTTTGTGGCTTTCCTTGTTTGTTTTTAAAGGCAGTGGATGGAGTTAGAAAAAGTTTTCTGTGCAGGAGGTATGAGCCTATTGGTTTAGCTCTCTGAATAAGGGGATTATAGGCTCCGAAGCATGTGGGGAAACCCTGTTCTGGTAGGTTCTGTACACATTCCTTCAAACTGCTTTGGCGTCTCTCCAAACACAATGGTGGTTTATGTAAGGTATTGTGAGAGAATGACAGGAGTGTGAGTGTAAATCTTCTCAATAAGAGGAGAAAATATGCTTGTAATTTTGCTCAAGCCTGTTCCGGGGTAGAGAGAAAGGTAGACATGCATAATGCTAAGGAGTAAGGTAGGCGTTGCCAGTATCCACCGAGGGAGCTGGGGTGGTTTCTCACATTAGTAATGGTTCCTCCTCTCATTTTTGGGTGAATGGTTCAAAAAAATCTAGCTTGATAGTTCCTGAAACTTCATGAGCTTTGAGAAGGGGGTCCAATGTCTTAGTTCACACCAGGGCTACAGCCATTCGGAGTACCTCAGGTTTGAAGGGAGGCGAAGGCCAAGGCTGGGCTCGGCTAGGCTGTTCTGCTGCAGCTGAGCCACAAAAATAGGCTATTGCCCCCCTTGCTAAGCACTGTCCCACCCAGAGGGACATTGTGCCCCTCCAGACACACCAGACTGATCCCTCAGGGGTTGATCTTGCTCCAGGAGGAGGCAGGCTGAGAGCAGTTATTTCAGTGACCGGCAAAAACCTGTCTTGCCTCCACCACAGCCAGAACCGCCCCCGACTTTGTCCTTTCTGCCTTCCTTGAGGAGTGAATATTGACTTGCATGGTGAAAGCATTCCCCTGTCCGTGGGCATGTGGTTTACATTGCACATACAACTCTGCTAGGTTCTGTGTTTCTTCCCCAAACCATCTGTTTCTCAAAACACAGCCCTCATGGCAACTTCTGTTTTTCTTTCCTGTAGCAAATCTCCCACCTGACTAGCTGAAAGAGCTGCCTTCCATAGCCTGACCTGGGGCAARAGGAGACTCTTCCTCATAGGGAGCACTACCCTTTGCCTCCATCACTTCTCCCATTCCACACACCAATGCCCACTGATGCAGCCATAGACTAAAGCCTGGAGTGTGGCGTAGCAAAGCATTTCCCAGCCAAAAAACAACCCTTGCCTGTGGGGCAGGCTTCTAAAGGACAATGCACAGCCCTGCCTTCCTTGCAGGCCAGGGCTGATGTTTCAGGGAAAAATTACGCTGCTCCCTCTTCCTGCTTGCTGTATGAATGAGTAGTGTATGCTACTCTGTAGGACTGCTGATCCAAACTTCTTTCAAAGAGCTAAAGCCATTCACTTTGTCTTTTTAATTGCATTAGTCATACATAAAGATTGCCTGGACTGTATTGGAGTTGTGGATGCTGGCAATACCTCCCACGGTATAAATCTCTGCCAGCCCACAAGGCCGCCCGCTGTCCACAAGGTGAATTGTTCTAGGACCATCTGCACTTTGTTATGGGGCTCTTTGCACCCCCCGGGGAAAGTCTCGCAGTGGGCTTTGTCCAGGCTCTGCACTTTGTGCAAGGAGAGGGGCACCTTCGTCCCCAATGCTCCATGATCCCCCAACACCCTCCACAGGGTGACTTTGACTCCTTGCAAAGGCAAGGTGAAGACTGCCACCTACTGAGTCATGGGAACCACCTCTAGTGACACCTGAGTATGCCTTGGATGTTTCTAAGTACACAAACACACCAAGACTGATTTCCAGCAATTCAGCAGCCAGTAGCTTTATTGCAACCCAATGTGCGGCATACACATTTGTCTCAGCACACTGCGTGGCCCTTCTACACATCTCACCAGCCCCAAGGCTCTTCAATAAGTTCTGTTTGCATTTCCTTGATCCAACTGAAGCAGGTGTGCATGGCAGCAGTACTCTAGGCCTGTATCTCAGACAGCGCAGGACCTTTGGATCTGGATTGCTCCTAAACAAGATCACCCTCTTGCAGTACATTTACATTTAGACACGTCTGGTTTGGATAGCAGGACTTCAGTATGAGTTTGCTAATTGCAGCTTGCTTATTAAGGAAGAATCATCTTCAAAACCACCTCAAGGATCTGAATACCCAGTCCCTATTCATCTGTAGGGTGCTCAAGTGGCTATTCACAACTGCTGCTGAAGACTATGTCCAAGATGAAATACTAAGGAAGCCAACCACAGAGTAAATCAGGTAATCACTCCTGGGCCTCAAATACTGATGTGCTGACTAATGTCATGCTTGAGAATTTAAAAAGATCAGAAAAGACCTTTTTTTCCCCCTCTCAAAATTATGAGATTAAAAATGTTTGATCCCCCAGGAACTCTCACTAATCCCAGTCAGTACGGACACATACATACACATACATACACACACACACAGGGTAATTATAGTGTTGCCAGCTCTCCGAGGTAGATTTTTAAATCACATGTGAAGAATTCATTCTCCTTGGAGGATGCTCACTGAGACCTGCCTGCCACCTGGCCTGATGGTGCATAGCCCTCGCAGCTTCTGCTCACGCTCTTTGGTATGCAGAAGTTTTAGCCCTTGCTCCCAGGGTCATCACTCCCTGCTTCCACAAGCCAGCCAGCAGTGATGCACCACCCAGAGCTTCCCAGTCTTTCCCATCCTGGGGACTGCCATGCCATGCTCTGTTACCTTGTCACATTGCAGACAACAGCTGGGGAGATGTCAACAGCCAGCAGGGTGACCATGGGTGGGAGACATTGGGCAAAACAAAAGCCCCAGCCAGGYTGCAAAGATGTGCAAGTAACTGAGTCCCAGAGACTCAAGCTCAATACATGGCATTCCATCTGTGTGGCTCCTCAGATAGGAGGTGCTGTGCACAGGTTTACTATGGATTATCATTTCCTTGGGCCGCTGATGATCTTTGGGGCTTCAATTTTGAAGCTGCTAACTTGAGATGCTCACCAGGCCTGAATTTTCAGGAAGGGAGGGAGGGCAACTCCATTTCACGATGTCTCAAAGCAACAATGACCATTTGCAAAACATGCCTGAAACTATTGTTTACCCATCCTAAAACACCCAAACCAAAACTTTTTAGAGAAAGGGCTGTAGATTGCTGAGTAAGYGACATATCTTTTATGGAGAAAGAACAACCTAATCCCTTTTACAGAACCCTTGCCTTGCTGCTGAAATGTACAGATTTCCATTTCTGTCCCATGCATACAGAACATTAATCTCCCCACTTGGAGGCTTTTCCCCCTAGRCTAAAATGAGAGGGTAAAGTAGCATCAACGCCTTTGCTTTCCTCAGATCAAATCTTACACTGGAGCAACTTTCTCTTTAGTTTTGTGCTTGGGTCTCTGTACACATAAAGTGAGCTTTATTGTAGTTAACTTCAGTAGTCTAAAGGTTAAGCATCTCATGCCTGTCCTCCTTTATAGTCAATGGAGACAGAAAGAAACATCTCCCATAGATAATCCATCTAGATGACTTTTGATACTTCATTTTATGTCAGTTTCTCTATAGAGATGCCTTTTCCTTCACCATCTATGTCAAAACAGCTAATTTGTGCTTGATACCTGCACAGTCAGAAGGGGAACTTAGAGTGGGTGAACCACAGCCTTAGTTTCTGTAGATAATTCAATACTTTGGCTGCTACTGAAGTAAAAAAGATCACAAGGGACAGACTGGCTGTGTATAGCAGCTGAGATTTAGCAATTGAAGTCTCTAATGTGAATGGTACTAGAGGCCAGATATACTAGAATCAGATTCTTAAAGCAATTAAGATCTGATTGTATAATGAATGAATTGGAGATCACCGCAATGCTATGAGTTTCCCACCCTCATTTCAAGTAGCAAAGACTTAGGATCATGTCATTTAAGCATCTGTTGCAAGTACAATTTATTGTGCTGTTGCTGGGAGGATTATGATAAGGGAACAAAGCTGCAGAGTTAATTAATTAATGGAAGTCAGTAGTGGGTGGGGAGCACTGTGAGGCTACAGGGTTCTCCACACCTTCTGCAGGGCTCTCGTTACCCTGGAATGTACTAATGGCTGCCACCAGGCAGGAYCAGCTTTGATCTCCAGACAGTCGCAGGCCTGCTTACAGCCAGTGGGTGTGTTCAGCACTCTTCTGTTAGGCTCGATGGAAGGAGCAATTAAGCGCCATTTGTGTAGGAGATAGCCTCGAAACAAGAGAAGCCAACACCCCAAAATTACATGATGTGGCCTGCTCAAAGCTAGGCTGTATGGTTGACTGAAAGGGTCTTCTCATTCAACTTACATTCACTGGGGTAAAACATATTCTTGTTKTTTGTATTAAGTGAACATGCTCAGGACAAGTTTATTTTCTTCATCTTCCCCAATGCCTGCTTATGTCACCAATGGAATAAGCCCAGATAGGTTTTGGTTTGGTTGAATGGGACTCTCACCTGAATATCTGGTGACCAAAGGAAGGCTGAAGAACTCTTCTGAGTGAAGGCCTGCAGTGAGCCCATATGCATTATGCAGCACTGAAAAAGGGAACGATAGCAAGGTATTGCCCTCAGAAAGTTCACTAACGTCACACAATCAAAGCATGATTCAAGACATTGCTCAGCAAGTTGCTACAGGCTAAGTTACCATCTGAATGCCAAGCACATTCCAATAACTGTCTCTGAAGTACAGAGATTTCACTTCTTACTCAATATTGGTAAATATTATATCCTTCCTCTTTTCTGCAGATGTGAGAACTTCTTTTCCTAGCAGAGATGATAGGCCTGGGAACCTTTGCAAGTTCTGGGATCCAGCTAAAGCCTCTAGCGTGAAGAGATCAACCTGTTAAAAATGTGTGTTGCTGTTTAGAAAAAAGGCAAAGAATATTTGCAATAGTTACGGCAGTCCAGTAAGGAGATTTGACTTTCAGAGATGCAGAGGAACCATGGGGAGTGGGTCATTACATGCATGGACAAGCCTGGTTTGCACTCTCTTCTCCCTTCAAGAACAGTCCTCATGAGTTCAAACCTGACTTGGCCAGAGAGGAAACTGCAGAGTGGGAAATGAGCTTTGGTCTCTGCATGGATTATTGTGCAGTGAGTCACAGTGCAAGGAGAAAGAGGCTGTCAAGTGGGTGCACAAGGGAGGGACAACCTGCCCATGGCACAGCTCTGTTCTGACCTACACTGCCCTGCGCTCTGGCTGCTGGTGACAGGGAGCAGGATTGTGAAGACTACCCTTGCACACCTTCCTTCCCCCTTAAGAAAGCAAGCCGCCTATAGCTCACATGCCAAAGTGTTTTGCAGTACAGAAACCTAACATTATTTAGTGAAGCTGCTACTCATTTATAGATGGCCTGCAACAATGCTTCATTCCACTGAAATATCTTTAGACTAGTTTCCTAAGGAAATGAGTCTTAGTTCTTGTGCGATGTATGCCTGTCTGTTAGTCCACCTCTAACTGGCCAAATTCAGACACACACCAGGGATCTCAAGGATATGATGTTCCTGTGTGTTTCCTGAATACATCCCATTAGAAAAAGTACAGAAATTCCCCAAGGGCTCCCTTTGAGCAAAAAAAGGCAGTGCAAGCTCACCTCAAAGAGCCCAGAGGCTCCAGCTCTGGACAGCAATCCAGAGGAAACCTGAGATCATCTGCCCCTGGGGAGCAACTCCTTCAAATAGGCAACACAGGAGAGTCAGAGGTGTGAAGATAAGAAAACTGTATAGCAAAAAGCCTTTCTACAGCTCAATCCCATCCTTGGTTCATTCTTGCTCTGTTCACAGTGTTTATGCAAACAATTTGATAAGCCTTAAGAAGCTAAATTAGTTGGCTGTTCACCTGAGTAGCTGTCAGCTCACTGGCTGGGGGTATCTGCTGCGCAGGCAGGATAAAAGGTCAGTCCGAAACTATGATCTGGTKTAAACCTCCTGATCTGTGTCTGCAACACAAACCAGAGAAAGTCAGCAGATGGTTTCCCATCATTCCTCTCTCTGACACTAGTCCCTGTGTAACAAGGCTAAGGCGGCTCATCTCTTTAGCCACAGAGCACAATTGAAAGKGGTCACAGGAGCATTCAACTGCAGCTACACATTGCAGACCACATCAAGCATGTAAAAAATAAACAACCCGAACTCATGATCTTGAAACTGCATAGAAACCTTGTCATTTTCAAAGGTATATATTAGGGACACTTTCTTATTTGCCACCTGATTTCTCAGCTCTTTGAATGCTCTCAAATCATATTCTCAAGATTTTTGTTCACATCCCTGAGGGAATGAAATCTCTTTTAAGGTAAAAACAGAGAGATTCATGCCTCATTCAGAAATCCGCACCTTCTGGAGTCTTAAGGAACACTCAAAATATTGCCAAACATACAAGAACTGCCCATTCCTAGTGTCTAATATATCAGAGAAGTTTCCACAGGTTGTGCACAGTTTTGTATGCTGACATACACAGTTACAGTATGCAAAGAATTTTGCTTCTTGGTCTAATTGGGATTTCCTGACTCCTGCAATCTGGTCACCTGCTCTTCTCAGAGAAATGGTGGCAAATATAGCCTACAAATCCTGGGCGTCCTGGGTGTATGACGGGCAACTACGGCCTGCCCATCAAGAACTGCCTCCCTACCTTGTAGTAAGGCTAGGTTTTGTGCTGTCTGGCACAAGAAGTCATTTCCAGTCCTGACCAAAATCCTCCTGCTCTGGAAGTAGACTGGCAGTGCATTTTAATCCACCCTATTAAACCTATCAGCCTTACATATCTGAGCAGCAGTCTTCTTCCTCTACCAAGGTTCCAGTTATTGCCTCTAAAACAGCCTACAAGATTCAAAATAAGATGTGTAGGAAAAGCATACCCCCATCTTTCATTAAGTGTGCTGGAAGAGTACCCTAAATGGGAACCCCAGCTGCTTTTGTGGAGAGGTCACAAATCCAGCTGTGCTTTCTTTGGAGAATTTCTCTAGAGCAGGTATATTTTCTGTGTTAATGTTCTCTCTGTTCTCCTTCTCCCCCTAATTTATGAATAGCAGAAGGCAACAGTATCCCAGCTATGCCTTTGGTGGGTGTTTAAGAATGACTCATTAGCCTAATGGAGAGTTATCTGGGCAATAAGTGCATGAATAAGAATATGTGACAATGAGTCACCATTTGAATGTATGTGTGTCCCTGGGTGGGACAGATGCAGGTACCATTTTGTTTAGGGCTCAGTGTAGGGCAGAGTTCAAGAGGGCTTCAGGGAAGGCAGGATGCTTTTTTTATAGCTCAGCTAGAGACCCTTGCTTGTAAGATATACGTGCTAAGCTCCCCTCTATTCACTTCACTAGCAGCATCACCCAAACAAGATCTGTCTTGCTGGATGGAGAAGTACAGCAGCTACTTAGACTTCCCCTGCAGAGCTATCTGTGGGGTCTCAAAAAGAAAGCCCAGTCTTCTCCAAAGCATGTCCAGAAGCAGAACCACTTCTGAGCATCAGAYGGGCTGATTTGGTGCAAGCTCTGCAGAAGTACTGAACAGCCAAATGATTCTGCACAAGTCCTGCACATTACTGCACTCAGATCACCTTAGACTGAACAGCAAATCCACCCTGTCATGCACGAAGCTGCAGGCTAGYGACAGCAGTCTGCAGTGCAGCACAAATGCAGGCCTGCCTGTGCACAGCTCCAGGCTGGGGAGGTGGCCATTGCACCCTCACACTGTGGCAAACCCTGCAGTTTGTTCCTTGCCCCCATTGCACTTGTGCTCCAGGTGGCAAACTTCTCTTTTCCGGTCTGCCAAGGGTCCCTTTACTCCCTTCAACCCCACTGGCAGTCTCCCAAGGGAGGTGTGAATACAGAGGCCCCCCAGTCCTTCCCCTTTCACCCAGCAACCCAGCCATTAGTCCTTCTACTGCCCCAGCTGGGCTGGGGAGCAACAGTGGGAAGGTTTGGGAGCCTGGGGGGGGGGGGGGCAGCGTGATGAAGTGATCAGGCCCTCCTGCTCCTCATTAGCCTCTGATGAGAGCCACCTGTGTGCTCAACCCCCTACAGGCCAGATCCAGCCCTGGTGCCCTGCTCATGTTTAAGGGCAGAGGCTTTTTAGGAGCCTGCATTGCAGCAGAGCCAGCTAGCTGGAGGCCTTCCCCTTTCACCCAGCAACCCAGCCATTAGTCCTTCTACTGCCCCAGCTGGGCTGGGGAGCAACAGTGGGGGGGGGGGGGGGGGGGGGGGGGGGGGGGACAGCGTGATGAAGTGATCAGGCCCTCCTGCTCCTCATTAGCCTCTGATGAGAGCCACCTGTGTGCTCAACCCCCTACAGGCCAGATCCAGCCCTGGTGCCCTGCTCATGTTTAAGGGCAGAGGCTTTTTAGGAGCCTGCATTGCAGCAGAGCCAGCTAGCTGGAGGCAGCCATGAGGAGTTGGGGTGTCAGCTTTGTTGGAGATGGGTGGTATGGTTTCACCCCAGTTTGTGCTCAAGAAGGGTTGAAGCTATTGCCGTTTCTGAGGTAGAAATGGACTGCAAGATCAAGGCCAGGTCAGTGATTGAGGAGGGAAGGGGAATGCGGAGAGAGTGAGCATGTATTGAGCAGAGAAAGAACACTTTTCTTTGTGGAAGTTATTTGGGGTCTAACCCAGTGGCTGCTGACTGCAAAGGTAGCCTCTCCCCTCAACATCCAAACCAATCTCCCTAGCACAAGAGATGAAGAGTGTGGGCCCTGGTCCTGCTCTCCCAGCTGCAGGGGTTCCTAGCTGAGTAGTGGGGACCCCAAATACTGGATCATTGGGAGAGGATGATGGACCTYCTCTTTCTTCATGCAAGGAGCAGCTGCTGAAGAGTGCTTGGAGGGACTATGCCTTATTCCTCACTATGTGAGGCCTGTCTGCTGTGTTGTCAGGTAGTCACAAATGATGTGAGACTACCATAATCTTCTCCCTCTTCTTCAGTGAGCAGCAGTTTGGGTAATGTTTGCCAGTCACCTGGAGTGTACAGTAACAGCTGTGTGATACAAGAGGGAAGATGAACTGATACCAATGCTTGCGACTGGACTTACTGCTCCAAGGGAAATGAGCTATGCTTATCAAAGTAGACCCCTTCAGATCACACAGCCCACTCTGCAGGCCGGCCAAAGTCAGTGTAACTCAGCATTTGCCCTTTGTCATGCTGTTTTTGATGAAACATGGCAGGACTGCTTTAAGGAAAGCATTTTGAAGTGACAACTGGTATCTCCCTGTGAACTGAGGTAAGTCTGGGGGAAGCCACAAGGCAAGTGTAGGCTCATACAGCTCTCAAACCCACTGTGTTCAACCTTGCCCTGTGTCCACGTCCTCCCTCGTGTGTCGGCCAGTTGCTAGAACATCCCAACTTGGCCTAAGGCACAGTTTTCTTCCCTGTTTGAGGAAAAGGAGCCAAACTGCTGTTGCCCACTTGTCACAGTGGTTGCATGAGTGGCAAAGCCTGACGTGAGGTAGAGTGGTGGTGTTTTGGTGTTGCTAGAAGCCTGTCAGCACTGTCAGGGCATGTGGCTCTGCAGATGCTGGCAGGCAGCTTTGGGTGTGTCTGTGCAGGGTGGATGCTGTGCCCTTCCTGGCTGTGGCACTGCTGCACCAAAGACTTGATATACAGCCCCATCACTGAGGGAAGGATATGTGTGCATCCTGAAGTCCTGGGAAAGGATCTTCCGGGGGGGCTTATAGCTGATGTTTTGGTTCAAAAGAAGCTTTTGTGGTTCATATTGGGCAAGTGTTAGCTCCACATCACAGCCTAGGACTTCTGAAGAAACCCACAGTTTTGATGCCTGTCATGAGGAGGAAGTTGGAGGAGGAGGATTGTACATGCCTTCTGAGATACCTCAATCTAAGTGCTCAGCAGTCATGAGATCCTAAGTCACTGGTTGCTTTTTAAAGCTCTGGCCTGGAATTTCTGATAGATGATAGATGTCAGAAAGTGAAATTACCGTGGTAATCGGGTGAGTCCTCCCAGTATGTGAGGGAGTTACAAAACCTGGTAGGTGCCATTACACAACAAACAACTGCAGCTGGTATTGGAAGAAGAGTCTCCACCCTGAGGTATGGTCTATACCTCTGCTCTGCTCATGTTTTTTCAGGGACTGAACTGGATTTGCAGGTGCTGGTAAAGTTGGTTTATGCTAGGCGGTACAGGAGATGCAGGCTGTAGCTGGCTTTGGAGAGTGTGTGAGCCTTGTTATACCCATGGAAAGAGGGTAGCTAGACCTGGAGGTGCAAGTGTGGATATAGGACTACACTTCTGTGTGGTTGCCTGGTGTTTCTTGCCTCAAGCTTAGAGTGGACTTGTGTAAACTCCTGTGTGGCCAATACCAGTTGGGCTAGGGTGCCATCTACACTAGTATCATTAGTACAGAATCGCTGTGCTCCCCACATTAACCCCCCTTTCTTTACGGAGATCCTTTCCATCGCTTTCATCGGCACAGTCACATCTTCTTAGAGGATCACTTTCCCCCAACAAGCTTCCCCCAAACCCCTGGCTTTCCTGAATCTCGTTCTGGTGTGCTCCCAGGTAGGGAGCAAACAGGCAGCACAATCCACATGTGACTCCAAACAAGAGTGTTTGATGTGGCTCATGTCCCCAGGGCCAGCCAAATTCCCACTTGGGGTAACAGGACAAACAAGCAGTACTAACATGATGGAGCTGCCAGGTGTTGATGTTGAGGAGCTGGGGGAGTTCACAGAGGAATAACAACAAACAGTACCAGTGRCAAAATACTTTCCTCCTCCAACAACTGTGCAAAAGGCAGTGGACAATCAGCCCAAAGTGCCACATGCATATTAGGACTTTGTAGTTGAATTAAATAATATGGCCTGATCATGATAAGGTATAGAAATCTATAGGGCATACTGTTCAACCCTCTTAGCTACTTCTTCTGTCTGGAGTGGTTACTCTCCTAGGGGAGAACTGCCAAGGGTATTTACTAAGGAAATGGCTGAATAAACATATCTTGTTGGAGCAAATATCTTCAATCAAACCACTTGACAACAGCTCTTGTGCCTTGATAGGCAAAGCATGTGAACTTACAGGAGAAAGTGATATGGCTACTAAGGCATCAAATGTTTCCTTTTGCTATCCTCAGAAGTCTTTCCTGCTATCCTCAAAAGTCAGACACGCTTTCCCAGTGCTGTCCTGGAACACACTGCCTGCATGCTCCCTGCTGACAGGCACTGCGAGCTGTCTGCACACTCGGGGCACTGCCTGTCCCAAGGGAAAGCTGAACGGATCTTATGGGGTCCCACAGTTCAAAAGCAGGGAAATTCAGGAGTACCCATGAACCGAAACTACAAACCACGTATCAAAATTTAGGTCAACATTTACACACACCAACTCTGTGTATGTGTTAACTGTGGTGTTAGTGTAAATAAGAATGAGTAAATATTGGATACTGTCTGTCTGATTTTTCTTCTGCAAGGCCACATGTATGCTACATCCAGTGAGGGCAGTGAGCACTTCTATTTAGATGATTTCATATGTATTTTGGACTTTATGTCAAAAGAGGGACTGGGAGATAACTCCTAGCTCATCAAGTCCAGCTCCTGGCATGGCACACAAACTCCTTATATAATCCTGTTAATTCATGTAACATGCTCCAGTTCAAGCTCACTTAGATTTCCTGTCCCAGCTTCTCTTACTGAAAGGCTGCAGCAATGCATCCTTGGTGAGTGTCTGCGCACTGCTAAATCTCCATTCAACTGGTTTTAGGTACAAGTTTAGAAGTAAACGTTCCACACCCACACTGCTGACTTGTTGTGGTAACACTCAGAAACACTTCATTAGATAGACATAGATTTAGACTTGTGTTTATGGGATTTGGTGAATCTGAGCTTAAAAGTTTAGGAATCCTTTCCAAAAACAAAACAGACCAAAACAGCATGCAAAGTTTGACATTACTAATTATCAGAGACTCAAACCTATTTTTTCATTCTGCTTTTTGTATTAGCCCTATATCTAAAAGGAAAATACTCATAGTAAAAACGCAAATATTTCATTTCTACAAAGCCAATGCTCAGTGGAGGTGAAACACTTGTATCTGTTTGAGTGTTTTCCATATTCTAGTGCTGTAAACAATACTCTGGATGAAGGTGGCCCCTGACAGGAAACTCAGAAGTAACAATATCAATTCATTTTAAAATAAGTTTCCCATTGTTCCCTGGAGTTTTATTGCTTAAAAAATTGTAAATGTGGCACTGATTTAGTGTCACATCTCTAGGTTTGATTTTTCTAGCTATTTATGTCTCTCTTCTGTGATGCACCCCAGTCCTTGTTCTTTGTCAAATCATGAGGAGACTGTCTATAAAAGGTGCTTGGTCCATGAAAAAGTAAAGGGACATGAAGTGCACCTTTTTTTTTTTTTATTTGAGGTGGTTTCATTTTTTGGTTTGCCTTCATGTATCACAACAAATGTTGTGGTTTATCATTGAAGTATCTTGTTCTTTTTTACTACTCGCAGGAATGGTGATAACATCAGCAGACTGCTAGGGAATTTCATGTCTGCCACTGGGTCGATGTTGTGTGTAAGTGTGTGCTCTAGCTCCTCTGAAATTGATACAGAAATTCCTACTCGCCTCCATAAGAATAGGACCAGTATTACTAAAGACACCTTTAAAAAAAAGAAAAGAAAAAGAAAAAAAAGACAGACCAAGACCAGGACCCAAGAGCATTTAATGTGAAAGCACAGGCAGTACATGGGCAAATGATTTGTTTGTGCACACAACTACAAATTAGATGTGATGGTTGCGGTAATTACAGATTCAAATCCATTTTCTATTGAAGTAGGCATTTGCCACTTGACTTAAGACTTTCAGCATGATCCAACATGTGTTCAGCAGACAGAATCCAGTCCACAATCTCAATTCATTCATTTCTCTGCCTTTTCTTACCTGCCACAGAGAAGCTGGGATTAAACTGTTAGGGTAATACCTGTYTTCCAAACAGCTGAACAACTTCTCTGGCACCCATAAACAGCAGCACTTAGATCCAAAASCTATTAGCACTGTCCTTGGGGGAAAAAGCATAGATGTGTGGATGGGGAGCTTGGTACAGAGGGGAGCAAGGCAGAGCCCCACAGTCCACTGCTGTCCATCTGGAGGAGAACAAGGGGCCGAGAAGGTTGAGGAACATGCTGCCGTTGTGGCTGTGATCTGACACGTCTTTCGGGGGGCTGACTTCTGCTGCCAGGCATTCAAGCTCTGCACAGCCCAACAGCACGTTTGCCCTGAGACAGAAGGAAAAGAGGAGAGAAAGCAGGGGAAGCTGCTGCTTGTAGAGGGAGCATGTCCCAAAAGCAGAGATATGCTTTTGGGACCTGACCTCAGTTGTTACTGTTGCTTCTCTGGGCACTGGTAGGCCCAGCTCTGATGAGCTTGGTGGGCCTGCGCCAGTCCTAGAGTTGTTTATGTAAAACAAAAATCGGGGCCTAAGCCTGAGAATCAGGGCCCTTTCCAGATGGAAGAAAAGAAAGAACTCCACTCCCAATGCTACACCCTTCCTTTTCAACCTCTCCCCTAAATCCAGGTTACCCAATTCCAATATGATTTAGCTCACAGCTCCACTTTGAAATCCTTTCCTCCTGTCACCCTTGTCTGCCCTTCACTATTTCTCAACCACTGTCACATGCCTTGGATTGCATGACATAGTTGTTTGAGACTTTGGACTCAATTTACATATATAAACAAATAAAAAAGATACACACCTGCAGTTGCTTTGGCAAGCTGGCAACTGCCTGAGCATTAGCTACATTCCTGGATCATGACATTTAGCAGAGCAATTGATGTCACTTACACAGACTGCTGCTCACTGATAACTATTGGCCACAACCAGTACCTTTGTCCCCCTTGGCCTTCCTCCCACCAACATGAGGTACAGCAAGATGAAGGCCCAAAGCAGCACATGGAGCCAACTCTGGTCCTTTTTGTGCACCTTGCGTCTGCTCCAGCATGTGGTCCAGGAAATTCAGATGTTATGCAGGAGTGGCTGGGAATTTCCGTGCAGGAATCTGGATGCAACGGTATCAGCTGTCATACACACAAGTAGCAAAGACTGAACCCTGTTCCTGAAGCCTCGCTGTCTTTACCCAATAGTTTGCAATAGGAAGGCAGAACTGGAAGGATGGGATGAGGGAACAGAAATGTTAGTGCCAAACCTTTCTTTAGGTCATTAGCAAGCCTCTCKTTGCTTTCTGCATATGGGCAAAATCCTCAGCCCTGTTGTCCGTACAGTCTGAGCCAGGTGGCAGTTGTGGCCCTGGCTACCCCCTTAACCCTACCACATAAGCTGTTCTAGTCTTTTCATCTCCACTGTGAATTTGTATACAGCATGGCAAAAATATATTACTACCAAGTGTCCTGATATTTAAGGTTTTTAGGTTTTCTGTGCTAATGTCAAGGCTTGTCTCCTCTCTTTAAAATTTTAACACAAAGTTCCAGACRCTACAGACCCTGAATGAATGTGCTTCAGAGGCAAACAAAAATCTATGGATAGTTATTGCATTGACAAAACYCAGAAATTTCTGCCTGTGAGACACTTATAGCAAAGAAATAATATGCAGGTAAAGCCTTACTCAGTTTCAGGGGAACAGTTAAGTGCTCAGCATTTTCTGATGAGAGATTTTAAGTTGGACATGTGGGGAACTGAAGTTACTAAATGATTAAACATGTTTTTAATGTGTTTATAACAGTTAATATTTCTTGGCATTGTGTGAAGTACATTGATAGCTCCAGCGCCAGGAATGAGAGTGCCCACATGTTTTAATCATGCATGTGTTTAAACACTTGACTTAATTAAAACTTCAGGGCAGCGCAAGTTTCATTAATAATAATGCAGTGTTTCACCACAGGATACTGTTGTTCCTCATCAGGAAGATGTGATCCCAGGGACAGAAAGATTAAGCTTTTAAGAAGACCAAATGATAACATTCAAAGCTCTACCCTAAATGATAATGAATTGCCTGTTCATCCTATAGACTTTGATGCTAGCAACCAAAACACATGCATGTTGGGCAGCTGGTTTTGAGGACTGACTTCCCCTGGGTTACAGCAAATCGGTGGATAGCAACCTATCACGGTTTAAGGAGTCATAGTATGTCATGATACTTTGCTATTCCAGTTCAGTTTTCATAAGACCCTAGGGAGCTTTGCAACCCAATAATTAAGCCTCTCTATTCTATTGAGAAATAAGCATGTAGGAGCAACAGAGTATCCCAGCATAGGCAATGAAAAATCTAGGTGATTGATGGAATTTGGGAAATCTTGTGCATAGATGTCATCTCTCCCCAGTCCCAGGCAGCAACTCTTAATTCTACCCAATGTGTGCATCCTTGCCAAGGGGTAACTGTGCCAGAGGTACTGGCTATAGATACACCTTGCTATGCTTGGGAATTAAAACAACAAATGAAAGAAATTAAGATCCCAAAGAGAGATCAAGACTCTCTCAGGAACATCTGAGGAATACTTTCTAAGTCAGCATTCATCCTCTAACCACCCTGGCTTTCTCTCTGCACTCTGCTGCTTGTGACTCAAATGCCTTTATCCAAGACCCTTGCAGGAATGATGTCTGGAGCCAGTGTGCAGCCTTTCTTTGTTTCTCACTTATACAAAACTGATCCCTGCCTTATTTCCTCCAGCCTGTGCTGGAGATCTGACCATCCACTACACGCAACAGTGCATGCTTTAGCACCAGAGGTGAGACAAGTGACTATCCATGACACAAGTTAACAAGTCGAACTACTGATCATCACAATCCCTTCAAACCACGGTCCTGGAAGTTCTTTCCTCCTGTTCCCTGCAGGGCAGCTAAGACAGCTGACGCATGGGACAGAGCCCCTGGTAAAAGCAGTCGGCCTCTTGGGAGACACAGGCAAGGACAGCTATGGTTCTCGTTAGCACTCTCACTCATCTGGTCACTCCTCTGGCAGGATTTCATCCCCATATTGCATTTTAAACTAACACCAAGAATTCTTCTTTTCCTTGTGCAAGACTTACCAGCAGAAGGTTGTAGACAAAAACCATGTTATAAAGACCAAGAAAAAACAAAGTATCTTGTTAGAAATAAAGTCATGGGGAACTGAGAGCAAGGCTGAGAAACTGCTAGAGACCGGATTAATGAGCAGGAGAGTTGCAGTGCATTCAAGGATTTAGAAGGGTCTCCCCAAGACCCATGTGGTGTTGTCCAGAGCAGGATCTGCAAACAGGAATCATCCCAATGGTGCATTTACCGATCGATGGCATGAACAGAACACCTGGTGTTGTTCATGACTGGAGCGTAGCATTATGGCTAAAGTAATTAACTAATTAGAAAATACAGGATAAACACATGATAGACGTTGATAGGAGAATACGTGACAAAAAGAAGATGGAGCAGATTCAGCCCAGATGAAGGGTAATCATGGCATATAGTAAGAGGGCTGGACAAATGGTACCCACCCCACCTGCTGGTCAGCCACTGGCCACAGCAGTATGCTTGTGCTCTCCTGCACCACCCTGAATAAAGGGGCCTTCCTGTCAAAGCCTGTTTGGAGTCTAGCCTTATGGCTGGGCAAGGCTGGGAAAAGTTGGATTAGAAACCCGCTTTGGAGCACTTGGGTTATGGCCAGCAGAGGAGCAGCTGCCCTCTGGGGTGCTGATAAGGGAGGGGCAGACCCTGGAAGTAGCAACCACCGAGAGCACCTCAGCATGTCAGCACAGAGCACCCGGCACCTGGCCCTGTTGAGTCATTGTGACAGCAAACATGCCTTCCTGTGCTGGGAAAAACTCGGCAGATCAGGCCCCAAAGACAAGCAGCTCCTGACCCCATGGCTGTTGTGTGAGCCAGCAGCAGCCATGCTGTGCACAGAGTAAGGAAGAAAGTGTGGAGAAGGCCAGGCGTCTCACAGGGGTCTGTCCAGACAGCACCGCAGCAGTGGAAGCTGAGATGTTTTTCCAGGGCAGGTTAAAGCTGGACAAAAGTCAGCATTAAAGACAGATCCAGAGATAAAAAAGCTGAGATTTACATGCATTTACCTCACCACATCATTCACAAATGCACTTTGATCTTGAGTCATCTGTTGCTATAATTACTGAAAGACAGTTGATGCAAACACTTCCCACTGTGGCTGGGTCACTGCAGCAGGGACTTGCTTGCTCTAGCACTGACCCCAGCCTGTATTCCCATTCCTTTCTCAGTTTAAAGGCTTCGTGCTGTGGGAATGCCTTCAAGTAACTATTCTCTGAGATACCAAATCTTCTTAACCTGTTCCCAGCAGTCAGCCCTTTACAATGTGTATGAAGCTAGCACTGTGGAAAGAGGCTCTGGTATAAAGGAGAAGTAGGCCCCTGAGAGCTCATCATGGGCAGACAAACTAATAAATTGTGCCTGGGATCAGACTGTTTGGGCGCTTATCTGCGGATGATCACTGCATCTTTTGATGTTCTCCTGATGCTGTTTGGACATGCCCATTCAGGGAGCTCTTCCAGAAAAGCCACTCCACTTTACAGTTTTAGCAGAGTAAGACAGGATCTGATCCTCTCACGTATACATGCCTTCAGTAGAACAGGTGCATTTTATCTTGTGCAGCTCCCTACCCCACAGCCTGCCTCTGCCAGCCGGGGCAGCCCTGCGCACCTCCCGCTGCTCTTGCTGTGTGCACATGGCATTCTTACTGTACAGACCACAGCTTGCAGTCATTTGCTTTGATGCTGGCTGCAGAGGATATACTGATGTGGGGAAAAAAATCATTGCTTCGTGAAGAAGAGAGGATGGAACATACTGGAAGTAAAAATGGCAATGGAAGAAGYCGCTAACCTCTTGGGGAAGAGGGAGAAAAGAGGGACTTTGAACATGCTGTCTCCCTTGGACTGCCATGTAGCCATTGCTCTGGGGACTGAAGTCTAGCCATAATTAAAAACAGTTGTGCACTGCAAAACATCTTCATTGAGAAGACAGCGCTGTTGAGTTTTGTCATGAGATGGTGCAAAAGGGGTACCAACATAGCCTTTATAAACGGCCAGCACTAGGAAAAATCAGCAAGCCACACAGCCCAGGCTGCACAGACTTGTACCTAAGGGAAGGAAGGCCAGAACATGGCTGCACATTCCTGCAGTGTTTATGGCACGCAGCAACAGAATAGCCTCCAAGCCTGCCGCTTGCTTTTGCATTCCCTCTTCTCACCAATATAGCTTGTGCAAGAAATCATGTCCAACAAACAACACACACACACACACACACACACACAAGTATATATGGATATATGTAAGGCTGTAACCATTTAGACAGGTTCTGAATGACCCTGTGCTGTGCACAACCTGTCAGTTCAGGGTCCTTCACCCCCATCCAGCTCAGTCTTCATGTTCTGTCCCATCATGAGTGCAATAGGAGCCACTGCTGATTTGAGAGGTGTAAAGCCAGTAAGTGAGTGCATCCTCCGGACAGCTCTCCGCTTGTGAGCATGTCAAGCCCTCTGCGTTCTCTCACTTGAAGGCTGCCACTCTTCTGTGCAGATATTCTTACTCAGGTTCCCAAAACTGCATTCAGGCCCCTATTCAGGCAGCCTGATTTCCAGATTTGCCAAGCACCTGCTATTTCCCAATGACTAGGCCTCACCACTGTTTTAAAACAGTCACTTCTCCTTCTCACCTTGACTTGTTATTAAAAAAGAAGCAAGAGAACAGCAAAACAGTACTGATTTCTTCTCGCAAGCAGCAGTTTTCTCTCCAGCTGCCATTTCTGTATTTCCCCGCCAGTATTTCCCAGGATATGCCTGCAGTGCCGCTAGCTCCCAGCATGCATTCCCTCCAGCAGGATTCAGACTGCATCAAACTCTAAAGGCACCAGAGCTGCTTGTTCTTCACAGCTTACAGTCCTGTGACAAAGCCAGCTGTTGTGTTGGCAGGTGGGAGATGGTAAGAAAGAAAACTGATGGAGTCATTTTGACTCCTTTACCTCAAAGTTTGTTTACAAACATCACTCCTGCCCTCCAGATTGCTGCATTCCTTCCAGAAGGAAAGAAGGAAGGACAGAAGGATGGATGGAAGGAATCTGAACAGACTGACAGACATTCCTGGAGAAGTTTCTGGGTCCCTTTACAAGAAAAAGCGACAGCTGCATGGTTCACACCCTGCAAAATACAAATGATGCAAAAGACATTTGACCTTACACACCAGACTCCTGTAGATACAGATGTGCCAAAAGGACACAACAGGTATACATGCTAATCCCAGGACAAATGGTGTCAGGAAAAAGAAAATCTGCTGACATACAGAAGCTGGTTTACTCACACACAGAGATGGCCRGTACTTCACTGCCACCAGAGAGCAACCAGCTCCATGTTCGGATACAGACCCACATGTCTCTAAGCGCCACTGGCAAAAAAGGCAGGGATGCAAATTGCAGAGACGGGACCAGAATGAGATACAAACGTCTCCAGGTACAGCATGGAAGAGAAAAAGAAACCTGTGCACAGACCACTTAAACTTAGAGCCTTACTTTAGTGACCACTTGAATGTTAAAACGCTTATAGCAAAATATTCCTCTCTGTCTCAGGTTGGATATCTCCCTTTCTCAGTGCAAAGGTCGTTAACCTTCCACCAACCATGATGAAGTTTCACAGAGGGCTGTGCAGAACATGGTAGCCCAGTTTGTGCAATAGGCTGGAAAAGAGGATTTGCTCCTAGTTGCTTTCTGTGGGGAGGGAATAAGCATTTTAATGAGGAGCTGGTCCCCTTTGAAGTTAGAAATAACCTTGGTCCTATGTGAACTTGCTACTCTTTCTCTCTTTCATGCCTACAAAATGAATGACATCAGAAGTACTGAGTCATGAACAGATGTGCCTTAGACTCTGCCACGTTAGCCTAAACTCTTTGGCCTCTAGTCTTTTGAAAAAATCTTCCTTAAGCAGGTCTCTGCCATTCATGCTAAAGGCCTGCTTTCCAAATATAGTCTATTGCCAGTTGGGAAAGGAGAGGGCTTTTTATTGGTTTTATCAGTTTGCATTTTGCCATATCAGTGTTTTCCTTTTCTACTTGTTTGTCCCTACTTTCCATTGAGTTTCACTTACTCGTAGAGCAGTTACAATCAGATTATGTACATTAACAGTTGCCACATGGTGATCTGATTCAAACAAATAATGTAACAAGTAGCACACAGGAAATGAGAAGGGAAAATATTTACAAGAAGTGTCATTTTGGAGAAACAGGCCACTTAGTGAAGTTTGTTTCAGGTATTTTGTTTGGAGGCCTTTTTGCTTATATATCACATAATTTCTCAGGAAGCGGAGGAATTCCCCTGTATATTTAATTGTAAGTTTTCGTAATAAAACTACACAAGAAGCCCAAACAAGAATGCAAAATTTGAAAGGCCAGGATTTCACATGCAGAAGGTCCATGTTCAAAATTGCAGGCTTATCCTCACTGTTGCAGTGGTGATATGACCTCTAAAATGAAGGGCCTTTTCCAGGTTTCCTTTGCTTTGGTTCRGTATCTGACCAGCTCATTCCACTAAGTGACGGGTCTAGAAAGCCTGCAGTTTGTCCCAGGCCATAAAACAGCCTTGAATCTGAGCAGGGAAGCCTAGGGTATCTGTGATCTAGATTTATATGCGAGTTCCTCCCCTTCCAGCCATAGCTAGGGGGTAGGTGCTTCCTAAATGTTTTTGGGGTTACAGTCAGTAAGGGCCAGTGAAGAGGCCAAGGGGACTAAGGGTAGTTTTAGACAGCCATCTCAAACAAATCCACAGGGATATCAACCCAGCAACCCCATTCACCATTCCAGCAGCTGGAAACCAGAGCCCCACTTTGCTCCCACACAGCCCAAGGCTGCTCTGCTGCTGGCTGTGACCTTGCTGGGATCATCTATTTCATCTGACAACCAGCCAGCTGCTAGAAATCAAAACCTATTCCTATCTTGCAGCAGTGGAAAATCTCAGAAAGAGTGACGTCCTGAGGGAAGGACTCTGCATAGCCTTGCCCCTTCCCTGTTTGCTGCTCCTCTCTCCCTTCTGATTGTAGATTTTCAGCTTTCTTAGAATGTCCTCGGGCCCCTTCTGCCTCTTTTCCTGCCCCCACTGTACAGACAAGAGGGATCTCTCGCAGGCCCTAACAGCTTCCTCCTGAGACAACCCTTCCAGCAGGGCATTTCCCCAGTCCCACCACTTCCTTTCCTCTTACCAGAGCAGTTGCCATGCTCAAGAGTCAAGTCCTTGCTCTCAGGAGGTCAGTTCTAGCGTGTCATCTTCTGAGTAGAAAAGTCTGACGTCCTCTGTTGCAATCTTTACCCACTGGGACACACATACGCTTCCTCAAATCAAGATGTTTTTTCAGGGCAGGAAGTTGAGGCATACTCTGCAGTCTGGAATTGAGACTAAATACAGGATCATGCTCATCTTTGATGCCATGGTGTGTGCATGGGTCAGCAGTGACCTGCAACAGGTGCATCTGCTCCTCAGCCCTCCCTCAGCCAGTCTTCCCAAACCCTGTCTCTTGTGTGGGGTATTCTTCCTCTTCTCTTCAGGTTTCTGAAGGACTGCTGTCCTTCTGTCATCCTGCCTTAAAAGACTATCATTTCCATGCATTTGCTTATGTTAAAATTTCCTTTTCACAGTTGTGTTTAATAGTGTGTCTCAGATACTAAATGCAATATATTATTATTGCGTTTTGATGGACAAATATTTTCACCATTGTTGAGATGAAACACTCTAGTATTATGTCAACAAGCCAATTGTATTGTCAAAACAAAATGGACAAGTTCTTGAGGATTCCTTTTCTGTGGGAAATTGCCCGTCCTGTAGTTTTGCGCCTATCTGACCATAGGAACTGCTAGAAAATCACTGTGACCTCTTTTCAAAGGGGCCACATATTATTTTAACCCTCCTGCTTTTCAGACGTCTCAAGTGAATGTTAACACAGGTCATTGCATATGTATTATCTACGTCCATTTCTATTCAGCTGCAGGCACTTTTTGGAAGGAAGTACCATCTTAGCTCTCTTATCCCTGAAAATAAAGACTGTTGTACCTCGCTTTACATTAGCGTTTAGACAGGTGACGAAACAGCCAAGGTATTCCAAGCCAAATCTGACCTCTAGCTTTGAAAAGATTAGCCTCACTAAAGATTGTACATGTTGTAACAGCCCAGTTATCAGCTGCGTGGTATGAGAGCAAGTGGAAAAATACTGCCAAGACACACTTCCCTCACCCCCTCTCATCAAGGGCTGATGACACAACATAACATGCCTTGCAGTCCTCCATCTCTCAAGTATCCTCTGCACTAGGGAGGGACCTCTTCGAAGTCTGCAATAGATGGAGCTGATAAAGCATGCCCACAGCAGCTCCTAGGAGTTGGTAGGTCACATGAGGCATGGCTCAAGATGGCAGCATTGAGAATTATGTCACATTTGGTCGATCCAAGTTTCACCGCCTCGATTGCAGAAAAAAGATAGGATCAAGGCATCTATAAATAGTTTAAGTGACCTGTACCCTGGTGCAGGACTGTAAGGAATACCATACTGTTTTTTAGGTCACAAAACAAGCAATTATGTGCCAAGAGGAGATTGCCCAAATATTTGCAATGTGTTGTTGGGTTTTTTTTTTTAATTTCACCTTCATGGTGTGTCAGTTCCAAAGGGTCAATTACATTTCCAAAAGAAAAATATTTCTGTAATTATACCAGCTCCACAATTAAACTAAAATGTGCCCTGCAATCTGACACTTGCTTATGGGAAATACTGTAGGTATGGCTAAGGCAGGCCAGTTAACCCTTGAGCATCCYCACCTAATTTCATTTCAGTTAATTGCTGTTCTGCTTTGAGAAGCACCACAGTTTTCTCAGGCTACCAAAGAGCCTAGCTTTCTGCCTCTGCTCCATGTGCTGGCCATTTCCCGCAGCCCGGTGAGGACCCAGTCCAGAGAATGACAGGTAGATTGCTGACAGCTACAGGGAAACCTCACCCTGCACCCAGCACTAGCCTAAGGCTAGCACACTGTGTTTTTACAGAGAAACACACTGGTGTCCTGAGCCAGGAATGAATTTCACTGAGAGAGAAGGGAACATTTTAAACATTCAGGTCCCAGAAGGAAGGCGAGTCAGGTCAAGTGGCTGACACAAGGAATCTCACCTAAAGAAGTCTGATTCCATTACATTTGATTCCCAATTTTTAATTCACTGGATTGAGATAAATTGGGAAAATAAAAGGCATGTGATGCAAAAAAAAAAAAACCCCTTTCCAGGAGCTCTCTACAAGTTGGGCCCACAAATCACCCCAAAGCTTGGCCCAAGATTCACATCAAAGGTTTTGCTGGCACATCCTGCCAGTGTGCACAGATAACAGCTGTCACACAGGATGCTGCAGTTTGCATGTTTGATCTTGTTTGCAGGAAGAGGTGTGTAAAGTTCAGCATCTCCCCTCCTTGTCTCAGCATCGAAATAGTGAGGACCTACTGAGCCACTGAACTAACATCTGGACAACAGTCAGGGGCTGGCAGTGCCCTCCTCTTTTGGGGTCCAGAAAGCCAGTGGAATGGCAGACCAAGAGACCTTTCCCTCTTGTTTCTGCTTGGCCCGTTCAGCTTGTAAGTGCTGCAGGCCAAGGCCCATATCCAGCCAGATGTGCACCTCACACGCTGGCCTCATCAGACATGAGTAGGCCTGCTTCTAAAACAAGTAATACTAACTAGGAGAGAGGTGATAAACAGCAGCCCACTCTGTGAAACTGTGTTTACTCATGTCACCGGTCTTGTGAGTTGTGTAACTCTCTTCAAGCCACTGCTTCAAGGTCTGCTGCTCCTGCCTCCCTCTTGAATACTTGGTTTGTTTCTAGAGCTTTATGGTGAATTGGTAGGCTATTCTGCTATGAAACAAATCCAGGAGATGCCCACCAGTGGGGAAGGCCCTGACCACAGGAAAGAAGTAATTAGCAGATGGCATTCAGAGCTCCCACTCATAGCCAGCCCTTCCCTTCCAACAGGAAGTGCTCCTATCCTGAAGTTTATTTGGAAAGCTTTAAAAATCCTTATTAATTGTCTTGCATAGACCAGTTGGGTTCAAGGAGCACTTTGCAATGTAAATATGTTCCCTTGGTACACTGAGAATTAGATAACAAGACCAAGCTCCTACCTCTTACAGGAAACACAGCTCATACAGCCAACTCAGCAGGACTAGCCAGAGCACAGACACAGATTTATTCTTTGCCCTGCTCATCGCTACCATAACCTCTGTCTCCAGAGGCCTTGAGTTATTTTTTTGCCATTATTCACTAGCGAGGGGTTTCTGTACAAAAAAAAAAAAAAAGGCGGCACATGAAAATGTCTCTCTGATCAGTTGTGTGTTTCATCCGTAGCACTAACCAGAGAGCTTTCTCCTAGAGAACTCTGAAATTCCTACGGCCAGGTCCATCTTTGTTGGTGGACAATTACAGTAAGTTCTCATTTCCAAACAAGAGCATACCTGGAAAGTGAAAGAAGTAACTGTTTGGCCACTGTAGAGATGCAGTCCTTCCCCGCTCCATCATAGAGCTTAACCCATGGCTCTTGGTGCTGATGCACTGAGCTGGGAGCCAGAGAAGAGTCTTTGTCCAGGAGGACAGGGAGGTCACCCAGTATAAACCGTAATGGAGCCAGGTCCCCAAAGGCAGAACGCCTGCAAACCAGAAAATGCAAGTGATTTTTTCTGCAAGATAAATACACATGTAGCTGACTAGAACCAGTCTGAACTAACAAGGGCATGCTGGGACAAGGGAGGCATGTGACAGGGGAATGAAAAACTAACTAGCAGTCAGAATGTGTGGATTTCAGAAAAGGAGATGTGTTACTCTAGCAAAGTATCAGGGCAGGAGAGATTGGATGATGCCAGAGAGAAAAGTGTGGGACTGTTGTCCCAGCCAACTTCCTTCTTGTGAGTATTGGCTATGTTTACAGCTAATTTACCTTATCCATAAAATATGTGCCTCTATCCAGTAATCTTGTCAACTTTTTGATTCGTGTCCAGGAATAGAAAAGTCAGGAGCAAAGGCATCTTAGATAAGTATCAATCCTCAAAACATAGCAACCCTGTTCTACCCAGAATTTTAGCCTTCTTAGCTCACGAACATAATTCCTTCTCCATGTCCCTCAGGAAGCCCTGAACGCTCTGAGACTGTGATCCAGCCATCTAGAGAGGTACTGGCTGGCAGAAGTGTTCCTTTGACACCTGTCACAGCTCCTGCTGATAATGAAGGGCCATTGACTCAAGGAAACTAGGATCAGGTCTTCATAGAACCTACCAGTTAGAGGAAACTAGTCAGGAAAGATAGTAAGGGCTGATTTTTCACTCCTCTGCTGTGTTACTGTAAGAACTGAGGGAGCGAGCGTCATTCACATTCAGTTGTTTGCAAATAATTCATCTAAAGTAAACCATCCCCAGTTACTTCTCCTTCAGGTGCAGGCAACTTCCACGTCCTGACTGGGTGGGGGACTTCCTGTCTGCGTTTAGTTTGTACCTCTTCCAAGGCTTGTGGTTTGCAGGGTGGTTCATGCCTTCCATTAACACCTGCTGGAGGTTTAACTAATTTTTAATTTTACAACTGGGGAAGTGAGTCCTGCCTTCTGCAACTGGCAGAAATAATCCTGGCAGCTGATTCTTTGCCTTCTTCTGCTGCCTACTTTGAGTCAGAAGGTTTGCTCAGTTTTGTTCTGCTGGAAACCAAGATGACAATAAAGAAAAAGAAACCGAATGGATATGGAGTCACACAAGAAAAGGAGCAAAGCTGGAGCCTAAATTTCCACATTGTTTGTTAATTTCCCAATGGGCTATGCAAAGCCTTGCATTCTTTCTCCAGACTCAGAACAACACCCTCTGCCCTCCTGAACGACAAGTAAAACTTGTGAAATCTTCCCAATCTACACATGAACTTGCCCTAATTAGTCTGGGACAGTGATGCAATGGGAAAACCTTTCCTGAGCGCAAAGAAGGAACCAAAATCTCCCTATTTGCTAAGCATATGTGAGTACGTGTAGTCAGTACGTATTCTGAATTCATAGGGAGCCAGCTTAACCCCCTTTTTCCTTGACCTCGAATCATATAAGATTAACAAAATCAACTGCAGAATCACTCTCAGCTCTAGACTTCAGTGGATTTTTTTCTCCTAAAACATTTTTGACAGACAATGGGGATTTTTGACTGAGAGACATTTTTGCAGAAAGTGTCTAAATTTATTGTTCTAAACACTACATCTCACCACAACCACCCTTGAAAATTCCATAGTGGGCCACTTTTCAATATAAAACTTCAAACTGCAGTTTTTAGTCCGAAAATAGTATCTTTTCTGTCATTTTTAGACGAGAATATCTTTTTTCTTGTGGGAAACTGAAACTCAGAAAAAGTGTTGCTGAAATTTGTGAGAACATTCAAATCTATTTTGCAAACTGTTTCATTGGTGATATCCTCCAGAGCAAGAATGAAAAATATCCCAAACGATCAATTCTGCTTTTAAACCATTCAATAATAAAATCAAACCAGTTTCAGCTCTTTGCGACCCTGCTCATGGTTTCCTTACTCTGGTGCTTGCTGGCACTAAAATTCTTTGCCTCTCCAGTGTCAGGAGGTGCAACGTATTGTAGTGGCTCCATTCACTTTAACAAAATAGATACCCCTTACCAGGGAAACTCACCAGTGATGGCAACCCCATGCAAGAGGGCCTTAATGCAAGCAGTTGGACACTATAAAATATATATGTGGATCAATGCATAGGAAAATAATTAAAATTCAGACTGGAAAACAATATCCTTCCCCTTGCTGGACTACTCTGAAAGTTGCTTTATGCTGGAGGAAGCTGCTCTGCAGTCTTCGGCAAGCAGTGGTTATTGCCAGGAGCCTTCCCTTTGGAGCAAACATGCCACAGAAACTCATCAGCCTTCGCATGTGACTGTCTGCCTCGCTGACCAGGACAGGCACTTCATCTCGGCCCGTTTTCAGTCATGCAGCATTTGCACCTTGGAGTCTGGTGGAGCTGGGAAAACAGCATCAATTTGGAAGAAATGCTGCTTTTATTCCCCAGTTGCTGCCTCACAGTTCCCAAAGACGCATGACTCCTGCTGATGTGTTAAAAAGCTAGGTTAAAAAGAGCATTTTGATTAAGGGTGAAGCAAAAAGAAAAAATCAAAGAAAATCTTTGTCTTTTGCATCAGTCTGAAAACATCTTTTCAACTAAGTGAAAGGGAGACTCACAAAAAAACTTTGCTTGGTGTTGACCAAAACTTTTCCATTTTTCAGCCTGTAATCCTGGCTATTTTCACCATGAATGCATTTCAAAAGACAAAAATCTGGTGGGTTTCCTTACAAAGAAATGAAACTAAAAACAAAATGAAACTGAACTGAAAAATATTGTTCCCTCTAATACTTGACCCAGCCAAACATCTTTGCCAAATCCAAGCTAATATCCTTGTTTCCTGAAAGTGTGTTTCTTCGACTGAATAAACAGTCCACCAGTTTAAAATAATATTAATTCATCCAGCTCTAGTATTTAGATATATACTTGACACAGTTTTAAACCACAGGAAAGATGAGTGTGATTTTGATAAATATGGAACCACGGGCTTCTCAAGTCAATGGGAACTTCCCATCAGAAGCCATGGGTTTTGATCGTGGTCCGCATGTGCTSGTCTCCTGGGATGACCTTGGTGCAGTTAACCCCAACCCTGCAGAGTGCAGCCTCAGCATCACTTTTTCCAGACAAATACAGAAGAGCAGCCCCTCATCAGAGCAGTGTGTCTGAAATAAAGGGGAGGCGAGTCCCCCTGATGCCAGCTAAGGCCTTAGCACGGAAGTACCATTCAAGCAGTTGGAGGTATTTCATTTGATCTGCAGCCACAACAATAAATTTTAATTAGAGTCCTAGGCGGATTAAAGGTGCAGTCATGGGTCTATGAATCCACACTCACTCCAGATTCCATCTCTGAGGTGCAGTGTTTCAGTCACATGCCATAAATCTATCTATCTCCAGGACACATTTCAGTCATGTATCATAAGTATGCAACTGGCATAAATTCAGCTGAGGTGCTTTTGAAGCACCACCCTTTCCTGATCCTCATAGAAAACTCCATGTAATAATAATGATAATGAAATGCTGCTATGAGGCCCTCTTGTAATAATTTTATAATAGCATAGAGAGGAATTGGAAAGCATTAATTAGCAGCACCATAGATGATACATTAAGTCAAAGCCCCCACGTCTGATGTGCTTTTGCTAAATCCAGGGCAGGCTCACTTTGGCTTACCTGGGGCTTTCCAGCAGGATAAACAAACCTGTGAAGAAAGATGAGCAGGGGGTCACTGAGACTTTGGGGAGTTGTTGGGGGTGGGGGCAGACAGGGCCGCTGGGAGATTCAGGGGGGGCTTTGGAAAACTCTTCCTTTCTCTGTCGCCTTCGTTGCCCCTCAGCATGCCCACCCGGGCCCCAGCTCCACACCTCACCCTGCCCCTTAGCAACAGCACAAATAGATGACTGTGCAGGCAGGAGGAGACTCAGCTGTCCGATAGCATGGGTTGTATGAACAGCTCATCTCCAGCTTTTCCAGCATCTGCAAAGGTGGCAGTCACTTAGTCCCTGAAGCCAGACATGGATTTCAACAAACAGCCAGGAGCCCACAGAGCTGTCTCATTTGCTTATGGTGTTTGACACCRGTGGCTTAGCTTAGTCTTCTCTTTCTACAGCCAAATCCCAAGTAGACAATTCATCTTCAGTAAGATTTGGTTATGTGTTCTGAATACAACCTCTTTCTCTACATATATGTATTGGGGGGTGGAGACCTGCAAACTTTTGAGGAAACTATGAAGGCAGGCTTGTGAGAATATGTACTGATTCAAGTTTCCCCACTCATCCCAAGTATAACTCCAAAGTTCTGGCATTTCAGTGTAAACAGCCCTCACCACAGCAGAGCAAAGCCCAGATACAGCAAAACTACTCAACGCAAAACCAAAGATCCCCACAGATCAGAGGCACACTGACGCCRCAGTTCCCTTGTATGCCATCATGGTCTTTAGAGCTGTCAGTTCTGCAGTTCCCAGGAGTCTTCGTGCTTTGAGGGAAATGAGAGCCATGAAATAGGAAGGTGGGATGTTTCTTGTACTCCTACTCTATACTCTCCTGGGAATACAGAGTGTTCAGTATGTTAATATGAAGGCGTATTACCTGTAGGTCTTTATTCTGTAGTGACTGGAATTGTTTAAAGGAAACCTCCGCCTTTTAGAGCTGGGGTGACTGGAACGCAGTTGAGTCAAAGACTAACACTTAGTCCTGAGGTCTGTGTGGCATGTGAAGGATGTCTGGGTGGCTGCATGTGCTCGACTCGTGAAAAGCCAGTGGGAGGGCTGGGATCTGTTGGAGCAGCCCTGGATTCCTGAGTGCCTGGGTGGCTGTCTGTTTGTGCACACCACACTGCTCCCCCACCCCAATGGTGATGGAGCGAAACCCAGCTCTGCACGAAACAAACGGCACGGCGGAAGCTGTGATTTTCCAGAACACCTCCTGCTGCCAAGATCTTGCTGGAGATGATTGCTCGCCATTTACTAAGCAGACGGGGCTTGTCTTTGCCCACTTGGTCTCGAGCCAGGCAGACTCAAGCACTGACTGCTGCCCATTGTTTCTGTGTGTTGACTGTCTTCCGAGGTGTTACAGGAATACCGCTTACACAGGGCCAGCTTCTTCCTCCCGAATTTGACTTCTGCTTTGCGCCAGTAACCAGCCAGCAGGCAGGACCTCTCCTGTCCTCTGCTCATCCAGCTGAGCTATTAGAGGGACTGGGCAGCAACTGGCCATGCACAGTCCACATGAGTGACATTGTCCTCAGGCCACAGCTGCAAGATGGTCCCCATCTTTCTCCCCCTTATGGTGGCCTTTCCACCACCCCAGCAACCTCTCTCTCTCACTCTTTCTCATTCTTTGGACAAAGAAGGGAGAGGCAAAGGTTTGAGCTTGTTTTGCACCATGCTCACGTATGTCCAAGGGAACTGGAAAGATGCTTTGGAAAGCATGCATGTGGCACAGGCACAGTTTGAGACTTTTAAAAGAGTGAGGCTGTTTGAAATGAGGATTTCCCTCCTTCTGTTTCTCCCCTGAGGAATTCAGGAATCAGCATGTTTCTTTGGGCCCTGGACTGATGCAAGACACAGGCACAACATGCCTGGAAATCAGACTAGAAAACAGTGGTGAGAGATGCAGAGGGAACTGGGCTTTGCATTGCAAGAGCGCTCATCCCTCAGAGCATGCTCCTTCCAGGCAGCATCACAACCTTTAGCAGTTACAGCTCATAGACACTACATGCAAGTGGCCACTTGGGGCATGCCCTCAGAACGCTACCAAGCTCATGCACATTCAGGCCAAAAGCCTGAAGAATGGGCCTTTAGGAGCCTAGCTGGGCATCTCTGCCACCATCCTCCAAAGACAGGGGCATTGTTTACCCTTGCTAGCAGAGAAGACTGGATGTGAGGAGTAGCTTCAGCAGAAAACAGTGATCCTCTCTGCAGTTCCTTATCTCACATTGTCTTATAGCTGCCATCAGTTCTGTCACCCTCTTAAAGATGGAAAGACGTGCTGTGTCATCAGGCCTGTTCCCCCGCAACTTCACTTGGGAGATGCTTCAGGGAAACACAGCAGCAAATTTGCAAGTAACAGATATTTGTAGATAGGTCACTCCTCAACCAGCAGGTACCTGGAAGCAATTGTTTTGACTAATGTCCTATTGCATATCCCTGAAGCAACAGGGAAGAAAGAATAACATTCATGTTATCTATCTACTCAATCAGAAGTCAGCACAAACCTCTGATGAGGAGCTGGGGGTGTTACCAGGAACATTCAAGCAGGAGTTGAAGGATGAGGAAAAATACGGTATAGCCAGCCCCATTATAAAAGTTAAACTTAAAGGCTAAAAGCAGAAATGGGAGGAATTTCTCATTCTGCCTTTCCTGCTGTATGTTGAGGTCAAAGGAGGAGGTTTCTAGAGCAAGGTGCAGACGTGACTCGAGTATATGAAACTTCACCAGGAAATTGTCACGAGTCCCACAGTACTCACGTCAGAGCACTTCACTCACAGCGCTGGGTCCAGCTCAGACACTTCCTTACTCTCTGTGTGCATAGGAGGAGCACTCCTTTTTAGATGGCCAAGTAAATGATTTGTGCAGATGATGCAACCAGCCCAGGAGTACGTAGCTCCTACAAGATAGCTTTGGATAAAGGACATCTTTCCTCGGTGCCTGACACATTTGTCGTAAGACCAACTGCTTCTGTGAGCTTGCAAAGCACTTTATAAGGAAGTGCAAGTCGTGACATTTCTTATGGTCAGGAAATCCCTTCAAGGCCACTACTCAACCATAGCCAGAGAAACCTGACACTATTGGCAGGGCTACTCAGTAGCATCCATCATTTAAGGAGTATTAATGCAGAGTCCTCAAGGCTACACAGAGACCTGAAGCAAAGCCACATGCGCAGTGTCACAGTCACATCTCTGAGCCCCTTTGGCCAGTTGGTGCAGGCAGAACAAGCTGGGCAAGTGGGACCTCACCACCACAACAGTGTAGCGACAGGTCACAGACATGGCCATAGCTGATGCATGCTGGCTTCAGCAACACAAAGCACAGGAGGGCTGGACAGAGTGGTAACACATAGTAGCATCAGTGAGATGTTACTCGTCAGCATCCTGGCTTTCATTTAAAATCAACCAAACAGATACCTATAATATATCCATTCACAATGGTTGTTGGGGAGACTCCACAAATAAAAACTACAGGTGACCAATGCAAAAAATGATCTGCCAAGAGCAGAGAATGACAGTCCTGAGGATTTTTGCTTTACCCCATTTCCCTTTGGACATGCGCTTACATGCTGGGGAAACATGCTGCCACATGGGCTGGAAATCACAGAGAAAAGATGCCTTTTAATCTGGCCTTGGATTAAGAATAATCTGGGTTGAAAATGTTGTTGGGAGTGAAGGTATTATCTCCCCATTGAAAGCTGCTAGCCTCTAGGTGAAAGATACTCTTTATCCTTCTTGTACAATGGAGAAGAAAACAAGGACCAGAAGCAGCAGGTTACCCTTGGTCCATAGCAGCTGCACAAGGAGGACAGACCTGCTAGAGCTTCCCAGAGCTTGGCAAAACTCCCAGCAACTCAAGGCCCTTCAGACACTAGTTCAAGCCCCATTAGCTTTGGCACAGCGGCCAATCCTATGACATGCAGCTACACATGCACTTAGAAATACCTGTGAAAAGCAAGTTGACTGGGCCCTGCCAGGGAGAGGTGTGAGTAATTGACTACCTGAAGCTGAGGTTGCTCAGAGCGGAAACCTTTCATCAGTTGCCCAGCCATCACCCCCTTCCTTCCCGTTGAAGTGCATGGTGTGCAAGATAAAATCAGTTCCAGACAGATTATGACAAACAGTTGAGTGTAGGTGTCTGGGAGATTTTTTTWAAAAAAAACAAAGAAAGTATGTTCTTATCCAAACGGATTTCCTGGAGTGATGAGTGAACTTGGCATGTTTCTACTCTACCTTTGGCATGTGCCTGTACATCTGGGCTTGCTGACACAGCCCCATGATTTCCTACTGAGCAAGGATCAGTTACCCATACAAGTAGTCCAATAAAGAGTACTCTGTCCTCGTCCCTGCTGGATCAGCCACCAGGGCCAGCATTTGGGACCATTCACTGTACACACGCTGGGGCAGCTACACAGAGGGGAGAAGGAGAGAACCAGGTTGCATGGCGAGAGTTTTCTTGCTGCTGTCGTCTTGAGGTTTGACCACTGCTGTCTTTGCTTGTTGCTCTGGGCCAAAATTGACTGGCTCCTATGACAAGCAGCTCCCTTGAATCAGTCCCTTGGCAGCCACCTATATTCCGGTACTCACCTGTGGCCTTGACAGGCCGGAGAAGCTCTTTGCATATTCACTAAGCATCCTAACATAGGCTGTCTTCTCTAGCCACCTGGGAAAATATTTTTCCAATCAAAAAGTGTTTGGCAAAACAACTCCCCTGAAAAGAAACTAAAAAACAACCCTCCCAACGAACAACAGGATTTCTACATTTAAACCTTTCAGACAGCACATTCTGGTTCCTGTTGTGTGAGGGAAGAAACATTGACACAATTAGTACTGAAAAAGCTGGAAGAGTTTAATTCTGTGAAGAATTGTTTTATATCCAGATTTTTCCTCTATTCTGTGCTTTAAAACAACTTGGAATTCTTTAAAAAGATTGCCTGAACACTTTTACCTACCACTCGTGCTGCGCATGTTCTCAAGCATGCTGATATTTCCAGTTAGAAAAGGTTCTTTTTATTTTGCCTAAGGAGTAAGGACAAGGGGGTTGATCCTCTCATAGCTGCCTGGCACATCCACCAGCAAACTCAGCTGAAGAGTTGTATTTGCTGCTTAAGCCTTTCCTCCACAAACCCAGGCAGTTCTGCTGCTTAGTGCATATACCCCTACAGGATAACACTGTGCAAGGACAGGTCAGAGGAGGAAAAGTCTGGAGATGGGATGGGATGGGATGGGATGGGATGGGATGGGATGGGATGGGCAGGACAGGGCCAGGCCTGAGTCCCATCTGCCCACAGTGTGGTCATATTGCAATGCAGGACTAGCCTTGAATGTCTGTGGGAGAGACAGTATCTTCTGTTCTTCATGCTAACACCCTGACCTGCAGCAGACAAGGCACGTTCACATGGTGAGAAGAGTGTGCCCTAATACTGAATGCAGGGAAGACCCACTATGCTGTTTTTCTCGAGCCCCCACCACTGCCTCTGATGGATCAAGGGCAGCAATCACTGGCCCACAAGCGGTCCAGTTGTTCTAGTCATTGGCAAGAGATCATCGAGGTTGAAAGCCAATGAGATGTGAGAAGAGCTGCCAACCCAGCTCTGTTCAGGCTGAGAGACTGCCTCACTTCAGTTTTTGCTGCAAACATGGAGCGGGGCATTCTCTGTCATCTGCATCCTGTGAGGCGCAGAGATGTCCAAGGTTAGATCTCCATGCAGCAACAGTCTCCTTACCTGCCTCCAGGTATAAAATCACACTGTGCAATTTGCGGCCAGTCACAGCTAGGCAGCAGCCCCAGGAAGGAAAGCATCTGGGACCTAGTACCCAGTGCAAATCTTGTCCATATGTCCAGTGCTATGAATAGCTCATGCACCAGAAGAAAGGCAGTGCAATGAACAGAGCCCTGTGTCGTCTGCTCCACAGCTGACATCTGGAAGGAATGCTACATCTGCTGTAGAAGATAAAACTGCTCTCTCAGGTACTTCTGGAGACTGTAACAACTAAGCCCCAAAGCAGTGAGACAACAGCCTGCAAGCAGATAGTAAAAAGAGTTTGTCCCTCTGTCCCTGAACAAAGCCTGCAGCTCCAGGGAAAGGGTTGGGTCACCTGAGACCTGGCAGCCTGTCTTATTTTCCTCTCTGTAAGCACCGTATTAGGAGAGACAGGAGCACCCCCCCCACACACACACACACACACAACTCCCACCAATATGTCAAGGCCAACTCTACCTCATCGTCTGCACAGCTATCTTGCAATAATGTGCATCAGATGGGTTTTAACTGACAATACATATCTCAATAAGCTCGATTGCTAGAAGATAAAATTGCCTTCTCTTGGGATGGCAGGGCAGGACAGTGCCAGAAGTTAGTCTGAACTGCATAAAGTCAACATGGTCCTGAGCAAGCCTGAATATCTGTAGTAGCACAGAGCAGGTAGGTAGGTACCTCAAGTGATGAACCAGCCGCCTGTAGCTCTCGGGCTCAGTGGAGCCTGAGGTAGCCATGCTCTCCTGTGGTTGTGCATTCATGCTGTATCCGGAGTGGGCACAGCTCTTCCCACAGAGCCCAGCCCCAGCTGTGGGAAGCGTGGCCCTTGCGGCTTTGAGGTGAGTTCAGGACAGGGCCGTTGGCTGCTCTGCCTCAGGAGAKCAATGGTCTCTCTCTGCAGCTCAAATCCAAACTCAAGTTCCATTATGAGCCCCTGCTTCGGATAACCTTACACCTTCAAACTGTGGCAGTTACTAAAATGACTTTGGGTTGAGAATTATTAGACTTAGGTAGCAGGGTAATATTTTTTTTTTTAGCTATGTTTGCCCTAAAGCTCTATTTAAAACCAAAAGCAACCATCTAGCTAGTTTGGAAATGCTTACATTTCTTTAACCGTTGTAGCTGCGACTTTGAGTTCTCAGCATGTAATTCAGGACGGCTTTATAGCAGTTTTCAGACTGTGTGTGTGAGCACCATGACCTCTGGTGGCCAACCTGGAGCTCAGCGCCCATTAGCTGCCTTCCTCTGTGTCAGATTGCAGAAGTCTTCAGCTCAGTTCAGATGGCAGAGACTGAAGCTCAGGGATCACCAATACAAGCCCTGGCACTTCTGGCCAGCGTTATCCAGTAATGCTGGTTAGTCTGTAGTGCTGGAAGTGCTGGAGAACGGTGCCCAGCTCCAGTCCCCCTCCCCATGCAGACACACGCAAAATCTGAGGGAAAGCAGGGCAAACYGGTCTTGAGTTGCCAGTCAGTGGAAAATGAGCAGGAACAGGAGGCTTCGGACAGTAACGTGCTCAGCAAGCAATTCTGTGCCCATACAAGAAAGTTTTCTCTTAACCTACGAAAATCAGCTGATTGTGCCCCAAAGCAGAAAGGCTTATAACTGTGCTCCAAAACCTTCATTTGGTTACTTCACATATGTGATTTCTTTGGCTATCCTTCCTTATGCAAAAGCTGTTCCTGCATCAGTCTTGCTATGCRTTTGGTCATCAGGGTATCTGGTAGCAAAGAGCTCCCCAGGATCACTGTGGTAGGCCCAGATGGCTACAGAGATGTGCCTAAGGGTAAAAAAAAAGATCTATTTACCACTGCAGCTTTCCTGTTACTTCCCAGACCGACGCCCACTCTGAGCTGCCGGGAGGGGAATGCAGCCTGCAGCAAACTCACTGTACGTTATATTGCCATTTTGGGGGCTAAAAGCGCACAGAGGAGAGCCTGGGATGCACCAGGAGGGCAAACAAAGTCACAGCTTGTGACTCTGCTGTGGTTACCCAGCTTGCTCCTATCACAGAGAATGACATGAAGCCAAAGTTTGACTGTGTTTTGGTCTCAGTTTAGACTGAATCTCAAAGTGAGCATTCAGCAGCAAGAATCTGTCCCTAAATGAGGTTCAGGAAGGCTCGTGCTGATAGCTTAAACTATTATGTGTCTCAGAGCTCCCCTAATTACTGGTGGATCACCCTTCTTCTTTTGGATCATAACTCATAGGGAGCTAAGCTGTCTACCCAGTTGTGTGTCCAAATCTGTGCTGGATTTACTGGTGAAAGTCCACATGGTACACCCCATAAGGGAGCCTTTAGAGTCAGAAATGTGAGCGTGTGGCGATATGGCCCTTCCCTCTACGGAGGAGTGGAGTAGAGAACTAACACAGGCCAAGTAAATCCGTGCTGTGAAAGTGCCAGCTTCTCTGTGTTGAGTAGGAAGGGTGCCTCAGACAGCTGTCTCTGACAGCAATATCTCTAGTGTAGGCGTCTAAAATTTAATGATGTGATGGATCCCCCCCATTATTTTCTCTTTGATAGTAGGTGCAGCATATTTTACACAGACCAAACCAAAGAGGTTGTACACAATGTATGATGAAGCGTTGTGGAGCCTGACACAATGCTTTTTTTTCCTATTTTTTTCTGCACCCCTCTTGAGGAATGGTTGTCAAAGGCCCAGAGATAACAAGGGCATGGGCTTGGTATCTGGCCTGTCTCACATCCCCACATCTATGTCCTGTCTGCAATGAGGGAGAGGAGCAGGTGATTCAGAGTTCAAGAAGCAAATAAGCAGTCATCCCAGTGCCAGCAAAGCTCCTCTGTAGACTTGTGCTCTTTTGGAGGTTGGCTGCTGCTCTTTAGGAAGTCTGGGGTCCTCATGATTAAGAACTGCATAAACACCAGCTCCGCCTTTGGTGTCTCTGTGTCCCAAGAAACCTCATGGCAGCAAGTGTCAAGAAGCTGAGGAGCCAGCCTGTTTCCCTTTGTGGGTGCAGAGCTTGTCTTCTTCAGGCTCGCCCCGTGGTCCTTGGTTTGGGACAGAGCAGTTTGAAACTCCTGCCTTGCCAAGAGCCCTGGCTCTACCAGCCCTTTGCCCTGGCATCTCAGCAGACATTGGGGAAGCTCTGGAAACTTTGTGCTGGCGATGAAACCTAGATATTAGACTTCCCRGTCTCTGGATGTGGGGCACTGTCTTAGTTGAGAAAACAGACTGCAGAGTCAGGTGCCTCCCCATACTGCGCGGCTCCTAGTGATTTTCTTGACAAGAAGAAACCAGAGAATTTTTCTGAACAGAGACTGGTGGAAAAGGCAGACTGTTTTTCTGTTGCCTACATGAAAATGCAGCAGCAGAACAACAAATGGTTCGTTTCCATAGCATGGACTTGATGTTGTGACCCATGTGTGCTGTTCCCAGGCCTCCACAGCGAATCTGCTTCCCACAGCCCTTGCCCTGTCAGCTCAGCAAGGTGGGAAGCRGTTTTCTCACCCAGTCTGTCACGTAGCCAGCAGACCCTGGGTCAGTAAGGAGATACTGATCTGGCTGGGATGGCTGGGTCTGCTGACATGGCTGGGGGGAGTCGCAGCTGTCCTGCGCCTCAGGTCTCACCTATGTTTGGGGCTGCTTCATTTTTCTCAGTGCTGTGAGTCAGGGCTTGTCTGTTGCTTGATCTCATAGGGGTCTGCGTGAGGCCCCTCTGTTACACTAACCCCAGAGCACTTGCTTTCTCAAGGATCTTCCCGCTTGTGTATGTGCTAGCCTGCAGAACAACAACTCTTCTTCACAGGCATTAGTATCTCTTCCAATCAAGCAAGCTGTCTGCCCTTTGATTTATTATACTGCTTCTAGCAAAACACGTGCTGCCTGCGAGCCACTGTTACTGACCACTGACTGTCCCCTCTCTCCCCAGCAGTGACATTTTCAGCTTCAAGGCCTGACACTATGCACCAATGGTATTTTCAGCCTTGGCCTGACCTTCACCTTTAGCTGCAGGATCTGAATCTGTTGTGTCACCGTTTCCTCCCGCTAAGATGTCCCTTATCAAGAACAGTGTCATAAGGTTATTGTTTTCTGATGTAAGTGGTAGGAGGTGATCACAGGGACTGTCAGACCAATTTCTCTTTTCTGAAACGTTCCTTCACATAAATGGCATGTTCTCTGCTTGCTCTGTGGAGTAAGGGAGTCAAATACACACAGCAAACCTAGTGCCTTCATAATATGGCTAGAGAGTTAGCACAGAGCAGTCTGTTAAGTGCTGCAACTACCTCTCTGGTCACAGCAATTCACCGCATCTGCCCACAGTGAGGGGCCAAGGTTCAAGAAAGGCAGGAGGTGCCCTGAAAAACAATTACCAGTCACTACAGTCTCACCTACCTCTCGTCTCCTTCAAACCATCTTCACGATGGGCAGCTCTGCTAGCCTGTGCCTGGTGTTACCAGCTCTTGTGAGCTTGAGCAGGCATTTTAGATTGCAGGATGCCAGCCTAGTTCCCAGGAGGAAAGCAGGAAAGACTTAAATGCTGGTCTGAGCGGTGACCAGCCTCTCCCAAAAGCTTGTGCAGGTTCAGGTTGTTCAGCAAGGTGTTTGCGTGCATATGCATTGCACTGACATTGGTCAGATCAGCGCACCAAATCAGCTACAGCATCGCGCCTGGCGAGGACTTGGCTGCAGATGGCACCTCCCAACACTCATTTCTACGAAGGCTTCTGCGACGGCTTTCTGCCAAAGTTTCTGTGATGAGGCTGCCTCATGCAGACCATGCATACACCTACACGCACGTAGCAGTTACATGTAGGCAGGAGGAGGAATGTAGAAACATGCCAAACGGTATAACAACGAGTAACAAATAATAGGCCTCTAGTCCCACCTTCCATCTCATTTCCCAAATAGCAGTGAATAGCTCAAAAATGGGTTTTATTTCTCCTCTTTTCACACCAGAGCTGTGCTACAAAAGGCATGAGTTACTACTTGCACAAATTGCTCTATGAAATACAAAGAATTTTGCTTACTCCCTTGCTACTCAGAGAGCAGGGAAGGGAGTATTGTTGTAATGAACTAATTTGAAGCCTTAACGTAAGTCCTTCTATCTTGTTTCTTGCCAAGAATGCAGTCGTACTAAGTTTGTCCCTCTGCACAAAGGTACTGCTTTATCCAGTTACTGTAACCCAAGTGCATTGTAGAAGGATGAGAGTGTAATGCATTTGGCATAATTCAGTGATATTTCATCTGACCTGACAGAATATCCTAACGGCTTAAATAGAAACAAGGACAAATTGGAAATCACATCATTTCCATTATCACATTTCTAGCTACAGCATAGCCAAACTTCTTTTACAATTAAAAAGCAACCAGCCCCTTTCTTTTAAAGTAAGAATACAGCCAACTGAAGTATCGAAGTATGAACTACAAGACATTAATGGAAAAATGTATTAGAAATATATATGTCACGCTTGAGAAACTGCAAAGAAAGATCTTGCCATCACAGTGTAACAGAGAGCCCACTCCTTCCCTGGGGGAGTTTTAAGCGCAGTGAACTTTGTGCTTATGCCACTGTAATGCAGTGTTACTTAGGTAGCAGAGCAGATACCATAGTTCTCTTGGAAATGACTGTAACGCCCCCTTCTGCTGCCTTTTCTGGAATGGAGAAAGTAACATGTTGCAGACAGGCTAAGTTTTAGGAGGATGGATTGGTACTTCAGTGCTGCAGCCGCAGAGCATTTCCTGCTGTGCCAGAAAGTGCAGGTGGCAGTCCCTCCCGCCCGCACAGCTCAGCCAGCCACAGGGATTTTACTTGTTTGATGGTAGCTGCTTTTSCACTGCCTCCCGCATGGGCATGAAGGCACAAGGCTGGGGGAAACGGGTCAGCTAGTTTCTTTTAAATTGGGATGCTGTTCTTCAGCTAACACTCGGGCCCTCGGGAGGAGCAGGAGACAAGGGGCCAGTTTTGTTCCCACGTCTCTTGYGGGCATAGGAGAGGAGCCACACGCGGGACAAAGCCAGTCCTGAGGCGCTTGCGAGATGGCGTGGTTCAGTGAGCAAGACGGCCTGGGGAGGGCAATGAGGTACAAAAACATTGAGAGAAGAGGGAATGACAGTGCAGCCAGTACCTGGGCCCCCAACCCACCCTTGAAGTGCATCAAGTTTGCCAGCTTTAAGTCCCACTCCTGCCACCAAACGCAGAGTGATTGCGGTAACTGTCAGCACAAAGGCTTGGGCRAGCAGCTGTGTTTCATGGACACCCATACCACCTTTAGCTGTGCACCCCAGGGGATGGGGATTTGATTGCTTGGCAATTGGTTTCTYCCTTCAACTGCCTCCAGCCTCCCCCCCTTCAAATTTTCCCTTATACCCCTAATTTTGAGAAAGGGGGAATTTTTAGTGTTGACAAAAAATGATCACTTCAGCTAGYCTCTGTGCACTAATGAACCGTGTGTTGTGATTTTATTTTCTAGGAAGGACTTCACCCACGTGAAGGGGATTTGGTCATTTTTCAGTTTGCAGAAGACTGCCAGCAGACAGAGGCTGTGTAACACAGGTAAGGCTGCAGTCTGACACTGTAGTCTGGACTCACCCTTTGTAAAGTAATCAATGTGCTCCAAAAAAGGCAGTCTTTAGCCAGACATCACAGACAGTGGTTTGAAATTGGGAAGCAGTCCTGAGTTAACAAATAGATTGCAACCCCCTTGATAAGGGGGCAGTTTGATTCTGACATTCCTGCTGTGGTACCACAGCACAGGTGATGAACTTGATGGTTTATTGAACAAACTGAGAAAGTCAGTTGTCACTAGGGGATARATATACCAGGTAGCTGAAACAAGAGTGGCCTTTCTGTCTGCAAAAATAGGCAGCAGTAAGGGAGAGAGCAGGAGACAGGGGTGTGTTCAGTGAGGGTTTATGCAAGAAGGAGATGCAAAACCCCARTAAAGGAGATGAGAAGTGGCAAAGCCAGCATAAGTATAGGAACACAGCCTGGGGAATGCCTAGGTAGAGAGCTCTGGAATCAAGCGTAAAATGCACGGGGACACAGGCTTTGAGCAGAGAAGTTGTTCACTGCTACTCTGCTGCAGCACATAGAGGAACAGGCTAGTATTAGCAAACAGGAACTCATCACAAACATTGGGCCCTTCAGCTGTTTGCCTTCACCAGAACCACCCCAAACCCTGCAGTTTGGCTCACTGCTGTTAAAAAGCAGCCATGCTGCTGAAGGGAGAGCTTTGAAAAGGACAGAAATTCAGAGCACAGCTTCTGCAAAAGGGCTTTGAGCAGGCAGTCTTACAACCTGCTGCTGCAGAGGAGCCTCRAGTTAGCTCAGCCAGAATGGCATCGAGCTGCTTTGGCTTCCCAGAAGTCCATACCTTGCAAATAACTGATCCAGAAGATGCTGCAGCACCTGTCTCAGAAAGTGCAGAGACTTGCCTTGTTCAGACCAGGCAGTATTGGGCCCTTCCTGAACTCCCTTACACTAAAAGGAAGTTTAGGAGAGCACCAAAGCTGCCTGTTCTGAACACRCACTCAAGGCAGGTTATAGTGTTTTACTACTCGCATAAAATAATCAGAACTACTTGCTTTGTTCTTCATTCCTTGTACTCTTTGCAGGTCAGGGCCTCTTAGCCTGTTTATCTGTACTGATCTCAGTACGTGCAACAAGCTAAATATCTATGATGTATTTACCATCTCAGTATCAATTGCTTACTTCAAAAAGGGACTAGGTGAAAAGGATCCAAAACCAGCTCAGAGGGAGGAAAAATACTCTGTATTCACAATGTCCCAATCACAATGGGACAAGAAAAGATTTGAAGGAAACAAAAATAAATCCCATTTTCATGGCATAGTCAAGAGCGCACGGCCAAGTGAATACCTTGCAGGCAAAGGCCACCCATTTAATGATCATACAGTTATAATCTAGACACATCTGCTACCAGCAGGAAGATGTACTGCTAAGATGGTGCAATAAAACCATCAACAAAAACAGGTTTTCTAGTTGGGAAGAGAGCTTTGAACAAGCCTATTTAAAACCTGTTTACAACCAGTTTGTCTGTCTCCTGAACTTCCTACCCTGCCTAGTTATCTCTTCCTTCATTTTTGCAATTTCAAACATTTTGGAGTTGCATCCAAAAGTAAAAATCTCCCAAGTATGACACTGCAGAGAATGGCAAAAAAAAATTTTGTGGCATACCACCATTTGAGAGAGGCACTGATGTCCAAGTAAGGTTTCCAGATTAAGTCTTTGATCAGCATTAGGCCAGACCATCAATCATGTGCTTTGTGCTTTCTCATCCTGAATCCATTTACAATTATTTTTCAGGTGATTCTGCCTCAGTGTGAACACAAGGTCTGTTTATTTTCACCCATCTTCCCTTCCTCACTCCCCTCCACTCTAAAGAGGTACACTTGCCTTCTAAGTTATTCTTGCATACTGAAGATAGCTTATGTAAATAKCTGCTTACTTCTACCCATAGCATTTCTACAGATGTTGCAGAAAGGCACCCAGAAGACAGAAAAACAAAAACATCCGGGACAATATAAAAGGTGTGCAGAACGGACAAAAAGCCTGCAGGGCCCAGGGGCACACCTCAGGGRGAGAGGGAGGTGATTGTGCTGCTGCTCCCTGAAGGGTCAGTCCGGCTCTGCAGGCCCCATCAGCTTTGCAGGCTCTCTGCACATGTCAAAGCTACCAGGTTTCTTGACACCAGTTCTTCTCCATAGACATCTTTGCTCTTTACTGAGGGAGCCAGCAGTAACCCTCCCAAAGAAAAGCATTGCTTCATGGGACAGCTGGCAGTGGAGGAARAGGTGCAGGTAGATACAAATAAGTAGGTCTGTCTCTAAGTAGGGTGGGACCAGCTGTGACCAACTCCCTGGGGGTGGTACTGCTGACAGCAGCAAACTGCAATGGTGACACTCATAGGACACCAGGTACTCAAGCTGTCACCTCCACTAGGCTTTAAAAGAAAAACAAGAAAAAAAACCCTAAACCCTGTGTTTAAAATTGTCTTCCTAACACATCCAGAATGGAGCTCCCATTGCTTCTGCTTATAATAGTGATTATTGAGTCATTCAGTGTATGCTTTGGCTCTTTAAAATCCAGCATGCCCTTTTTCTGCTGTTCTATTAAAGTGCCATCCATAATCAATTATGGCTCTAATTCAGGGCTCTGATTATAAAGGGTACAGTTATATGCCTAAGGCATATAACCTCCAGGAACCCCCAAATTAGCTTCCAGGTCGGAATAAAAATCCCACTACAATTCTCATCAATGCCATTTATATGAGACACTCAAACTGTCAGGATAACCTCATCCCCAGCTCAGATTACCACCACATTTAATTGTATGTTCCAACCACAATGGAAGAAAGGCCAGYGGGAAACTTGACCGAAGTTTTACAAAACTTAATAGGCCTCAGGTCTGGTCAGGAGAAACAGCACTTGGCAACAAGTCCACACAGCAGTACACCGGACAGGCATCACAGACAAAGCKCTCCGTGCATCTGAAGGGCTGCCTGTCTTCCAGGGAAGCCAACCTGACTGAGCTGAACTGCAAACCTTGCCTTTGCCGTTTTCTCATGAAGGATGACTCCATGGGACATTTGCTATCACCCCAGTAACTCCAAAGTAGTGAGGAGCTGATCTAGCCATCTTCCCCTGCCTGTAACACCAGTGCTTTGGCATATGTTCCTTCCAACACCCCAGAGTATTTTGAGTGTTTAAAGTTGCAGAAAACTCTGTCATGGCAAAATTCAGTTTAGGTGAGACTCTAACCTCACATCAGCCTTAGCAGAGCTGACAACTACAACTATCTAGGTCATCACATATAAAGCCCATATCTAAATCCCATTTTTTCCTTCCCAGCTTGCAGAGACAACATTATGAGTCAAAGAGGATTTCTTCTTTAAGTGCATGTCCATGGACACCATGCTTAGCGAGTCTCACAGCACTGTGACTGAAGGAGAATGATACAGCAACATCCAGAATTTTCAGGGGGTAAGAGMTTTCAGCCTATAACCATGCACACCAAGCTGGGTACTTCAATTCTTCAGCTGTTTTTGATAATTCCATTCTGTGACTACTATATCTCTGTGTAAGGGTGGTAGGTTCGCTACTTCGTACTAAATTCAAACACAGAAAGCTTAGGCAGAAGTTACATATAAACAGACAGAAGCTACACTGCTTTTTATTACTACTCTCCATACTAATGTTAAAAGCCACATATCACCCAATCCAGCTTTATAAGACCTCCAAAAAACTCTTGGCAGAGTAAATACCCTTTATTTTTCTCTTTGCAAGAAAAAGCATAAAATGCAGCAAGACCTCTCTGTTGTCAAAGCCACTATTATGCCACTTTCTACTGAGGCAGCTGCCATAGGAAGTAGATCCTGAAGTCCACACTAGACAGTGCACAACGGAGTCAATCTATTGCTTTCTGCCTTTTCTGAAAAGYCCCAAGAGCAATATTTTTCCAATTTAAGTCACAACTTACCTGAGAAAAGCTCACGCCACAGCTCAGTCCAGAGCAGTCCAACACCTGCATCTTGTTCTCCTCAGAGAACAGCACATTTTTGCCATGCTTCAAAATACCTGAAACTTGGCAGCAGCCCTGAGCCTTTCTCAGAGGGCGCAGCCCATTGCAACTGTCTGTGCAACCACAGTTCTGAACCCCAGGCACCACAGGGATCAAGGACAGTACTGGGGACAAGCTTTGAAAAGTCAACCCCGAGGACACTGCTGCTAAGCAAACCTGGCCGATTTTGGGAGCAGCTGCATCCCCTTCCTACTTTCTAATGCTTCCTTTGCTCACAGCTCTTAGGTATGTATTCCTTCCAAGGTAACAGCTAGGGCTGATTTTCCTTTGGGACCATAACAGGCACCTTCACTTTCCTAGCTGGATCAATTTAGTAGCTTTGTCTAAGGTATTCTAAGTTTTCATGTGTTTCATGGAAAGAGAAGAGTATGGCCATACYTGGCAAAAAGACTTGTTTTATAATTCAGTACTAGTTTATCTTGCTGTATTTCTGCAACGGGTTTCTTCTTACCAGTTTTTGCAAGTAGCCAAACTGTCCATTCTTTTAGAAATTGTTCACATCACTGGGCAAGCAGCAAAAGCAATTCAGGCCTTCTGCTCCGAGTTTTTTTCCTGCTTGCAGTTTTTCCATCTCCTGCCCCCCCCCCCTTTTTTTTTAATATAGGGGAAGCAGTGCCTGGGAATCAAAGTACAGTTAACTAAGATGCCGCTACATCTACAGCTGCTGTAACATAAGTAAAGGTTCTAACTGAAGTTGTCCAAAACAGCCTCTTTCCTCATTTTTTAGGTTTTTGCACAGCTTAGAAAAAGGAAGAATCTGGACAGGCAACAGCTGAGGATAGAAACCAAGTTGCTTGCTTACAGCTTATCATTTGGTTAAGAAGCTGTTGCAGGAGGGAAGCTCTAAGTTCAGCAGCTACTTAAGTCTATAGTGTTAGGAAAAAAAAAAAAAAACAAAGACTAAACTAATACCAGTATTCGCTCATTTGATAAGACCCCAGGTCACTGTATTTTATTACTTGGATCCAACCAGCTAGATGGGATTTTAGACAATTTTACATRTGTATTAATAAAATATATTTTATTAAAGCAGGACAAGAGAATTAAATGAGTACTAAGTGGACATACCTATTTTTAGTACCAAAAAATGAAATTGATGCATTTACTGTATTCAGTCTTCTCTTAAAATTTCATCTTTTATTTACTCATCAAGAGCCAATAAGTTATATAAATCATAGTAGTTTTCATCTCCTTACTGAAGTAGTCAACAATTATATATATATTTTTTATGCTGACTTGGTAGCACATTATATCCTTAGAATGAGTATTTTTGTCTTTGTTTTCCAAAGATATTTGTCTTAAAAATGCTACCTCTCTTGTGCAGATTTCGGTGAAACCTCTTCCACATTATTAGCATAGTGTTGCAGTCTCCCTCGGGTTCCCTCCGGGAGGTCCCGAATGCAGCCGTGTCAGGGGTTAAGGCACTCTACGCTGTGCAGGTTCATTCGCTTCTAGAGAAGGGGTCCACGGGTGGCCAGCGTGCACTGCAGCCACCCCAACCCTTCAACCTCACCCCTGCTCTTTAAAGGAAGCCACRAACTACACTGAAGCTCCATGCTGAAGGCAGAGGAAATGATTCCATTTGACAGATGTTAAACCAAATACTTTTGTATTTAATCATGTTAAGAGCTCCAAAAAGTTAAAACAGTAGACAAACGCGCAGAACTCCTGTCAATGACAATGAACTGAAGCAGAAGCATTGTCATACCAACGCTTTAAACAGTGTCTAAAGCAACTTCTAAACAAGTACAATTTAGGATGCTCGTGTAGAACTTAAACAGTGATTTTTGTTTGCTTTTCCTAGTATGAAGGATTTCCAAACACTTCAGTAACTTATAACTAGTCCCACAGTTACCATTTTCCCCTCTGCTTCTTAAGCAGATATTTTGCTTTGTATGCCAATAATAGTTTTTGTTTTAGTTTGTTCCGTAACACAAGGCAATCTAGTTTTCATGGTAACACACAAAAACACATTAGTCTTGCTCCTCGTCTTCCCCATCTTCATCATCATCCCCTTGATCTCCAGATTCAATATCATCTTCATCTTCAACCTGAAATTAAGAAAGATCTGTCGTGAGAAATAACATCCCTTATTCTGATCCAACCTTTAAGACGGGACAAACGCTAAAGTTGAGAAAGTAAGCTTAAAGCTAACTGAAATTTGTTGCACTGTATTGAATAATTGTTTACAAAGGCAACTGTCATCTTACAATGTCACACAGCTTTTAAGTTCTCTGCTAAAGATGGCTGCCTCTGTTCAATCATCAATTCTGCCCTGCACATTTGAGCAAGTAACTTCGTTCTTCTGTTTCCCACACAGCCGCACGCACGAACACCAGCATACTTCAGCGGATTGGCTAACGAAGATGTGTCCGTCCTGTGCTTTGCACTACCACGAATGAACCTGCGTAATGTCTCCAGGGGTACTTCCCCCTCAAAGTCACTCAGAAGTCTACAAGCTCTGAAAAATTCTGCTACACTGTAGGATCTACACTTGCTACGAATAATATTAATTCCTCTCCAGCACACTCTAACTGGTCACTACCAAAAAGTAAACCTTCTTTCAAAAGATAAAGGATTCTACTGTCAGACACGATTGCCTTCTAATAGCAAATCTGTGCACAAGTCTGGCAGTCAGCCACAAAACCAGCAGTACAACAGCTAGTTAATGCACACATTACAGTGAAGCCCGGGTGTGAGTCACAAGGACATTTCCCAGAAGCTGAGGCTCTCAGAAACTGCACTAGTAAATTGCCCCAAATTAGCTAGGACTAGGGCCTGTTTCACCAAAACCCATCCACTCACCAAGGACACTTCAMTGTTGAAAGCCAACATTTTAAGTCTATCAACTGTACACATTTGAGTCTGCCATCCTATCCAGCTCAGAAACAACATGTCAAAACCTACTGGCATTTCTCACTATCCTTGAGCCCCTAAGTTTCAAACAAAGCCAGTTAGGGTGTGGGAGGGAGGGAGGGGGCATCCAGCTGAGGCATGCATAAAAATTCACTCCCAGTACAGTGTGTTCGTTTTCATTATACAGTAAATATTTACAAGCCCCTTAAGCAGCTCATGTGCCGAGTCTTTGTGAACTGCATTTGGCCCAAAGGCTGCACTTAAGGAATTTCTGATCTGAAGAAGCACATTTGATGAGAACAGAGTAGAGACAGGCCTTGCGTGTGTCAAAAGAATAACAAACCCAGGCACAGGGCAAGGAAAAGGAAGTCCTGAACACAAAGTACCTTGTAAGGCAGTAGAAGAGGGGGTCTCAGCTCAGGTTTGCCTAGGGTACTGCACGTTATGGAGAGAAACAGGTGAATCAGTGGGTCCCAAGCACGCAAGTTCCACATATTAAARCAGAACTCAGTATAGTAGTTTGCAGCACTGCTTAGCAAGCAGACTAAAGCTTTCTACTTATCACTTGTATTTTCCATGGAGCAATCCCTTACAGTTATTACAACACAATCATCTACTTTCTAGTTGACAATCAGGATAAGCTGCAGCACCGCCAGGCACAGTCATGTATCGTTCCAGACATATACATGACAAGTCATTTCATCACAACAGTTAGGCAGATACCTCAGAGCACTCCTGAGCTGAACACCTCTTCCAAGAGGCAGTCATCATTTTTCTTGCTGGCTGCCACTCTAAGGTCAGAAAGCAACACTGGTAGCTTCAACAGCCCATCATTCAKAGAAAGATGCCTCAAGACTTGGTGGATATAGCATTGCCATACCCAGACTGCCTCCGACCTGAGAACTTGCTCACTCCCTCATTTCGCTTACCGGTTCACCAAGCTCCTTCAATTTGTTCTTTAGTGCAGATAGTTTCTGATCCTGGTCAGCCAAAAGCACCAGAAGATCATCCTGTTCTTTTTTCGATTCTGCAACTTCTTGCTGAAGTTTGCTTTTCTGATCTTGCAAGATGGCAACTGTACTGTTGGATGAATCCAAGTACTGTTTTAGTGATGCTTTTTCCTCAGAAAGAGCTTTGACTTCACTCTGGCAACAGGAAAAACCCACAGCAAGTTACACCATGAGCAGAGGAACAGCTGAAGCCTCATTTCCTATGAACATGTTCTATATGCTAATCATAACGCCTCCACCCCTACTAGTGCACCGTAGCCTCACTCCCACCCTTCCCTACCCAAACTCCACTCTTTCACATCCCCCTATTGCTAGTCAGGAGAAACGTGCCAAGTACTGTGGCTAGTTCTGATCTGCACGTGTGCATTACATCTATGACTGACTAGTGCCAGGCTAAACTGAACACTTTCCAATCAAATCCACGCTAAAGCTTCTTCAGAGTAAGGTCTAGTTCAGGTACCACTCTTCATCCACCTTTTTTAATTAATACCACTGAAACCCAGCTATCTTTTGATGCCCCCACCTCTCCTTCAAATTTGGCTGAAAAGCTCCCAGCTGACCTAAGGTTACTGACAAGCCAACTGCCTTGAAAAAGCTATTCCCTTGATTCTCCTCACCTGCTCTTTAAAGGACCTAAATTTCTCATGTGCAAAATGAAGGAGAAGGGACATTGTTTCCCTTATGTAACCTAAAGCACATGAGGCACTAAGAGAATAAATCGCCCCTTCCACCCAAAGCCTCTCCTACTGTGCAAGTCGTAACTGAAGGCTGGGTATCAAGAGACTTGATGTTTGGTGTTTGTCCACTACCAACCTTCAGTTCTTTCACTTCTTGCAGAAGTCGTCCCTCCACTTCAGGGTTCCTTGCTGCTGTTGCACCACTCTCTCCTAATACAGGATCTGCAGCTGTATTCTGTGGAACAGAAACRCATTATCAGGTGCACTGAATGCCTCACATGCAAAGGCAGCAAGCCAAGACATTATACAAGGAGTTGTAGGTGTTAAAAGCATATTTTCTCCTTACAGCATAGCCAAGGTGCTGTAGACATCCTGTACTGTAAGGCATAGAAGACAGGCCTATGCTTCCTGGGGTCTCAACACACAGATATGCACATATAGGTATACACAAAAAGGAGAACACAAAACGTGACTCGTATTTCATAGAAAGAGTCTGACAGTTCATTGTAGGCAGACTCCTTGTCTAACAGACCACTAAGCTTCACTCAGATACTTCTTAAGAAGTGCCAAAGACTTATTAGGCAAAAAGCTTGAATCCTTGTACGCAACACTACTAAAAATAGCAAGTTTGTTCTCAGCCAGYCCTACCCAAAGTTAACATTTCCAAAATGTGGCAGCTGTCTTAACTAAAATTATCATCATCACATGAATGCAGGACAATTGCTTCTCCAGCTGCAGCATCTTTAAGTCAAAGCTCTAGGAAAAGCAAGCAGTCTGTAGGATGGCAACGAAGTGGGCTGACAACTGGTGGCAGCATGGAGCACTTGAATGTGCCTCACCAGCACATGGCCAACACATGTGAAGTGGACCTTACACCAGAGCAGCTGAGACTTTTGATGCTAAAAGCATTCAAAGCCTTCCTCATTCAGATGATCTGTATGTTAAATTAAACACTTGTTATTTTTCCAATTCAAGTCTTATGTCTCATAACATTCAAATTAGAGTTCAGTGCGCAAGTTGGACCAAACCAGCTGGAAGCAATAGTTTAAGTGAAGCCAGGTACCAYGGGCTATCAGTCTTGACTACTGCAAAGGAGGGCATACAGGAATATCCTCATTTGCTTAAGCACTCAACATCATACTATGTTATCCTTTCAATTGTTCATGTGGTCTGTRCTCCTGCAACTTGAACCGCATTAGTTTTGCTATGGAAACATGTCAGTGACATGTTCATGCAATTCATTGTTAAGTATTCCAGCTCAACGTAGAGTTTTTAAATGCCGTTAAGTAGCTTTGAGGACACTAACACATTTATTTAGCTATTCCATAATGCTTTATCAGCAAATCCTTTCAACACAGAACTAAAAAATCTGAAGTATTTCAATATCTGCATAGACAGATACATCTACTCTGTTTGCCTTGCATTTGTATGTAAACTTTCAAACTAGTACCTCAATTACTTGAAAGAACAACCACCCCTCTAATTTATATTATATCACAAATTTTTTCTCAGAGGAGACAGCTATGGTGGTGGCCTTTTTTTGGCTTTGATAACAGTATGAGCTTAAAACACCAAAAAAAGGCCATTCCTCTATTTAAAAATGCCAGGTATCAATGGTCTTATAAAGGCACTAGCTTTACTTAAAGTGCCCTCCGTTTTCATGAAAGGCACRTCTGGGAATTAAGTTACATCATTTAAAAACACCACTGAAATCATTGACTGATGTGTACTGTTAAATCAAGCTTACTTTGGGACAAACAGCTCCAGACAGCACAAGCTGGAAAGACAGCTTGTTTCAGTCCCCAAAGTGAAGGTAAGGAAGTCTTTCACGTACCATTAGTTGTAGCTTCTGATTCTCAGTCTGAAGCTTAGAGATCTCTGTAGACTGCAGTTGTATCCGACTCCTCAGTGTTTCTAATTCCTTTGGGAAATAAAAAAGAGTCATAAACTTCTAAGTTATCTTGAGAAAGTAGCAAGGTAGATTTTTTCACATTAAGTTTTTTTTCTTAATTTAAATGCTATCATCTGCACTCTATACTGCTTCATGCTAGCTACATGAGCAGAAACTTGTGTACATCTCATGACAACACGGCAGCCACCTCTCTAGAAGACAAGACTCCTCAGCAACATTCATCATCTCCCCCCCAACTTTTTTCCATGGAATGCCCAAGATAACTCTATGAGGCTCAATAGTATTTATAAAGTACGTGTTACAACACTAGCACTTCCATGAGTATCCTCTATGCATATCATTTTATGGTGCAGAAACCCATTAAGGCATATCAACCCAGTAATAATTAGCTTTCAAATCAGAGAAACACTGCTGGGCCCTTTTTGGGCAACAGCTGTCTTGACTAATTGAACCTACAGGTGCTTAAGCACCTCTTTTTTGTGTTGTACATCTAAAACTTGGAAGTTTTCTTATCAACGTTTAAGTAGAGGTTTTGCAATGGATAAGCAGACAAATCTGCCAAGTTTGAAGCCTCAGTTGAAGCTTTTTCTGTTGGCCCRATTCTGCTTGGCATAAGCAACAGATCAATTTTTGGACACACAATCTTGACACAGAGGATTAATGCCATCATCACAYAAACCCAGATTATAAGGTTAAAATAGCAACATGCTCAGAGATCCATCCCACTCCCTGAAACTTGACACAAGTCCCTTCCCRTCCTGAGCTATCACTGTTTATCACAGCTTGGCCCAATGGATAACAGTAAAAAGACTTAAGTAGTTCAAGTTCACCTTCTGTAGTTCATTATTGAGCTCCAAGCTACCAGATTTGCTGGTCTGTGAAGACTGCTCTGTTGTTCCCATTTCCAACTGCGAAGACTTCTGTAATAGCAACAGAAAAGTCAACCGCAAAACTAAACGGATTAAATATAGTCATGTTGTCAGAACAGTTACTGATGTAAACAAGCCATGTGGTTGCACGGATAGAGTTCCCAGCAGAGAAGGTGCAAAAGGGGCAAGAAATGCATGTCACAAAGCTCCCTGACAAGAGGGCAGCTGGGTGGCCTCTAAGGTGGATGCAGAAATGTTTTTCACCAACTCATACACAGAAGACAAGCACCAAGGAAGGAGCATGTATCACCCTGCGTTTTGACAAGCAGGCCACCAAACACAGGCCACCCTAAGAACGTCTCAGGCATTACCCCCACTACACTCCTAGGAGATAGACAGCATTTTTTTTTTTCCCCGTGCCAATACCAGAGGTCCCACAGAATAACAGGTCAGTTGCAAAATTTTTCTTGAGTGCACTGTCAAGCAGAAAAGGCTCTGCTAGAGGCATCTCCAAACATTTCCTATGATCAGCACGCAATCAATTATGGAATGATTGTYGCTGTAACAAAGAGTTTACAGCCAAAGGTAAATAACAGGAATTAGAAGTCACTCCAAGTTCCACTGAGAGAGTTAGCTCTTACCAACTTTTCAATCACAGAATCCTTCTCCCTCAGCTGTCCTTGCAGCAGTTCATACTTGTTTTTCCATTCTTCCAATTCCTCTTTCAGTTTGCTCACTTCTTCCAGCTGAATGCCATTCACCTGAAATGTTTCACCGTGGGAATTATGATGCTGCGCATCCTTTCCTACGGGACAAAGTTTACAACAAAGGTTACAATACTGACATCGTTTTAAGGTTAGCTTCAAAACATGCAAAGGAAAGGATTCATTGCTTCTCCATTCTTCCCCACAGGGCAATACAAGCCATTCTCATTAAAGGAAGAAACTGCAGTGTTGAAAAATTGACTAGAAAAAGTTCATCAAGCAGCTCTAATTTGCCACTATTTAAAGTATGTATTTGTGGCTGCATCTACGTGCTCCATTAACCGTTCAGTTAATTCAAAGTAAGTTCACAAGCAACTCATTCTGTAGAGGAAAAGCAACTGTCTGTTTACATACTTTTAATGATAACAGATCCTAAATGCAGAATTACTTCTTCTACACAGGTCTATAGCATATAGAGCTTATCAGGCATCTTCACCTTGGAATAACTTTTATATACTGCCTGGATTTAAGCATTCAGTTAGCTATCTCTTTGCTAATACTAATATGTCTTACTTGGCGTATCTCCTGTACCATAATTCTTTCCCAACTCATGCTTTCATTTGTGCGCTAAAGTTTGGATCTGCAACATGGCCCATTTGTTTATGTTCTAAGCTTTAACAGGCTTGACTATTTTGGACTAATTTAAGAAACCAAATTGTGGAAAGCCTCTATCAGCAGTTCCCTGATAGCCAACACTTCCCACAGCAGCTTCAACTCCTATCCCTCAGCAGGTATACCTGCAGAAAAGCAGCCAAGGTAGCAGTGAAGGGCTTCCTTTTTATTGTGGGCAACAAAATAAGCGATAGGGGGATCAGGTCAAAAGCCAYTATAAACTCCAGTATTTCAATGTGTGCATTTATGTGAACTATCTGGTCTACAGCCATCTTTGGTAACTTGTTTTTCCAGTGCGCAGGCCTACACAGCAGATAGGCCCTAGCATTAACAACATACTCGAATGTGAAAGACCTTTCAGAAAACTGAACTATTATTTCAGGAAGCCAAATACTCGAGCACAAAATAAAGAAGAAATTACAACACATTCACATTTCTACATTATCCTCTCAGTTCTCACTGTATATTTTGTAGTTTGAAGGCACTTCAAGGAAGAACCAGTATTTTTAGCAAAACCTGAGGCCTTAAAAAAAAAAACAACTTCTTGTCAGCAGTGCTCAAATTCAACTTAAAACAAACAAACCACACACATTTTATCTCTATGGACGTTTTCATGCGCAGCAGAACATATGGCAACATGCCTGAAATGACAGAAGATTATTTGCTGAAGCTGTTCTGTAGCTTGCCATAAATTAAACAAGATTTTGAGCACTAGTGAGATGATTATTTTTCCTTCTGAAGCATACCTAACTGTACTTTAAGGAGATTATACTGGTCCTTATGCTGTTGGATCTGTGACACTTGTTGTGTAACTGTAGCTTGCAGCTGTTCATTTTGAGATCTTAAAGTGTTAACTTGTTGTTTTAATTCTTCAAGCTCCTGGTCCTGTAAAAGAAAAAAAAGGAACTRTTACAGAACACATTTGAGTACAATACTGCAAGGAAAACAGAGTAAACTTTATTCCACCAATACATATCACTGGTTAATGATGCTGTCAGCAGCATCTCTTCCTTCAGCTACATTTAGTCTGTCACCTTTTGAAAGGTGAGAGCACCGAAGAAAGAATTACCTCTTTTTGAGAAGGGCTGCTAGTTCTGCAATTATGTGTTTGAAAAGAAACACTAACACAGAGAAGAGAAGATGTATTCCAGGAAAAGAATTGAGCACTATCAGCATTCTAAATGCTGGTATTTACATTAAACCAGAAATTCTTAGCCTAAGTGTTTTCAGAAATGTTTCTGCATTTCCTGATTCCCTGTTGCTCATTTTGGAACATCTGGTATGAAACAGCACTGTGGTGTCTCCAAGTTAGTTCAAACAACTTCCAAAGGGACAAGTACAGTGCAACTCCCTCTTACCTGCTCTCTAATGACTTTTTTGTAATGAGTCACAATATTGTCATGCTGTTCCAATGTCTTCTTAACCTCCTCCTCCTTTTTATCTTCTTCACTGGACTTGTAAATAGCTTTACTTATGACACCTGTCAAAAACAGAGTTTGTCATCTAAAACCCAGTTGGTACATTTTCTGCTGTCCTCAGTCTCACAGCCTCGCCTAGTTTAACTAATTTCATGGTACAAGAAACATAACCTGCACTGCAAAGTGAGAAAGGCAGTGGTCACAAACAGGTTTAAGAAAACAGGAAAAGGCATTTTTCCATAGCCCTATACCAAGGTTTGCACACTTTGCATACTTCTTCAAACCGTTTCAGAAGAGCAAGTGGATGTTCGAATCCTTTCCATCAGCAAACATGCRTTTTACCTGCAGTAAGGCTACACTACTGCTGTTTTCCCAAGTGGTTGTGCAGACAAGTAGAAGATTTAGGACAAGGGTGATATGCAGATGAAGCCTGACCTGACAAAATCATCTTTACTGTTGCTTCTTATTTTTTTCTTCCCTAGACTGATTTAAGTTGACCAATATTAACAAACAGAAATACAGTAAATGTTAAGGATGCTCACATATCCTGTCTCCTTCATGAAGGATTGAGGTAACAGTATTTTTTTTAAAAGGAGAAATTCCCTATCTCTAACAGGGAAATTCAGTATTCCCAATTCTTCTTAATCAGCGAGTTCAAAACAGCAAAGATCTAGGTTCTTCGTGCACTTTCATGAATCAAGCTTCTATAACCATCTTGTTGTGTGCTTTCTAAACGCATAATATCTAATTCACTACAGGAACACAAGTAAATAAACTTCTTAACCGCAGTGTGATAACTCACAGCATGCACTAAGAAACATTTCACTTAACCATTTAAAGTTATCTGATTATTACAAGCTGTGACCATGGACTTGTACTGGCAGTATTTTAGCTGAATACTTAAACCACAAGCTTGGGTATATTATTGGCTATAGCAGTTACCGTAACATGGTTTTCAGAATACTCCATTTTAATATGATCTTACTACTTTTAATAGAATTAAATTCAGCACATTTACTAGGTCAGTCATCAGTTCATCACAATTACTACAGATATGAGCATAACACACATCACCTTCCAATTCCTTTACAAGCTTAGTAAATTCATGATCAAACATCACGTGGTCTGGGCTAGAAAAGCTAGGCTGTGGTTTCTGAGCAGCTCTGGAATGGAGTTCATGTTTGCTAATGAAGCCAAGCTTCTCAATGAAATTTTCCCTGCCAATCCTCTTCTCAATCAGCTGTTTCAGTTTCTCTCTAAAAAGAAAGAGATAGTTAATCACAATGCAATAGCCAAGAAGAAATGAACCCACTCTACCTTCAAGATTTTTTTCAGTTACAAATTTATTATGAGTCTTAACTCTTATCTGTATTAGATGCTTAGTAGCTGAAATCCAAATTTCTGCAGTGTGCCACTGTCATCTGCTTGCAGGCTAGGAACAGGTTAGAAGGACTTATGCAAAAATAATCGTATACTTTGTCTAGCTAAAGGTGGGTCAGTTATTTTGTATCCCATAAGGAACATACTTGCTGCCTCAAGAAACAAACAGAAAACAGTTCAACCAAATGTTCTTGACTGATCTGCAGCAGTTAAAAGCCCCTTAAGCCACCATCTACATTTCACATTGTCTTTCCCTRCAGTCATCTTTTTTTCTGTATCATACTTACTTCCTATAATTTTCAAGGGAATTGTCATTGTAGTAGATGGAAATGCCCAGCAAAAGCGCACACAGGCCTTGGACCAGTTGTTCCTCTTCTCCAAGGTTTTCAGCTATCTGCCCTGTGAGCTAGACCTCTTGTTAAGGATATTTGAGATATTTCATAAGCACAACGCATGTAACATACTTCTTCCTTACGAATATGCTACCTCAGTCTAAGTTCCTTGTTAAAAAGTATTTGCACGTGTAAAACCTAGCTGGATTAGGAAGGAAGGAAACCACCCAATGAAAACCTCACTAGACTAGCTCCTGTTTTAAAGGACTTGGGTCACCAATGGTCCCACGAAGTTTTTCCCTCAGTAATGGTCACCTTAACATTAAAAAAAAAAAAAGTTGTTGTTCCAAAACATCTCAGTTTTATCCTATGGTGATATTGAATTTAGATAAGGTGACAGTTTTGCATAGTGTACTTTAGATAGATCATCTTATGAAAATTAAGCATAAAAATAAGCTTCAATAAAATCAGGAAATAGACTTACACATCTTGGAGATGACAAGTTTAAGTCRTATTAAAATATCAATGGGCTTGCTGCAGTGAACCCTTGCCAAATGACAACTTCCTGCTGTGCTTCAAGTTATACACGTATCTTATAGATGGGCCGGCACACACAGTCTCAAGGCACAGCCAACAAAAGGCTGGCTGCATCTCTTGCCCCGATGCATTTTCCTTGCATGTCATGCAGCATGCCTGCAAACTGATCTACATTAACATTTAAATTAAACATGAAAAATCCAAGTAATGCAAGTAATTTCTAGGCAAGTTTGTCTACTCTGCAAGCAGGTCAAGGATACGAAAGGAATATTGGCAGGATTGTGAAGAAAGTGTGTGACAGCAATTGAGCAGTTGCTTAGCCAGGTACAAAGCAACATTAATAATCCAACCCTTGTTTGTACTTTGCTGCCCTGAAAAGAATAAAAACTCCATCATTATCTTTCCACAACAGAGGGCTAAAATATCAGAAAAACTGCACTGATCCAGAACTCGCCCACTTACAACTCCGCTTAAAAAACAAACAAACAGAGTCATCTTCCATAATACCCATTTGTTAGTTATGGCTGAACACAGCTTTAGTGCTTTGATGAAAAACATTAAGTCATTCATATGTTTTAACTATTTTCAGATCAAGTCAACAAGCAACACAGATGTGAAATATGACTCAGTGCAAATTAGCACCAATATAAAACCATAACAAATTAGTTCTGTATTTGTAATTAATACTAGGGTAACATGAGGGAACATACATACACAACCCCTGTAGAGAAGGAACAAGTCAGTGTAAATTAAGCCAGGCTGGGATTCCCTATAAAAATAGACATACTAAAATCTCCTCCATTTGCTGCTGCCTACAAATTTCTGTGTGTTCCTAATAAACTTGAAATCAAGAAGTGTAACACTGAAGTAGCTTTTTATTTAGACAAAAGAATATACACATTAAGCCAGGAGAGGCAACATGAGACACACTAACTGCAGTAATTGAATTTTTCTAAACTACGGAAAATTAGTTTTCATCTGAATATTGACTTTAGGTTCTTGCTCATGCACATAACACACACAACAGTTTTATGCAGAAGGCCTTTAGATAGGTTCTATTACAAACTAGAATCTTGCAGTTTTAAGCTTGGTTTTTGATCCATGAATTTCTACCAAGAACTTCAGCACCTAAAGCACATCTCTAGAAAACCTGTCATATTTTAAAGAATTCAAGTGTCTGAAGTAATGACAATTTAAAGAAACAACTGGAGTAAAAAAAATGAGTTAGAGGTCCTAACACTAAGCGGAATGCATAAGTTGGTATGGCAATAGCTAATTCCTCAGTAACTACAAAACTGAACTTTTTTCACAATTTTGTCTCCCTTGTCTTTGCTGCAGATACTACGGGCACAGTAGCATTAAGGCAGGCATACACATCTTCACAGACGGTCAATCCTCAGAGAAGACAACCAAGCAAAAAGCTCCCTGCATGCAAAACTAACCTTCAGACAAGCACCTAGTAAACTGGGTAAAGTAACTGGAAAATAAAGTCAAGTCTGGAAGGCAAGATGAGGTACACAGTACAGCTGGGATACGTTCAAAAGGGGGCAAGAAAACACACTGGAGTGAATGGCCGCAGGGATCAAGACAGTGGCAAAGATGATGAGAAGCAGTCAATGAGAAATGAAGAGTCCCTGCCTAAGAATTGCACATGCTCGAGAGACATCCTGAACTTGCATCCTCGCCTCTAATCATCCCTATGCTTGCGAACTAAAAGCAGTGTTGTCTTTTACCTTAGCCAAGGTAAAGAACAAAAACAAACCTCCCAAGCTCTTTGAACAAGCCAGCTTGACCACCAAAACACCCAGCAAACATCGGTCTGGCAAGAAGCTTCTTTTTGTAGCAGGGTCCCAGCTAACCAGTGTGCCCCTGCAGCACAGGCAGTGAGACTGGTGGTAATCAAAACTACCATCTACCAAAACTACCAATGCTGGCAGAAAAGACCAAGCTCTGAAGGGACTGCTTTCAAGGACTTCTGAGGTGCCCTGATTTGCTCCAATTTATCGCCAAGATGAAACAACCCCCTTAAAGGAGGAGAAGAGAGAATGCAAATTACAGATACCCAGACTGTGTCAGGCATTTCTAATGCTTCACAAATGGGCAAGGAAGCACTTTCTTCATGACCCCCATCATAACTTCCAGACACTTGAAGTGAGGAACGTCCGAACAGCAGAGAATAACAGCTATGACCACTAGACCACCCAGCACCTGCCCTTTTGTYTCCACAGTAAGTACTACACACCGTATTAGCTATTGCTGTTTTCTCTGCTATAGGTTAGTGGGCAGCTTTGCTGTGACCCTGTTGTGATGTTGCATTAATGGACTGATTATATTCCTTGCTGCTAGCCTTCTAGCTGCATGCCATAACCCGTTTCCACCGACCTAGATCTCATTCCAAGCTGCCTGAATTTCACTGAACTCTGTTCTCACCTTTCCTTTTCCTGTCTCAAACTGGCCCACTTAGCTTTCCCCGCCTTCACTGAGCTGTGTCTCTCCTACCCCCTTGTCCTTTTTTTTAAATTCATAACCTGCATGCAGTACATTTTCTTATCTCTGCTTATATAAAAGACAGTTATTTCCAAGGTGGTCTGGTAATGACACAAAAGACATGGTTTAAACAGCTGTTCACTAGCACATACAGTGTTTACCACAAAGGCATGACAGGATGCCCAAAGTGTTATCTCACCACTTATTATTACCAACTAGGTAAGAAACCAACTAGTAAGAAAAAGAAGTGTCCAAACTCCAATCTTCAGGTGAAGCAGGAATTAAAATACAAGACAACATAAATCATAGGTCTTTCAAGTTCATTACTGCCACACCACACCAGTATAGCAGATTGCAAGAGCACTGTCTCAAGCGTCAGCCAGCTTAGCTGAAGAACTTTCCGACCACACATTCCCTCCTTGCCATACTGAGTCTCTAGACAGGTGGCTTATTTCCTCATTGCAATCTCACAGAACCATGAGGTAGTTTAGGTTGGAAGGGACCTCTGGAGGCCATCTAGTCTGTACTGCGCTTTAGCACAAGGGAACTGAGAGAGCACCAGTTCTTCCGAAACCACTTGCAGAGTAGATTACTTAACAGCCTCATGACACTGGCAATGGCATAACTTCACCAGCTGCAGAAACCTTTCAGGGAACAGGACCATACTGCAGTAGCACTGAAGCATGGAGCCCTGTGTACCCCCACCTGCAAACACCATGATCCAATGAACTGTGAAACTGCCCGTTTTTGCATTCAGCGCTCCTCACCTCAGGCTGGTTCCAAACTGCCAGGAATCCCTTTCCTCCAGTTCTCCTGCCCTAGAAGGGCAGCTATGCCCTTCCCTGYGCTCACCCTTACATCTAACAAACCTGAGAGCAGAAGGTCTATTCCTACACATACGCCATAGGCTTCTGCTACACTGGTTTAATCATTGAGAGTCTACATTTAATTTCACAGTAACTATCTAAGCTATACTGCTTCCACCTTGCTAGGACAAAGAGACAGTTACTTGGTGTGACCAGAATGAGTTCAAATAAGTGTATAMATTCAGCCTAAATAATTACTGAGGAAATGGCTATGACACACATTACCAAAGGGCCTGTGCAACAATCTCAGTCATACCAATTTTCTGCTACTTCTGAAAAGATCAAGTCAGTTCTCCTCTAACTGAACAAAAAGGGAGATGCTTGCTTCAAACAAAGCAAAAACACACTGGAATCCCTTTTCTCTTACGTTTCAAAGACCAGCGCTTATCGTCCCAGCACTATTAGAGAGCCCATTCCTACTCACTAAAAATAACCCCTTGAACTGGCAGTCTTGAGCTACAGCATATTTGCATACATCATTTTTCCAAACTAACACTTTCATCAGCAAGCTCTCATTAAAAATCTTGTCAGAAATACAAAGCTACATTTGTTTGCGTGACTTGGAATTTACAGCACAAATTATCCTCTGAAAGCAGTTACACACCTCTCTTTCTGAAGCTTTGCATGCTATACTGAGGTCAGGTTAACACATTCAGCCCGCTCATTTCCACAAAGCCCAAAATACGCTCTCTAAAAAACTAATACGCAGCTCGATTCCAAACCTGCTGTTATAACTCCTGCTGTAATAGATTACAGTTCTCCATGGCYGTTCTACAATCTGGAGCTGGAAACAGTCCAGTCCCACAGCTCAACACAACTGTGATAAATATGGCAAATGAAGCAGACAATGCTGCAGCACAGTATTAAGAACCGTTTTGCTGCAGATGATGCCTAGCATAGCAGCACTTTAAGTAATGGGGCCTGAAAGTCAAACATCACTTCAGGGCTCATTGGCTAGTGAAGAGATCCCTGCTGTTTACAACCAAAATCTCCACAGTTAAAGCTCCTAAGAGCTTGGGCTGTAAGCAGAACATATGAAGTGGCTRGAATGCAGGTTAAACACAGTTTTTGTTTTAGCAGTCAGGAAATAARCAGCAGGTTCCCACTTCAGGTTGTATCAGCTGATTGCTACAGGCCAGTCTGAGAAAACAGCATTTCTAGCAGTGTCATTTTTCTGATAAGAACGTGCATCTAATTAGGTGAACACCTGGTGAATGTATATGCCCCACCGGAAAGAAAGCACCCGTGCTACCCAAGATCTTTATCCCACAGTTTCCTGGAGCACCCCAGAGAAAACCCTGGAGACACAGAAAGAGTTTGTTATGCTAGGAAAAAACCCAAACCCAACTGCAACACAAAGCTGTAAGTGGAAACACATCAAAAAGCAGTTAAAGAATCCCCCCAAGCAAAACCCAAGACAGGAGGAAAGGGCCTRCTTGTGGCAAGAAAATGCCGAAGCTGTGCCAAGAAATACATACCCGTCTGTCGATCTTATCACCCTGCAAGTTACACACACATTACTTGAGAACTTTTAAGTGGAACAACACATTTCAGAAACATCCCCCAAGTCTGAACCCCTTGTATCACCTAAGACTAAAAAACCACAGGCAGTTTCATTGACTCAAATTCACATCAACAGGATCTTCTGCCTACTGAGAGTAGTAAAAGTTTCCTCCTTACAAGGCAAAAAAAGCAGTGATCCATACAGGTTTTAAGACTGGCCCTGCAAAAGCATTCTGTACTGCCCGAACTGACCAAACCTTCCCTTCGTCTCTGTTATGCACAGTGAAATTCTCTTGCCATAACAAACAATTTATTTTCAGACTGAAAYGAAATTATTTTCAATTAGTGTCCATTTCCATCTCATGCATATGAGTAAAGGCAAGACAGGCAGAGTAAGAGAGTAACTTTCAGTTTTAAGGCCCTGACTTCAGAAGGACAGCAACATTAAGTTGCAATCACTGATGGACATAAAAGTTTCTGCTGTACTGTGTTTTTTCTTTAAGTGCCAAGTGTTTTCAAAAAAGGCTTAAAAAATTTCAGCAGGAGAGAGAATCCTCCTTCTCGTTAAGCTAATGCTAGTGTCTTCCTATGCAACACCTTTACACAAAGCACATTTTTCTTGCAAACCCAGAGTTTATCAGCAAGACACAGGGCAGTTGGTGCCATACCTGCGAGAGAATGTTGGTGCACTGCTGCAACAGAGACACTGGCGGGTTGCCAATGCTTGTTGCTAGCTGAACTCTTAGGAGCTGTTCTTTCAGAGTCGCGTTTTCTTGTAACGCATGGGCCAGGGCCACAGCAGCATACCAGTTTGAGAGAGAGTCCGTTGAGAAGAGGCCCCCACAGAGCAGCTGACCAGCTGAGACAGAATTACCTGTAGCTACCAGAATGGCCAAGAGGTACAAATTAGACTAAAACAAGCTATAGAAACTGCAAAATATGTAAGACATCAGCATACAGGTGAAACCCAGAAAACAGAGGGCCATGTGTCTCAAGTTTAGAGAAACTGTAAGGCAAATCTTCCTTGGCACCCAACTGCATATAAACAATTTTGCAGATGACTTCAGATGATACATGAAAAAACATGGGCTAGTTCACAACTTCCTAGAAAGAGGTTCTTCTTGCGTACCGTCAATAGTGGATGGCAGAAGCGTTGAAACAATTTCTCCTTGTCCTTTTTGGTTTTTGTATAAAAAGCATTGGAAACAATAGAGAACAGCACAACGCAGCACAAAAGGCTGCCTTTCATTTACCATGGACATCAGAAGTACTACAATTGCAGGTCTGTTTGGAAAGGAAAGAGAAAAAACATTAGCACAAAGTTGCAAAACTGCAGGCATCTGGTCAACTGGCGCAGGGAAAGTGTGTCAGGACCCGATGCAATGACATCTGCATCACTTGCAAAAGGTGCACACCATTGGGACCTGATGACACAGCAAACATGAAAACCCTAAGTCAGTGGAAACTCACACCTGCACAGGGCATCCACAAATCATGACATTAAGCATCTAAATCCCACACTTGGATCATTTTTGTATGGTAATGCACACAGTTACTAAAATTTGTATTTAACATCCCTTCCCCCCAAAAATACAATTTGGATTGCTTGCTCCAAGTAAGAAAAAAAGATTTTTGCCTTCTCTATCTATTGCGATTACTAACATTTAAACTGAGTAAAACTTTTAATTTTAAAAAGAAAATTTTCCAATTAAAACAGAAAACAGCAGATACATTATATGACCGCAATGAGCCAGTGTTCATTAGCTGTATTTTCATTTCACACAGAGTCCCCACTGCTTCTCCCTGCTTGTTCCAGTAGTACTAGAGAGGATTCCTCATAATGCCATCAGTGACTTACAACACAGAATGCTCTTTTTCTACCCTAGTCACATTCAATTTTTGAGATAAATATCTATCACCTTGCCATTCCCCAATCTGAGTCAACATAAATTTCCTGGCTATTTTCCTAGCCTCTACATTCTTTTGTAGACAGTCCTCTGATGGCAAGAGCTCTTCCTAACATGGCTATTTCTAACTACCACTCATTCATTTTGCAGATACCACCTAACATTAAATGAGATCAGTTCTAGACTTCATCTCTGTGGAAACACACCTGACACCTTCACATTACACCCAGTATTCCCAATGTGAACTCAAAGCTGTTCCTATGTACTTGAACTCCAAACTTCAAAGTTAAACAGTCCTTTGGATTAGACTGTGAATGCCCATACCAATACATCATTACCTAACAAAGTTAAACACTTTTCTTCCTCTACCTTGGTGGATTAGAAGGTGCATTTACAGAGGCAAAGTAGTCTTGATTTATCTGGCATCCTCGAATGACCTCTGATACAGTATTAATGGTCTACAGAAATGGCAGGAAGAAAAAAAAACAAAAACACAGTAAAACAGTTAGTTCAGTGTGGGCAGTAATTTAATTCATACAACACTCAATTACTCAGCCTGACAGCTTGGTATTGAAAAAAAAACATATCAAGTCTCATTGTAGAGATTTAGATAAGAAAGTAATTTCAGAAGGAAACCAAATAACTAACAGCCTTAATATGAAGCTTGCTGAAGAGMGGTTCAAGAAAAAAAAAAGTTGAAGGGTACCTCTGAAAAACATCTTAAGATAAAAACACCACTGAAATGGAGGCCACCTCCAAAAGGACCAATCAACACTCCATTCTCCAGGCAGTAACACAAATGGCTTTGTGCACTTCAAGACAAATGCAACYGTGGTGGTAACTTCTAGAAAAGCTGCTGGACTATATCAGGTGGATCTATCAGCTCTTCCACCTTGTCTACAGCAAATCGCTCCGCTGTCAGACAAGGCACCAGGGGCCAACTGGACACCTGACCATACACCAGCTCTGGGCCTGCTGTAAATGCAAAGCTGCTCGTTAAGTTTCTTTCGCCTCTAGGCTGCCATGAGGCAGCGAACAGGAGTGGTTGGTTTACTCAGGGCCTAGTAATTTTTCTAGCTCTAGACAGTCATTCAGGCCAAGCACATCATTTTATCAAGGGGAAAAAACACTTCATCCTGAACTGGTAATTGGGTTTTTCAGAACCATGAAGTCTCTCATCACTGAAACTCTGCAATATCAGAAGACTTTCTTGACAGTCTCTCCCTCTCCAAAAGAAGTGAATCCATTAGGCTTCTTTGGGATATACTTAAATCCAACATTAAAAAAAACAAAAAAACAAAAAACAAGCAAATCCAAATACTTCCTGATTGTTTCAAAGTGAATTATATTACAGTTCTTCAGAATATAATGCAAAGTATTATCATCATGTATTCCCCGCACAGGAAGCAGGTGACACGTTTGGCATCTGAAATACATTCTTGGCAAATAGTATAATTTCAGTTTGTCCCTGAAGCAACTGGCTACCCCTGAAGACTCTTGTTATTGCCCCATTTAGTTGCCCCCATCCCTACTTGTACTTGCTCCCTCTTACTTCTGTCAGGATGTCAGCTGGAACTCCAGTTGCCATTAGGATTGTGCAGAGCTGCTGTAACAAACCACACTGAAACATAGCCTTCTGACAGCTGCTCGTAGCGCCAGGAGGATTTGTGGGAGAGACGAGAACCCGCACAAGCTAGAGGAAAAGCAGTATTTGTGCACAAAGAAAGCTTGAGAACTCATGAAACTGCAGAACAGTATAAGYTGATCTATTTGCAATTTAGCCACAAAATACAACTGCTCTTAAAAATTAACTTAAGAGACAAGGGAATAGCATTTTCATCACATTAGTATTACAACCATTTGATTTTAAGTTTAATACAACTTCACACCTGAGGTCCCCTCCAGAACCCGCAAACATCTCAGCCCATTGCAAATGTTGGAACTACATGATGAGAAATGAGGCTCTCATCTAGTTTATTACTTGGCTCACAATTTGTCAGAGCTACACTTCAGAAAATGAGAGACTACCTTCATCATGAATCTTCAGCTTCCACTCATAGACAGCAAATACTATAGAACAGGAAAATAATCTTATTTCATTTTTTGGAGGGGTGGGCAGAGGGAAGGTGATAAGCCATCCACAGTGAAGACAGCTATGGGAACTCTGTTAAGGCATCATAACCATGCTTGAAGTCATACACAAGGGTTCTTTATAAAAAGCATCCCTACCCAAATATTTAACCCGTATCACTGTTATATATTAAGTTACACCAAATAAAGTTATTTAATATGCTACCCATTGCAAGGTCACAATTTTGAAACAGTGTTTGTGCTTAAAGCAGGGTATCTCATGAACATTCGTAGGCTAACACTGAGCTAAAGAGAACACACCAATTTCCCAGTTAACTGTTACAACGCACATTTTCTTCATTGCAAGAGCAGAAAAAAGGCTGACATTGGCATTAAAACTTAGATAAGAAGTGTTTTACCTGCAGCATTAGGTGAAGATTAGTTACTTTCTGTGCAGACCAACCACAATTGTCATCTCCAACTTCAAACCAAGGCTTCATACGCTGAATGTATGAACCTTCTTTAAAGAAATTCTGATTGGAATTATTATTCTTCAATAAATTTTGTAGTAGGAGAAGACAGTCTTCCACTACGATTCCTTGGGAGACAGAAGGTAAAGGAAGGATTAACCGAAGATGACACATGGAGAAATTACTACATTCTATATACAACAGAAAACAATTTCTGAGTTTCTCATGCTTAAAAATATTAGATTTTGACCGAAAGCTGTGAAGCACATGCATGAAAAAAATACAACCAAAGGTCACTGAAAATGAAATATATTCATGCTTATCCAGCATGTTTCTTAGAAAAAAAGCTGTAATTAAGGTTCATCCACAAGTCTACAACAGAAAYGGTATTTGCAAAGAGCACGCTGTTTGTATGGTACATTAGCTGGGTAGGAATGGACAGCACTTCAAAGCAAGCCTCAAACACTTTGTGCCTTGAAGAATACCAACTTCAGAGTCAGGTTACACTACCAGCTCTTTGTATTTTAAGAACTAAAATGAAGTTCCTCCTCAATAGCATAAGGATTCAAGTGCAGCAATTCAAACTGGATTACGCATTCACCATCTTTAATCGCTGGCTAAAACGTCAACTCATTTCAAAGCTACTGGTATTTTTTTGTCTGATGTTATTAAAATACAAGCAATTCTTAGAAACAGCCTGCGCAGAAAGCCTATTTAAACAGTGAACTCGTTGCACTTTCAACAGGGTTGGGTTTTTTTTTTTTTTACCCTCACATTATCTGTGATGCAAAAGAACTATAGATACTTAAGAACCATGTACTCTAAGAAAAAAAAAATATCCTCAGACAGCACTGTCCAGAAGACAACACGAATCAAGGTGGCCCGCTCCTGATACTGCTGGGATGCTTTCAGACCTGGACTTTTGATAGAAAGGATGAAGATTTATTCCTTGGGCTTAGGAAAAGTTAGGCACAGGCAGGGCCTAACTTGGGAGTGGGAGAACAAAGAGCAGCTGTCACATTCCCTTCTGACTCCTGCTGAAGAGAGCCACAGCTRGTAATCCAGCCCTCAGCTGGGCCACAGACAAGAGGAACGGAAGTGGAGGAGGGTGGAAAGCAAAGAACTCTTAGCACTTAGGAACTGACATACCAAGTCCCCTTCCTTCTCCCCTAAAATTACCACCTGCCTAAAAATAACTGCTTCRAAACTAAGATTTGCTTAATCCTTCCATGACAAGATACTGGAATAATTCAGCTGGGAGAGAAGCAAGGTGTCAAAAGAAAAGGAAAAAAAAAAAAAACAGAAAAAAAACACTTAAGAGNAAAAAAAAAAAAACAGAAAAAAAACACTTAAGAGTGCTGCAGCATTTCTGCTCATTCTTTTTCTAACCTTTTTTTGGAACAGGTAGAGGATTTGGCCAGGAGCTAACCAGAAAAATGAAGTTAGTAATGAAGCTGAAGCTATACAATACAGTGAGCTGTTACACCCAGCCACTCAAAGCATCTGAGGATCCTGCAGGAGGAACGCAGACGCTCTGCTTGGTAAGTGACAAATGGGGCACATGCAGACCTGACACTGCCATTCAAATATCTAGGTTCGCAGACATGAGCCAGACAGGAACATAGCAACACATGCACACACGCTCAGAGAAGTTAACTCATGTTCTAACGGAGTATCTCAAGACTAGATTTCAGAAAACAAGGAAACGCTGCCTACTTGCTCAATCTGCTTTTGCTCATGTTTTATGATCAGGCTATGTTTTTCAATCCTTTTAGCCATTCACCTCATTCCATTCACATACTATCATCACTTGCAAACCTTGTCACCTAATAGTTCCTGCAGAAACACAAGACTGAAAGCCTTAGACTCCACTTGGATTAAAGCCAGCATTTCAGTAGTTCTAGCTTTAGCATACTGCCACCCACAACTAAAGCAGCATTGAAATACTTCTCTGTACCTCCATCACTGTTTCCTTCTTCTGTTATGATATCCAGGAGTCTCTCAAAGGCATTTTCAAAGGCAACAATCTTCTGAATGGCTGCATTACTTTTTGTCAATTGCTGTAACAACAAGACTCCCTGGAGGAATGGGGGGAGAAGCAATTAAACTTAATTTTACTAGAAGAACGTTAGCTTTTCAAAATCGCAACTCTCAGGAGGATGCTATATAAGCAACACTGGCCAGAACCACAGGGCATAACTCTGTGCTCTGCAATCTGGCACATGGAACAAAACCCACCATGGAAACCACAGAAAACGCATGCCTCGGTGTACTTCAGAGGACAAGCATAGTACTACCGAGCAAGATACTAAATAATTATACAGAAAGAAAATCTTATTGYAGAACAGATGAAGTGCATTACCAGAAAATTTAGATTTTTGGAGTAAAGAGGAAGAACCGAAATGGACCTGACAGAAGGCCGACAAAGATCAAGTGACAGTAGTCTAGACCATGGTCAATGTTTGCATCAGATACACAATAACAGCTTGCTGTAGTTCTCTTAATTGTGATGAGATGCCCAACAACAGCTTCAAACACAGCTGAAGGCTGAAATATTTCCAATTAGCAACCCTGATGTTTTCTTCACATGCATTCACTTAGCTTCATCCAAATTTTGCACAAGCACTCAGCAACTTAATTGACAGTTGCTAATTATGAAGCAGGTAAACAGCCTTTGTTCTGTACTTACATCATTTCGTATAACTTCCCTGGAGTCTGCTAGTAAATCCATGAGTCTTGAAACACCTGCAAGAAACATGTAACTAAAAATCAGCACAAAAGCAGGGTTTTTTTCACACTAGARGTTATTAGGACACCTTGCTAAAGACTCCTCTCAACTTCTGCAATGTTTTTTTGTTGAGCTTCCCATTTCAAGTTCATCAGCAATAAGCTGAATCACTTACCCATAGGGCTGACAAGAATGATCTGTTGCACCTGAGGTCCTTGCTGCTTTAGAAGAGATGTAAGTAGTTTCACTCCAGGCCAGCGAACATGGAAATCAAATTCCTGCAAAGATGGAGAGTAACCAAGTACATTAAGTACAATAAGTACATTAAGTAACAAACTCCTCAGTATTCAACTTCCTCCTCTAGATATAAGTTAAAGAATAGAGAGCAAACAGGTAAGGGATCTTAATGCCTGCAGGACAATTTATTTTCTTGCTCATCCTATTACAGCATATGAACAGCAAGTCAAAACACTRTCCTGTTCTAGGGTTCTTTCTATTTTATGATCAGTAACGAACTCCCAGGAGTTTGCTTTCCTGCTTTCCCTCAGGGATAGCTTTCCTAGCTCTCTCTTCTTCCTAAAAACCAGTAAGCCCCACCCACCAGGGATCAACCCTGACTACTCAGAAATCCAAGAAGGAAAAAAAAAAAAAAAAAAGCAAGCCCTTTTGTATCTTCTTCCCATTCCCAACCAGTAACAGCAGCTTCTCTGTTAAAGACTGGTCTCATCAGCAAGATAAAAACCCAACAGCTCAAGTCCATGGACAGGCTTTGATCAACCGCAAGAAAACGGTAGGCTCCACAGGTCAGCTTCAACTCAGCTGGTGACTAGACCCAAGTCTCAACTGAGTCACCTCAGAGCTTTCTGTACTTCTAATCCTGTTAGTTTTAAAGCATCACCTTGAAGCCACTAATAAGACTAAATTTGTCTACCTTAGTGTATTTTAACTGTCTCTTCCTATCACAAGGGAAAGTTTTGAGTGTGTACCAGCTCTTACTCAGTACCTCACCTCAGGGCAGCAGCCAAAAAAAGCCTTAACACTAGCTGCTGAATAAACAGGGAGGCACTAGCTAAACAACTTCCTGATTGTTTGTTCAAACAAATAGTTTATAAAGCTTTTTCCAAAATTGACTCTTTTGTACAGTGCAAACCCTGAACTGCATGTTATTGCAAGCAAGTAGAATGCTGAACTATTACCTCTGGAGAGAAAAAGAATAGGTGACTTAGAGAACATATTGCATGCTTTCAGCTCTCCACAGTCATGCTGTGCAATTCCATCACATGCCAGTTYTGTGTGCAATTGCACACTAAGCCAGTTTCAACAGCCACACAGCTCCACCTAATAGGCTTCACCTATATTTAGGAGAGGTCCTTGCTGTTTTTAAGTAAAAAAATTTTACATTTGAATCATTAGGTTTGGATCGTTAAAAACAGAATCGAGTTGCTGAGTAAGGTCCTAGTCTAACTTAAAAGATACACAAGTCAGCTATATCCTGAACGTTCCTGCTGCACCCACTGCATTTATGCATCTCAGGAGTACCTTTTAAGCCAAATTTTCTTACTTGAAATGTAGTTTTATAGGGCTGTCAACCACAAACTGAATTAATTCATTCATGACCTTGGTTCAGCTGCTGCAAATGACTAGTTCATTGTGAAAACCATTAGGATCTTACTTAGCATTTACAATTTTGATGAGTACAATTAGTGTGCTGAACTGTTTCTCCATCTGTTGAGGATGAAATTCAGCCTGCAAGGATTTAAGCCTCAGGCATACTGACAATTATTTAATACAGCTGAAAATCTGACATAAGTTATAGACAGGAAAAATGGAAGAATGGAAGAGCTTCCTTTCACTGCAGACAGACAATGGGGGAAAAGAAAAAAATCGATTCATGTTGTTCTTTTTCCTTAAAGTACAATAATATTCTCAGTTTGGAAACAAAATACAAACAATTAAGAGTAAATAGGCAGTCTGTGGGGAAAAAAGCACTGGAAGATGAGATAAAAGCATCAGGATATCATTACAAACAGCCTTGCAGAAAGCAGTCACCCTTCCTACTTGAACTGTACCTCAACTGACATGACCATCTCATTCACATTTAGTGATCATCTGGTAAGTTATCCTAGCATGAGTGACAAGAGCTGCCCTTTGTGAAACAGTACTTTTTACTATATCTAACCACATATCTAAAACCCCTTTCGTGTTATCCTGCTTGAAAAGTAGCACTAATGGCCTTCATCCAGGTTGCCTTCTTCACTGTCACCTCCAAACCCACATACACTGAAGAGGCTGAGAATACTTGACATTTGACATAGACTCCACTAGAAAGGCAAAACCATAGCTTCATCCATGAGGACGAGCTCACCATGCAACACTACATATCCTTCCGTATTCCAAATGCAATGCAGTTACTCACCTCCACAAGGGTTAGCAAGAGCGTGACATTCTCTTGCTGTTTAATGAAAATCTCTGTGAACTGACTTCCCAAGTCATCAACTTGTTTTGGTAGATTTTCTTCTGTAACAATCAAAAACAATACATTACAACATACCATTACAAAAAATTCAGTTAGTTGTGGGTTATATTCTCACTAAATTAGGRCCATAGAGGACAAAAAGAAAGTTTAGAGAATCACTGTTATAATGTTAATAAGTTTAACTCGTTTTCAAATCAAACACTGCCACAAGCTGTGCACCAAAAACAACAGATAGAGAAAACGTACATTATAAAGATAGTATTTCTAACCAAAGAGCTGTATTATTTTACAAACAGAATCAAGAATCTACCAAACAGAAACCCAAACCAGTTTTCACAGCAAGAAAAATATTATTTCTATTACTCATATATGCTCATATTCACAGCTCTCACCACTCCAATTGCCTGGTACAGATATAACACCAAGCATGCTCTGAAGTGACTAAAGAGTTGAAAGAGAAAAGGAGAACCCTCACTTTCAGATGAGGAGCAGAAAGCCTCCATGATTCAATGTTTGCACATAGCTGAATTGAACTTGCAGAGAAGTTCCTCATAAGGACCATTCACTACTTATTGCAAAGCCAAAGTACATTTCATTCCCTACCAACCCACTGGGCATGAAAACGACCTAAGCTAAATGGTTCAAGCACCTCATTTACTTATTTTCATTTAGGAATATAAAAGAGACCTAAATATCAACAAGAGTAATTTTGAATCAATTAGCATCAAAGCCGCTCAGTATTAAAATCTSAATTAATTTCACAAATAAGATGAAGTGTTCATTCTGTTATCTTCTTTAATTGTACGGGATTTAGGTAAAGCATCAATTTGGTCTTACACAATTCTTCCATGTATCACTGTTGCACAGACAGACAAATGCAAAAGCATCCCACAGGACAACAGAACGGACACAAACCACGTCCACACACWACTGTCATTTTTCTAGGCCGAGTGAAAATTTTAACAAAGATATTTCAGGAAAACAATCATATTCAGGTACTACAGGTTGAGATAATCAAGGAATTGTCCACTGAAAAATTGTTGCTAAGAGACAGCAAAGCAAAGATGGGTTGGGATCTTGTCATTTTTGACAGAAAGAGAACTCATTTCGTTTAACTCCATCATGGTTTGAGACCTTAGCTTTTCAACTGATTAGCAGTAGTTCAAACTTAATCCTGCTCAACAGCAGCAGGAATTCAGTCCTACATGACACCAATGACCACCTATAAGAAACGAGTGTCTCCTTGAGTAGAAAAATAGGTTGGTACCGTGCTTGGTTATGTTTCCACAAGGTTTTTCACAGCATCATAGAAAAAAATCAAAGGGCTAAAAGCACGCAAATTAACCACTAGGGAAGTGACACACAGGACACATCCACTCACATATCCAACTCCAGCTACGCACCCTTCTCCCTACACAGCTTCCTCTCCCCACACTCCCAAACAACTTGCTTCTTTGCTCCCTCATTTCTGCATAACCTCAAAGCCACTCCTGTCCCACTGAGCATGTCACGACCTGCCCAGGCTCTACTCTATGTTTACTCCTGCCAAAGTCCATTGAAAAGTCAGACCGAGGCTTCAGTTAAGAGCTGCAGCAAAGACAGTGATTATCATCTAAATCAGGGTACCCTACAAACAACCCAGATGTGCATTCAGCACTTCAACACCATCCCATGCTAGCTGATGAAGCCATAGGCATAAGAACAGCTTGCAGCAGAAAAGAAATACTTGGTAAAACCAAAGAATTTCTGAGCTAAATCCAAAGGTCTGATTTGGGTCACCGAAAGCACAAGAGGATTTTTGTCTTTAACTGCAGAATTCACAGCCTTATCAACGAGTCACTAACAAACCCTTGATAACTAAGCAGCTGTAAATAGGGTCAAAGACCGCCCATAATCTTGAAACTCTGTACCTTGTTACGGGTATGGCAGAACCACAAATGAAAGGACGCTACCATAAAAATTTTCTTCCACCGGTGCCAAGAAAACAATTTCAATTCTACCAATCCAATCTTCTTTCAAGTCCAACTGTTTGCTGTGCTGATTCACTGCCAGCCACCAACTTAAAACATCTATTTTTTTTTTTTAAAGGACTGCCAATAAAGGAAAGAGGTTTTTATTTGGTCTTAAAGTCATCAGACACTAGCTTATCATTCCTCTTATGTAGTGTAACTATATTTCTCCCATGAAGTAGACATTTTGGTAGGTAGCTTTCAAGAGGGAGAGAGAAGCAGGTCTGCAGTAAACTTACAGCAAGAGGAACTATAAAATATGAAGAAAAGGTGACAAAATGGAAGACATACTGCACACAAAAACAGTTCTCACAGGGAATGTAAAGTCTCTAGCAGAATCCAGGCAAAACTGATACAGAACTCTCAAGCTGAGGGGGCTTACAAGGTCTTTTGTCCCAGTTGACATGGTTAGAAAAGAAAAAACACAAGCCAGCTAACTCCACAGAAGTTCAGTTGCTGAAGGTAAATGAACTTGCTACTGTAAAGTAAGAGGCAACTCAGTTGAGAATCATACACTGATTGTACACACTGTAGCTTGCTGCATACAAAAAGCGCTTTTTTTTTTTAAATAAAGGTTCAGGTTAAAATATTTCACTTGGAATTTGCCACAAACTGTGACTGCACATCTTGTCCTGTATTCAAGCTCAACTTCCAAGTAGTGTTTCAATTTTGGATTGATTACTTTCGATCCCAGTCCTTGTTCTTACACAAATTCTAGGTGCCAAGACAAAAAAAAAAAAAAAAAAGTGAATCAAACTTTCACAGCCTCTTATGAGCTTGCCAGAGCTTTTGATTATTCCAAGAGCTTGATTCTACTTCAGAATGCTTTGGATTCTTCTATAAAAGAGCCTAATTAAAGTTGTCACATCTTTTTAACTCTTCATTTTTCCTATCAGCATTTCTTCTTCTACTAAACTGAAAAAAGAAAAATAAGGAGGGGCAAGATGAAAGAAAAAGGCAAAACAGCAAAGTGAAAGTGCATCTTCTACTTCATATATGGGTACACCGCAGCTCTTACAACCTGACTTCTGTCTGGAATCTCTCTTAACTTCTACATATTCACATTGCCCAAATGAAGGGAAAGACTTCCATTTAAAATTAGCTCTTGATGATTCACCACCATCCAGCATTGCAAACTAGTATTTAATCTTAAAGTCAGCATTTTAAATGCATTTTGATAAAAACATTTTAAAAAGTTAGACACACAAAGCATTAGTGGCAAACTTATGGTGGAAGTGAACACTCTTAACATGCATTGCTTATAAGAGACACTGTGAAGAATGTTTAAGTTCTGGGTACACATTTGTTTGAGTCAGCTTCCTGAAGGCTTCTTCCTGAAAAGAGAAGCTCTGCGCACCCCATCTCGCAGGAGATCTACTGACCTTCGACATGCCCAAGTTGCATGAAAACTGCCTAATCGAACACAGATGAAACTGGGAAAATACTTTAGCTCTAAAGCAAATTTAGATTTCAGAGCAGATTGCAAGAAGCCTTCCCTAACATTCACTATAAGTCTTTACAGTGTCCTTGTAAACAGCAGAGAGGGTTATGGGTGTGAATAGCAACTAAGACTAAAATCAAGTGCCATATTTATATAAGTAAAGGTTCTTTTACCTTCAGAATCATCTGTCAAAGCAGATAAAAGAAAAAGAGAAAGAAGAAAAATGTTCACAAGCTTTCCAAACAGCACAGTCAATAGCAGCATAAGCTTCCTAAGCAGTCATCGTAGCTTTCCAGGGCAAAAATTACTACTTGAGGTATTTCTCATAGAAACAATCGAACAGAACAACATCTTATTTTAACAACACTGGTGATAACACATACACAACTCAAGTCCGTCAATTCTTTGCTCTTCTCAAGAAACTGCTAATAACACGCTTGTGAGGAGTCCTGAATCACTGCCAAGAGCCTGCATTCACCAGTACTGTTCATTGGTGCTGAACACCAGCACCGTAAAACTCTCGTCTTATTCAAAACCTATTGCAATATCAAGCAACTGTATAAACAGGGAAAAGAAGGGCAAATAAGCAAAGCAATAAAGCGTCAATCTAAGAGACAGTTAAGTATAACATACCATAGGAGGGACTTCAGCCTGCAAGTCTTTCTTGCAGCAACGTAGAGCAAGAGACAACCAATTCTCGAGGAACAGTAAAAGCACACATGGCATGATGTGATGCCAACATACTAGCAGAAATGGATACATACTGGACAACCCTCACCTACTTTCCCTTCAGGATGTCTATCACTTGTTTTGGCATCCTTTTAAGAAGGATTKGGGGATTAATATTTCAGGCAAGAGACTGCAACTCAACAGGCAATATCACCTCACATTTTGGAAGGCAAAAGTAAGAAAATTCTGCCCTTTCACAGGAGTATTTACACTCCCAATACATATAACGCAAACTAGGAACAAGGCACAAGGGCTGTCAATGACTAGTAAGCCTCTTAAGGTCCACGCCAGAGGCAAGATGCTATGAATCCACAGATGCTGAACATGCCAGCGATTTTGAAACACTGTTGTCAGACTTCCTCCCTATCTGAAGCGCAGTCTGCTCATGCTGTATTCATGCTTAGCCCAAGACCTGCAATCTAATTTTGACAGACTAGCGTAACGGATTTTCAGGTTGATTGATCTAAAAGCAGAATACACATGCTACAAGCCTTTGTTTGCCTTTGAGGTTTTCCTCTTAAAAATCTTAAAAAGCATGCCTCTGGCCCTTTAGCTTAGATTTCTAGTTTAAACACTAATCAGGCCAAGACTTGATCTGTAAATAAAAACAGAAGTGGTTTTCCAAATAACACCTGTAACAAGGCACATGAAAAATACCCAAAAGTTTAACTGAATCCTGCAGTTTGCTTTACTGCACAGCTTGCTTCAGTTGAACAGCTAGTTACCCTTCTGGGAGAGCTACCTCCTTGACAGTTGCCTGTGCAACTATAACAAATACGTGGTCTCTATGTTTCCCAGGCCCGGAAGCAAGTGCACAAAGGCTCAGCATGCTCCAGACTTGGCTCTCTGATCTCTAAGCTTCCTCCCAAACTGCTGCTTGCGTGGCCCTCAGCTAGATCCCATACCTGTTCTCTCCACATGCCCACAAGGCTAAGAACAAGGAAACTTTGGCTGTCCTGCCCTCCTCATCTTTCACCCTCCAAGAGCCTGAAATGATCATAATCAACAGCTATTTTACTCATCAGAAGCAGCTGGCTCTTCCTCAGTCTGGGCACTCACAGCTCTGATACATGTATTTAATTTTAAGAACATTCTCTTTGCACAAGCCTAATTTGGGTTATGACTGTCCTTTTCTTCACAGTGTTGATCTTTCTGTGAAACAAGGAGTTCTTTTTAACAGCTTTAGCATTGTGCCATTGGCCTTTGGGACCAGTTATACTGGCTCTCATAAGGGCATTGAAAAAGGCCCTTAAAAACAAAGTTGAGGCTGGAGGGAGAGGGAGAAGACATTGTTTGTTTCTCATCATCCAATGTCTATTTCAAAAAGCCTTGGCTAAGAGCTTAAGTCTAATTAGTCTCTGTGCTGCCCTTAAGGTATCAGGGTAACAAGCCTCTTGAAATAATTTTTATAACAGACATATAAATATCTGTTTCCACATTTGATTATCCAGGGAAGGAAAGGAAGAGCATTATTTTCTGAAAAGCTATTGCAGGGCTAGCAAACAAGAGTCTCAGTCTTGCATACTGCCACTTCATCATAAGCACCCAAGGTTTCATCTCTTGGTGTCATCATTAAATCATCAGAAAGAAGCATCCCATTTGACAGAAACAGCCAGAACTGTCCTTTTCAAATAGCAAAAGGACTTGATTCTTTATTTGCAAACAAGAAGCTATGCCATTCCAACTGGCTGCTGTTCATAAAACATACTCCTAAAAGTGAATGATCAAGAAGACACAGTATTACTTTAATGCAAACGACACAAAGCAATTTCTTGCATTGTCATAACAGCTGCATAGTCATAAGGCAAGTCTCACTATTAGTAAATCGCACACTATTAGTTTCAAATTTGAACAAAGCCGTCAAGGAAAGCACCCCCAGAGTTAATAAAACTGTTATTACCAAGAGCTTACCTTGTTCCTCCTCTTCGAGGTCATTCGATATTACATTGTAGAGAGTGTCCAAAGCATAGCCAATTATTTCAGAATCTGAACTGCGAACAGAAGAACCACTTTAATGACTTATTTAGTTCCAACTTCTCTTACAGTTTATGCTTTATAACATTGCTTTTCCACACAGGCAGCTCCCTTTGCAGCATTATAGAAAGTAGGAAGGACTGATGTTGACATATATTTTAGAATACCATGTTTTTACCAACCAGGAGTTGTCTGATCTCTAAATGAAGAGAAACTATTTCTCCCAGGTGCATTCCCTCAGGTGGCGACATCCAGAAAGTTTGGTGACACAACAAAAACCACAGGAAGTTTCACCATAACAATGTCTGGCATTTCCCGAGTCACCCCTTGCAACCTGCTCCTCAGGTGTATGAGACACACCTCTGGGAGGGATTCAGCCCCATTCCCAGGATGTCACCCAAGGAAGCTGCAAACAAGCCGCAGCACATTGGCACCATCACAAGAAAGACCCCACCAGCTACCTCATCAGCCAGAAGCACATGCCCCATTCTAGTGCTCCTCTGAAATGCAACAACCACAGCTGTGGCTTCTCCTGAACAGGCCAGTCTAAATGCCACTGACTGACTACACCCAGCTATTAAGAGCTTTCCAACTGCTAACCTCACCTAGAAGCTACTGAGCAGCCAGTCTAACCCCAAAACATCAGTTCACCTGCTTATGCCAAGACTCTTTTCTTAATAAGCCAGTCCCCAGTTTGACAGAGGAAACCTGTTTCTTTGGCATTAGTTTCTTCTACATTACAAAGYCTGAACAATCTGTGAATCCTAAGCTACAACAAAGCAGCAGTACAGGAGTTCCTCCTTTTGGGGTGAAAAAAAATGTAGTCACTTTTGCCACTTGCTGGTTTCCTCATAAACCAGAGGACTATGGAAGCACAGCTGGTCGAACACACACACAGAGGAAGGCACCTCCACAGCGCAAACGGGCAAACCAAACTCACCCTTGTCATGTCTTAGCCAAAGATCAAAAGAGCACGCTGTCAAAACAGGACCTCTCATTCAAGTTTCTGTACAACTATCTCTGCTTTCACTGATCCCCATGGCATACAGGGCAAGGCTTCCACACAAAAGGTAACTTGCCTTTTAAGGAGCTACTAGGCTAGTTCACAGCAAATGTCTAAAGACAACTTCCTAACATGCAGTCTTAAAAGCCAAGCCCTAACTGAGGCCAGCTGTCTCTACTAGACCACTAATTAAAGACAACCTATAGCAGTTGTTGCAACCCAGAAAACCTGAACTGCCCTCAAGGTGATCCACTGAGCAGAATGGAGCAATCCATACCTACGTTTCTTGTATCACTATAGCAAGGGCTTGAGGGAGCTCTCAAAGTGACACWTGAGCGCCCTTTCTAAGACCTGCACACTAAATCAAAGCTAAACAAGGCTAGAAAGAGCAGGTCACAGTTCAATTTCTTCTTTCACTTTGAGTTTTTAACTGAACACTTGCCCTGCTGTCGCCCTCCCAGGACACACACATATCAGTTGATCCTCAGTGYATGTCCCACAGCTTGTACCACCTGCTTTTGATTGGGGCTGTAATGGAAACAAACAAAAAGCTTCCTCTGGCAAACTGTTAGTCAAAGCAAGTAAAGGAAGCCTTTAGTCTATTTAAAGGGTCTCATCCAGCAGGTATGCTCAAATTTCCAGATAGCATGTTTTCCATTTTACCTTTACTGTAATTTTACTTCTTGGACAAAACAATACTATAAATCCAACATTTCCATATAACTGCAACAATTAAACACCTGAAAAATACATAGAAATGAGTTTTATAGACTTAAAAAAAAACAAACAAAACCTCAGCATAGCTTTTACTTTCCTTCCCCTGCCAGGAAAATCCCAGCAGCTAAAAAATAAGTACTACATTTCATACAGATATATAAAAAGCAGGCCTTTTTCTTTTCTTGGAGGGAGAGGAACACACCACAGGATGAGGACAGCAGCACCATAGCTACTTCTGCTGTTCACTGGCTTGCTTCCATCTGCTGTTCATTACATACAAGATGACTTTATCAATTATTCTGTTCAGACTGAAGCTGTGCAGCTTTTGCTCCGTAATACAAGTCATCAGTCAAGAATTAGACTTGTAGTCTCTCACGCATCCATAAAAGATGCAGCCTTTCTGCAATGCAATAATCCAGCATAAGCCATCTGAGGCACCTTCCCGCTGCTACTTGTTCTTATATGGGGCACYCTACCTGAATATCAGGGCAGCACCGCACTAGTTCACAAATGATAGCAGAGCAAAATTATATGGAAGTGAAAGCATCCATGTATTGCCCTGCCCAGCCGGGCAGCCTCCAAAAGCTTTTACATCCTTTTCAAAAATTAAGGCAGCTCACTGCTCRAGTACAGATAAGGTTTGTGTTTGCTGCCAAAGGGAGCATGAGGAAGCTGAGTGTTTCTATCAAGTCAGCAATGAAAGTGTGCCTAGAGAGGACCACACTTTGTTCCCCCTAAAATCTCAACTCATGGAAGAGTGATCCACAGAGATAAGGATGAAGGCATCTTACCTCTCACAACAGTTTTAGTGAAAAGCATAKTGCAACTCTGAACATCTGGAAATGATAGCACATAATTAACTGAGATTTGTGCATTAACTTAGTAGTTACAAAAAATATATATATCTGAATTCTAATACCCTACCTTTACACCATTCTTTTCTAACAAGTTTCAAATGATTAGCACTGTCACACTGACTTTTTGAAAAATATTTTATATTAGGTAAGTAAAAGCCAAGAAGTTAAGAAAGATCATGTTCACTTTTCATTCTGGTGCCTTCTCCCACACCAACAGTTCAGTGGTACTGGCCTGCTTTACAGTCAATGCCAAATTATTTTTAAACTCCCTGGTGGGATGTGGCAATATCTAGACAGCAAGTCAAGAGAAGAAATGTTTCTCTGGTAGATCACTGTTCCTACTTCATATTACAAAATGAACACATGGTAAAAGAACAGCAGTTGTATGAGAGTTTGCATCTGCAACATTTAAAGGCTGCCTCAGGAATGTTATCAGGCTCCAGGATGGCTGATGTGCATAGATGAAACACTACTGCAGAAAATCACTTTTCTATAGAACAACATTAAGTGCTCATATCTCACACAGGCAGGAGACTGAGTTTAAGGCAATCTACAAGGAAACCATATAATGAGTGGAACACATGCATTTAAGAGACAAGTAGTATATTTCTGCTCTAGAATAAAGGTAGCTGTAAGAAATAGAAGCTGCTGGTAGCAACTGTGGAAGATCTGAGGATAGAAATAAGAACCAGACACAAGAAGCACTGACCATTTCAGCATAGCCACAATGTAAACCAGCCCCTTTTCCTACCAAGATTTGAAGATGAAACTGTAAATGCCTCTCGCTTTGCACTATCAACTTCAGAATTAAGAAGGTGCCAGTGTGACTTACACAGACCTAAAGAAAAACACAATTCACTACAATGAAAAAGTAATAAGTATCACAGAAAGGAGGCTGCAAATAGGAGTAAAGGAAAAGTACTACAGAGCTCATGCACTACTTCTCCTTATCACATCAGCTTTCCAAGAGAGGAACGACTGATTCACCAAAATCAGGAGATACACTGGAGATCAAAAATAGCTCCCCCACCCTTCTCTTTCTAAACTCAAGGGCTACATGAATAATCAGTAACATAATTTGCATAAGAAAAAAATCTGCTATTAAGCTTGGTTGAGAAGGTCTTTGAGCCAACTGACTTTTAGATTAGATAACAATGTCACCATGAGCTTGCATTGGGAAGTAACCATCTCTTAACAGCAAAGTCGCTTCAAATTTTCATACTGCTCTTATGTATTCCAGCAGGAAAAATGCCACTGGAGACATAACGCTTGTACATCTTGGCCTACTTAATTTTTTGTAAATACATAATAGCAAAACATGYTTGCACTTGTCACTAGTCTCACCCTCATTATGACAGTACTTTGTAGACCAGCCTTCCATTCCCCACACGCACACAGGCTCTCCTAATTCAGTGACCCATGCCTGTTGTTGGCTCTTCCCTAACAATTCTCTCTTGCCTCACCTGATAGAGCCCAGTCAAGCCCTGTTTCTACTCAGCTGGGACCTAGAGGGGAATCCTATGAGTTAGGATCACGCTCAGGTGCAGAGAAAACACTAGAACTACAAGCATAAACTCAGGACAACAGGCACACAGGAGCATAACAACCCCGATCACCCACCACCTCCATGAGATTACAACCATCAGGAGCTTCATGGCAAAAAAGCTTTACCTCCAGAGCTCAGTTCCCCATCTTCAGGCCAATCTAACAATCACTGTAAAAGCAGTACTCTCTTAAAGCTAACTTGCAGAGAAAGAGAGTTCATTCTTCTGAGCTCAGCATACTATTTTCATGGTCCTTTCATTTTTTCTAATCAAATTAGGATTACTGTAATCTCAAACTTCAAAGCAGCAGTCAAGATACAGGACCAGCTCATGTAARTCACTCACAGTGACATGTAAAAAGATAACATAGTCAATTCCATTGACTTTCATTTTTTCCTCAAGTTGGTTTACATTTTCTTAAAAATAATACTTGCAAGGCAAAAAAAAAAACATAGGCGAAAGCAAGCATTTTGCACTTCTGCACAAAGCTTCAGGACACCTTGAGTGGACAATGGAAAAGTCCATCAAAGATTACACCTCAAGGAACAAACTCAGATGCTGATGACACTGCAACAGCACTATCCTAGGTCAGACCCCCATTTCCACAGTTCAGTATGCCAATCTCATCAGGCATSAGGGACAGATGAGCTTCCGACTCATTCATCAGCTCATTTTTTATATGAGCTGGCACTGATTGATCTCACCACAACAGGAAAAATATCTAAAGTCTTAGCTCCACAATCATTGATACCAAATAGCCCGCACACCTGCCTGACAAATAGTCACATCACATGCAACACATACCTGAACTTAATCAGAAACAGGGCCTACAGCTACACCTCTCACAAATTAACCAGAGGATGCAGTATCTAGACCAGCTGATATGCTGGTCTACTGTAAAACATGCAAGGGGAAATTAAGCTATCAATGTTTTTTGGAAGCCATTTTTTTTTTAAATCTAAAATCCCTCAAAACCCAGAAAGCACAGAGCTGTATTTAATGCTTGTTGAGCTGCAGCCCGAGACACAGAACACATCCAAGCAGAGCTCCAGCACACACAAATTCTGAGAGGGCAATTGGAGCCTAAAGAGCCCAGGAAAAAAAACCTTCAGATCCTAACTTGCAGGGTTCGATTTAGCATCTCAAAGGAAAGAAGATCAGCAGAGACCCACCTCCGTTCTCATAGCTCAGATCTGGCCTCAGGAGCAGATAAGTGGATGAAAGCAGGCTCCTTGACCTAATTTAATGAAGGGCGTCCCCTTCATGTGAGTGACTAACACTTACTGTGACATCCCTTTGATTGTTTTCATCATACAAGTTCTATGCAGCCCACAGATTCAGCTTTAACAGCAAGTAAAATGGAAATAAACCAGACTCTCAGACACCAGTCTCATACCTTCTTCCCAGCAGTTGTAATTGGCCAGCAGCAAGGGCAGCAACGGCCTTCAGTTAGTCACTGAAGGGTTTCTTGTCCTGCATAAGCATGTAGAGCAACATGCTGCCATTACATAAACTCATGAGGCCTCATTCTGGATACTCAGCTGCTGTATTCCTAATTTTTGATCATCTAAACATTATAAGGTGCCCTCCTGCTCCACTTGCATTCAACATGCAAATATTCTGTATATGTGCTTATTACCCCCCCCCTTTTTACCACAGATTTGAGTCCAGACCGAAAGATACACTTGTCTACCTAAGCATCAGCAATAAGCAGCATGTGAAGCTTTTATCAGAGTACTGCAAATAGCTTTCAAGTTGCAACATGTGGTACTATCAAGTACAGCAATGCGATCAGTTGCAGAAGGATATGAACAGCAAAGCTGTTTAACTCCTATATTGCATAAATATTACCTTCTACTCCACATAATATATTTAGATTTGCATAGTTTGTCTTGATAGCAGCCCTTTCTACATCAAGAGAGGTATAGCTCTATTAACTCCAACTCTTCAATATAAATGCCTGCATTATTCTTCATTACAACTATTCTACCAATTCACTTAATGACATCTCAGAAAAATGAAATTTGCTGCCCTGATTCATTTAAATTAGTCAAGTTCACTTTTTGTCCTATTAACACCTTGATTTGGGTGTTTCAAATACCTTTAAGTTAACTTTGTAACTTTGGATTTAAGTTTCTGCTGTTCCACATGTAGCAGAAACTGACCACTTACAAGCATTAAGGTGCACCTCAGTATAATCATTACCTTAGAGCTACTTTTCCTATCCCTCTCACCTTCCTAGTTTCCATCATTTCTGCTCTTTTAACCTCTGGAAATGGGCTGATTAAGCTTGATCATCATAAGAARTTGCCACAACAGAGTCACTAATTAGAAATCAAGTTCACATTCTCATTATGTAAGTTAAAGATTTTAGAAAAAAGATCATGTTGTTCAATTTCAGTGGGAGAGCAATATTAAGGTATCACCTGGCGCTTGCTCTCAGAAGCTAGCCATGTGCTTACCGGTCTGTCTGAAGAACATGGATAAGATGTTCCATGGCCTGTATGCCTACTTCCAATCGATATTTCTGTTTGGAAGAAGAATTAACAGTTAATGGTCCAATCCAAGCGCCAAATGAAGCTTTTTAAACACTACATTACAAAAGTATTACATAGCTTTAAGAACCTGTAGGAATTTAGGTATTTACCTTGGATAACGATTTAAGAGCACGTACAGCATCCCTCCGGTCATCCAATAAGGTAGAAGAAGCTACTCGATCACACAGCTTCTGGATCTGGAAACACATAGGACATGTTTGTGTTAAAAAGGCAGCGTGATACAGTTTTGTAACAGCGCTCCGGAAGACACAGCCTAATTTCAGAAATAACATCTGACAGCTGCTGACTCCCCCAGTCAGATGCATGTGTCTCAGCAGAACAGCACTGCGCACAGAAGATACCATTCAAGCAATSTAGACAAACTCGGAGTTTTCCAAAGACTTCTGAAAGATGAAAACAAACTTTTGCGACYTGTCTGATGGGAATTTTTGGAAAGTCTTCTCAGCCAGCTGCGCTTTTTAAATCGAGAGGCAGTTCCTCGCTTTGTAGTTCCCACACAGTGGCAACGTGCCACCCRCGCAGCTCTCCCGCACGAAGCCGTCCAACCTGGCTCCCGGGGTCCCTGTCCCCCGAAACGCGGCGGGTCCCGGTGCGGCCCCCCGAGACGCCGCTCCGCCGCCGCTCCCCGGCCCACCCCCGCGGGCCGCGGCCGCCTGCCGGGCCGCCCCGC
>NW_020451149.1:984109-989698 GCF_003343035.1 Apteryx rowi
GGGCGGGGCGCGCGCGGGACCCGCCCCCGCGCCCCGAAACTGCTGCTGCTGCTCTGGCGGCGCTGAGGCGTTGCGGTGCTAGAAGCGCCTTAGCTGCAGGCACGGGCGGGCACCGGCGCTTGTCTTCTTTTTCTTTCTTCTTCGCTTTTAAACTTCTCCTTCCACAAGCATGGATTGGGATCCCCCCCCCACACACACACACTTCACCTTGCAGCCCCAGCACCCTGCAAAGCAGGTGGCACCAAGCAGCCCCCCCTGCCTGCCCCCTGAGTAAGCACAGGAACAGCTGGGCCCCCCGCTCAGCTGCACTACCCACATGCAGGAAATCAAGTATGTACCCAAATACTTGGCTGGACAGCAACCTAAAYAAAATCAGTTTGTCTGAAGCATAGCCAGCTATTCTCAAAGCAGCAGTGCCAAATATTGTTTTCTGAAATCATCACTTGGAAACACATGAGCCCAGCTCTTCTGCTAAGTCATCAGTAGTTGCATATGCCAAAAAGCCATCATGGAGCTATTAAACTGACTGCCAGATAAAGCTTTAGCTGTAGTGGTTTTACTCTGTGACAGAGTTTTGAGTGCTTCAAGAGGAACAATGCTCTTTGTGCATTCGCTCTATCAGTTACTCATTCCACCACTACTAACTCCTTACACTAACTCCTGCATGCGCTTAATGCAACACCACCTATTTAACATTCCCAGGTAAGCTAGAGGCCCATTCCAATTCATTACATAACCAATGACTTGCACAACTGGTTAACTCAGTTGACAAACCAAAAGGTGTTTTCAGGCCTTACCCCAAATCCTGTAACTCCTTTTCACATTAATGACTTTTCCATCAGTCCTTCAGCTGCACAGGTTTAGAAAATAATTTAACAGGCTGCACCAGGTCAGCAACAAATGCAGAAGATGAGACATTCCTGTTTCTATGGTCTGTCCACTTATACTGATTTGCTGTTTCTTTGAAATCCACAGCAGTGGCCGTATACACCAATTGCTCCATCCTGACTGGAAGAATACTGCATGTATTGCTGCATCACTTCCACCTGGCATTAGTAGAGCCAAAAAAATATCCCTCCTCCTTGTAATTATTAGCCTCATTAAGCATTTTAAATAGGATAAAGTATGAGAAGGAAGAAAAATCATCACTTTGGGATTATTCCAGGTGGCACCTTCTCAAATCAACTACTTCTCCATTAATTGTAAATTGAAACAAAAGCCCTCAAAAGAGCTATGCTTTTCTCCACAGTTGTTTGCACCTATGCACATTTCTGCCTGCATTTTCAATAGCAAACAACAGCATAAAGTAGTAAACAGCTCTAAATATCATATCACTTCCTAGCATGTTTTGCTATGTATTTGCTCAGAACCAGCAACAGATGTGTGGTAGGCTGGGGGAGTTAACTTACCTCAAAACCAAACCCCATGCACCCCTGTAACAGACTGTTCTCCTCCTGGAGCCTCAAGGGCTTTATGTACCCAGAACAACTCTGCGATTAACCTTCAGGCTTAGAATTTAGAAGTACGGCTTTTTTATAATGGGGGAAAAAAAGGAAAACAGGATAAAAATCAGAACAAGAATAAAGAAACTATATTATTATTTTTTAGGAAGGCAATCAACTCAGAGACAGAAGCTTATCCAGATACCAGTGACAGTTCAGTCTAAGAGAAGAGCAATAGGTAGTTACATCTCTTTCAGATGCTGAAGTTCACATCATTTGATGAAGCTCTTGCAGCCATTTTTGTATTCCATACTGAGGAACAATATCCAAGCAGCAGCGCTCCGAGTAAATCAGGTTTCCCCAGTAATCTACAAGGCATTTTATCTGCATACCCGCTTCCAGGCTAGTGTTGCTCTCCTAGTTACTGATGCCATTTTTTTTTGTTTGTTTTTTGTATGTTTGCATATTTAAATACAGCAAATTTTATAGCAACAGTAGCAAATAAACACAGAAAGGAACTGCCAATTTTACTTGATTTCAATTAAATTTCATTGGATTTCAATTTTCTTTTTTGAAATTGCCTTGGAATAAAAGCAACTTGCTATTTAGATGTGTGGCCCAGGCACTTCCAGACTAGGACTCAGTTAGGACCCTTTGAGCTCTCATGTAATTGTCTGCTACAACTGCTACTGGTCCCTGAAATTATTAGCTCAAAATTGAAGTACTTACCATTAAATTAACATGGTAATCTAGGTAAATAGGCAAGGGTTGTTTCTAATGTATTTTTAAGAGGCCCTTTCCCATGAACAAAAGTAGTATATACAACTGTTTCTCACTTTTCACTCACTGAATTCATGGCACAGTTTTTCACTTCATTTCAGGGAGTAAATTCCCTTCTTTCCCAAAAGGAAGCCTGTACAGTCTTCTCTTTCCATCCCAATCTCTAAATTTATTTCTACTATCAGCATTTTAGACTCAGCTGTCTGTGACTATGAAGTCCCTGCAATAGGGGCAACTTGCTCCTGTTCTTCTGTCCCAGGCTTACAACAGCTGGCATCTGTTATACCAAGATGGGATCCTCAGTGATACAAGTAAATTAGATTTCCAGAGTTATACAAAAGGTCAGCTATACTAAAACATTAAGAAACAAGCAAACCAGCTTTCCACATATCTGCTGTAATTCTGAACATATTTAAGTGGACTACCTAACATTTTACTATGAGAGATTTTTGGTTCTCCTCCCCCCCCCATCAGCTGAGGAATCAAAACACATTTAGACTAAAACACATAATCAAAACTCCACATTGTGAGGCAAATTAGATAACTTATTCTTTAATTTTTCTACTTGTTACTACATAAAAGGAAAAGGTGAACAAAATTAACAAATATTTTGATATCACATCAAAATAAAGCTTTTTAACATTCTAAAATATGGCTTCCTCACCCATCTAAAGACACCAAAACCAACATATTTGTCAAAAAGATTTGATATCACAGAACTCATACCACAATAGGCTTCAGTGAAGCAATTTTATTCAATTAAAACTGCATGTCTTGTAGTAACAGAGAAGTAAGCCATAATTACCTCCAGTCCTCAAGAAGCTACACAGGCTTTTGGAGGTGGCAAACCTCTCAACCTAATAAAGAACAGACGCAGAACACTTGCTTCTCCTTCCTGCACAACTAAACAAATACACACTTGCAATTCATCTTGCACCTGCACTGCATTCTCCCTCTTGGGGGGAAACACCTCTGTTAACCAGTTGCCTTTTCCCCAGCATGAGTTTCCCTAAAGGACTAGCAAGCCCCAGCTTTCTCTGAAACTACAACTTCCAGGGTGCTTTGCTGTGACACTAGGCTTATATTGAAACCTTAAAGCTGGCCATACATTTTCTTTTACACTGGTAAATGAAAAAGCAGTGTTAGACAGCTCAGTTTTCCCTATATGGCTACCAGCTGGCATGGAGAGTAGAGGATTTTCAGCTTGCTGGGCAGCAGGAATATCATTTGCTGAGGTCAGCTCACCTGGTAACAAGAGCCAAGCAGAATATTTTACAGCAAACAGGGCCATGTCAGCAGTTTCCTGGGCCAAAGCAGGAAAAGGCTGGTCTGCGTTAAGACCACACATTTAACCCTGACCTAGCTCTGCTCTTCCCACCTAGTGCAGTGCTGCAGACTGCACTGGAGTGAGAGGGGCTGATCTGCAAGTCCTTTGCCATTACAAGCACTGTTTGCCCACTTCCTAGCAGTGATTCCGCTTTGCAAAATTTGGCTAGAACCAGGCCTTCCACTTTCTGCCTGCATCCAAAAGTGGAATCAAAAGGATGAACACAACTCTTAATTGGTGTGATTATAAAGCAGGGCCATAAGGCAGCTTTTGCATCATTTGCCTCTGTCCTAGTTTGTGAATTTCTGGGATGCTCTCTCATACCAAATGGCCAAATACCAGGAAAAGAGAAGGGGGAAAGAAAAAAAAAAAAAGCAGCATGTATTTCTAGAGAAAAATAACCTTGGATACCACCAGGGTTAAGAAAGGAAAGGTCAGCTGAAAGGCTGAAACAAACAGGAGGCCAAAAACAAAAGTGGAAAGAAAAAAACCCTAGTTGTTTCACATAATATACATGACATATTATTGCAAATAAGATCTTACAACAACAGCACTTCATTCTAGGAAATGCTGTGCCTGACACAGATGTTGGTGTTTGCCAGGCTTCTTTTCCTAGGATGTCTCTTTGTGGCAGCCTTTACATATGCCTCCATAGAGTCCATGCCATTTCCTAGGTGGATTGCTGATTACAATTTACAGGTGCCAACYGTAACACTTCTTGGGAAAATTTCACCTCCTGCCCTTGCCAATGAGAAAGGTTCACGTATTTCCTTTCTGAAGCCAGTGGCAAGCARAAAAGACAGAACTCACCAGAAATGCTGAAGCTGGGCAACAGAAGTCAAAAAAACCAGCATGTCCTTCTAAAATACTGAAACCATGATTGCAAAGTTTTCCATCCTTACATATAGAGCTTCAGTGAAAGACAGGTGATTTGCTCCTGAAGCAGGGGTTTGTTGTGCCCTGGCACACACCCGTGAGTCCAGCTTTTCTTACCTTGGGAAGGAGATACTGCAGTGGTAACTGTGTTTGCTGCTGACCTACTGAAATAGTTATTTGATATGTGAACCTCAAAACCGTTACCTGTTTTGTTCTTCAGCATACCTCAAATGCACATACTGAGAAATGCTTCCTTAATTTTGGTGAGGAATTAAGAACTAAGCAAGCTGAATGGGGGAAAGCTTGGTATAGAATAGCACTTTTAGACTAACTTGAACTACATCCTTTTATTTATTAGGTTGCTGGAGAGTTCTGCCAAATGCAAAACATGGCAACATTTAGCTGAAATCGACCCCCCCCCCCAAAAAAAAAAAGTGCAAATGGTGAAAATATCAGCGTGAACATAGTGACGCTGACTGCCAAGGAGCCCGTGCACTGCTGAGCCGCGCTGACACCGAAGACACCCCCGCCTCGACTCCACCACATCCCACAGCGCAGCCAGCACCTGCTGCAGAAACATACCTTTGTTATATTACTGCGAAACACGCAAAACCAGTCAGAGAGCACAAAGAACTCCGGTAGCTCTCGTGCCGGCAAAGCCGCAGCAGCTGAGGAAAAGGCACCTCAGCGGTACTCGAGCGCCGGGGCACTGGGCGCCGCCACCGGCTGAGGGGAGCCATGGCTCGCCCCGCAGCCTTCCCCGCGGCCCAAGAAGCCGCAGCGCGGCTGCTTCCGCCGGCGGCTCCCCGCCGCACGGGCCGGCACCCGTCGGTCCGTTAACGGCCGGCACGCGAAGCCGGCGCCCCCACCGACGTCACCGCGGAAGGGCGCCGGAGATTGGCCCAGGGCGCCCGAAGGGGGCTCCGGCCCGCGAACGCAGGGGTAGGACAATACGGCTGGCGCGGCGGCAACGCATGCGCGCTCGCTCTCCTCCCCCCCCCCGCTTGTCCCCTCCTTCCGCGCAGGCGCGGGCGCACGCACGCACGCACAGGCACGCGCGCACGGGAGCCCCAGCCGCCCCTCCCCCGCCCGGCCGTGACATCGCTGCCGCCGCCGCCGCCGCCGCGCCCGGTCGCCCCGTCCTCCCCCCGCTGCGGGACCCGG
>NW_020451149.1:990003-1024018 GCF_003343035.1 Apteryx rowi
CGCCCGGGGCGGCGCGGGGGCGGCGGAGCCAGCCGCGGGCGCGGGCGGCGGCTTTTGTTCGCCGTCACCTTGGAGGTGCGGCGCCTCCCGGCGCTCCTCTTTCCGTCTCGCCCCGGGCGCTGGCGGGAGGCAGGGGGAAAAAGCGCCCCCTCGCCCGCCGCTCCCAGGCGTGACGCCCCGAGCCCTGCGTTGCTTCGTGCTTGCTGCGATGTTGATGCCTTTCATCCTTTCCCGTAGCTCAATTCGTGCGCTGCCTTTCGTGAGCCCCGAGAGGTATCTGGACGTTGGCATGTGCAGGATGCTGCTTTCTCAGCCTCATCTGTACTGCAGAAGCAACCTTAGTTTTCTGTCCTCAGCTCAGTGGGCTGCCCATTTCCTGTGAGGATTTGGTTCTGGGATAGCATCACTGGCTCTAAAACCTTTTCCAGCCTAGGTCTTGCTAACTCCACGGACCTTGCCATTCTCTGCCCCCTCTTGTTCCAGTCACAACCTGAGCTTCTCTGTTCTCACTCATAACATGGCTGAAGTTGCAAGCATCTTCTATTCTGCAGATCTAGATAGCCTGAGCAGCCCTTTTGTGAGCTTCTCTTATTTCACATCTGAGCTGGACATGGTGTTCTCTGGCGTTTGCTCCCCTTAATCTTGGCTGGGTAAAGTAAAGGTCATTGCAGTTCCAGAGTGGGTTCATAGGAACATCTTCTAGCACAAGTGATTTAACTTCCCTGGTTAGCTGAGTAACACTCAGGATCTTGAGCTCTGGGCCAAGCACTGCTGCATGAAAGAAAGAACGCTCTATGGAGTGAGAGAAGATGAGATTATTGCTTGATCTAAAGCTAGACAGATTGACTGCAGCCTGCAGGGTTTTTGATTGTAGCCTTCCATGTGAGTTTGGCATTTCTTGAGCCCTCAATATATACTAGGCCTTTCTAGTTCCATGTAAAAGCATTCTGCTTTATTACAACAGAAAGTGTAAAGATAATAAAGCTAGTTTTCATATCTTGAGAAACAGGATAAATTATTCTGTTCTTAGCTCAGTGCTTGTGCAAGTAGACTATTTCTTATTCTTAAGCTTAATAAAGCACTCACTGCTGCCTCAGTTATCTCTTTTTTCTTTTTGATTCTTTTGTTGTCAGTTTTAATTAGAGAGCGCTAGCAGAGTAAGGTCAGCGACCAACTTACCAGAAATGGTTACTCTGCTGTGTAGGCCACACTATCCTACTTAGTGGTGTGTAGCAGACTTAAAATGAAGTAATATCAAGCAAGCACTGCTCTGTATATCCGAGTTCCTGGAAGTAGCATAGTTGTGTTACCATAGCTTGGTGAGTAGTCACAGGGTTTGTCAACTTCCATTCTTAGCCAAGAAGGTGTTACTGACAAACTGGTATTGCTTTTGCTTCTGGAGTTAATTTGTGATTAGCAAGGCATTCTCTATTCATTGTGAATGTAAGTATGCCTGCAGGGCCATATCTGCCTCAGGAAAGCTTTTTCGTTCTTTAGGAAACATCCTTCTCCTGAACTTGTTCCGGAATCTGTTAGCTTGGGTGTAAGAGGCGTAATCCTTGTTTCGTGTTGTAAGTGTTCTTGTAATGTTCTAATTGGCAGATGTGGGCTCGTGTATGGAATTATGATCTGTATCATATGAATATTTTTCATAAGTAGATTAAAATGTCTTCTATGATAGCTGACTTACTGGAGAGAGAAAACAGAAGAGCTGACCTTTCAATCTGCTGATCCCCTGGTGTCCTTATAGATAAAATGTTTGTCTGTATGGAGTTGAGATTTCAAATTATGCATCTACTGTCACACTGAAAGAGTGTCTTACAGTGCTGAAAATACGCTGAAGAAACACAGTATCTTAACACGCGGTTTTGAACTTCTTCACTTTTATCATAGCAATTGTGACACTGAATGTCATTTCTTTTGAGAGTATCAGACAAATGAAGAATTTCATTCCAACTCAAGGAGCAGGTGAAAAGACTTAATATATCAGACTAATATATATCTATCTGATGAAATATCAGAAGAAGGACACTGAACCTGGCTTTGGCTTGTAACAACCAGGGAGAGGGATGCAATAGCTTCCATAGAATGTGGTGCCATTGAGGACAGTTGCCATTGTTATTCAGGTGAGTGTTAGCTGTTGTAGGTGATGCAGCTTAACTGCCCAGAAGATGGTCCCCTGTAGTAGTCATGTGCCTACAATATATGGTGCCACTGAGCTTCTCTCAAAAACAACAAGAATACGACAGACAGCTTGATTTGAAAGAACTGTATGTTGTGCCCTGGGGCTCAGCCAATTCAGATTTTACTGGATTAGCTAAAGTAGTTCCTAAAGTAAAGAGATTCTCTTAGATTATACTGGTTTGCTAGCATTTACTGCTGATGGAGGATGATCTGAGCACTTACCTTGCATAGCATGAAAGAGAGGAGATAGTTTCAGTTGGTTGGGTTGGTTGGGACTTGCAATTGCTTTTTTTTTTTTTTTCCCCTCACTTTAGTCAATGTTCATTTTACATTATTGTGGAATATAAGCCAACCTTTGCAGGGCTGTATTAGTTACAGATGCCCTAGCTTGTGCCAGTTGGACTGTCAGTTGCAGCTTCATTTTTTAGCTTTATTTGACGTATGGCTGTTCACAGAATGTGTTGCAGTATTGTGATCTCAAAGTCACAGTTATGGATCACAGTAGCAAGCACACCCTTGAAGCCATTATTTTCCTATCCAGAGTCAGTGGGAAATGCAGTTCAAAAGTATTGTTGGTTCTTGACCTTCTGCAACCCCCAAGCTTACCTTTGATAATCTGTATTTAGGAGAAATCCGTCCAGCTTTGAAAAAGCTGCTCTCTCCTTCCTCTCTTTTTTTCCCTAGGCTCCTGTGATTTGGGAATCAACACAATGTCCCTTCAGTGCTTTGCTTTGTGTGCTTACTATATGAGGAGCATCCTTCTGATCTTCAAGAGTGCTTTGCCAAATTTTATTTTCAGTTAGAGTGACATTTTCAAATCTGGTGATTGATTTGGATGCAAGTTGCAAACTTGTGGATTTGAGAATGACCACACTGTGGCAGTCTTACGAGAAACTGGGCCTTAATGCCCCTGTGGCTTTAGTCATGGAAGAATTGTTGTAGTCTTTGAATTCAAAGGTTGAAACTTGCATGTCAATAAAACAAAATATTTTATCTGCATGATAGTTTCTTAATAAAACAAATTCTAAAGCCTGCATCTCCCTCCCAGACCTTTAAAGTTTGTCATGTTCCATGCCTTGATAGAGGTTAACTTTCAGTTCAGATTACGCTTTCTTGAGTCTGTTTCAGAATACAGTTGGGTATTTTAAAGGTGTTTTTTGAACTAGAACTAGTGAGATGTTCAGGCAGTTTAGTTCTATCTTGAAACACTATAGAAGTAGATTTGAACTAATTGGTTGTGCCAAAGTTGATTACTTGGATATCTAAATTTGCTCCATTGCCATCTCGGATAACTTGCTCTTAAAAGCCTTGTCACAGATGACTGGTCACGCTTTTGTTTCTACAGGTTCAGGGAAACAATAAGAAAGTCTAGATATGTTTTGGAAAGCAGATTTCTCTAACTTTAGCGCTGCTTATCAAGCAAGATACATGCCAGTGAACATTTTGACTAGTCGACACTTAGCATTTAGTGGCCTTCAGTACTTCTTATCAAACAAGGTTCCCCTGCGTTCCTGTTTCCATGGAGAATGGTGTTAGTGGCTTGTTTCTTTGAAGAAGTGACAAACACAGTTTAATAAATGAAAATTTTATTTATAAAGATGAGTACAGACTGAACAGGTTCACACAATTAATTCGGTGTGGACTCGAGAAATTATTGTTGCTGTTGATTCTGAAGTGCTCCAGCACAATTGTGCTAACATCAGCTATGTCTGGTCCTTTTAGCTCTTAAAAGTTTCATTTACTTGCAAGGGCTGACTTCTTTTATTTGTCGTGGCTGGCATTTGTTATTTGTTGTTTGCAGAGCTGAACAAAAGTCTGTTGGAATCAAGCAGAGTATGGTTTTGATGTTGTCACTAAGTTAATTTACTGTTACTGTTATTTCAGTACAAACCCTGCTGTTGCACTTGGTGTTGCTCTTTGGAAGAAAATATGCTTTCTGTTTTTGTTCATTTGCTTATCTTTGTCTGCAAAAAAACAGGAGTCTCCTTTCTGTGGTAACTTTTCCTTTGTTTTGGTTTTCTTGAAAGGAGTGAGTAGGGAAATAACTCAAGTTTTTCAAGATACGGATTTAGTTGTTTGAGGAAAAGGTGACAGGCTTATCCAGTCCTGTAGGCTTAGGTTATTGTTAAATTGTTGTGAATTTGAGTAATGTGAATTGAAGTTGCAGAGAGTATCACACTGGTGCATGCTCCTTTAGTTTCAGAGTCCAGTCCCTTGGGTGGCCACGTGTTTGTCCCTTAGCTGAACCTTGTCTGGAGAAGACAGGGTTTCCACATTTCTTTGGGTCTTCAAGCTTGTTAGTCTAATATGAAATATGCTGAGCGGCTGCCAGTTTTCCTTGGGAATGCGGTACAAATGCAGTATGGCTTCCTGGAAGCACATGAATTGGAAGCAGGAATAGGGTGGAATTGTACAGAATTACCTGTGCAACCAGGAACAATTGCATGAATGTTCGTGTTGCTTCATCTGCATGACTTATGGCTTTTTTTAGTGTATGTGATTGGGGAGGGGGATGTTCTTTAACACAGCAGTTACATTGTAAAGAAACTAGCAGGTAAATTTTCTTACTTTCTGGTGTTCGCCATCCCAAATCCAGTGCTTCAGTGCGCTCTAGTGCCTTGAGCGATAAGGTCTCACTAAGACACTTTCCCAATGGTTCAGGTTGATCTGATAAGGTGGTTCATTTTATTCAAGTGAGAAAAGTGCTCAGGTTCTTCCTTCTTAGCTGTCATTCCTTGATCCTTGCGTATGCAGCTATGAAAACTTGAAAAATATCTTTAAAGGAGTATGTATATCTATGGGGCTGGCTTTACTGTCTGGCAAATCATGGAGATACGCTTCTTCTTAAGCTTGGCCTATTTAAACTGTTGATGAGATGCTGTGGATTTTAGCTTTAATTTCAGTTGTGTGTCCACTTTCAAAACCCTCAGGCCTGCCAGGACTTGGGTGTTTGGCTTTAAGGAGGTGCTATACTAATTGGGACGCATGGAATTTTTTAGATCTTTTTGAAACCCTATTTTCACAGCACCCATGTTGATAGAAAAGAGTACCTGCATTTTTATTTTATTGCCTTTTAATGACTTGGAGACCTGAACAGATCATTAAGCCTCTGCTGCTTTTATACAGATCTCTGAAGAGATTATGAGGCAGGAAATAATACTGAGACAGCTGAAGAATTGTACTGAGGCATCCTGTAAAATACTGTGATTCTGTGATATAAATCAATAGTGCTGTCCCTTGAAATATGGGCAGAGACAGGACTATACTCATCTGTTTTAGCATGTAAACCAACTTCTGTTTAAAGTCGTTAGGAAAGAAATTTGCTGTGTGTGATTATCCCATACTTGGCCTTTCTCAGATTTTCTGAAAGGTTTCAGAGGCCTTAGCTGAAATAACACAGCTTCCAATGAAGGAAAGATCTAATGTGGTACAGATCTGATGTAGTGTAATGACTTGTCACCGATTATTATGTTTTATACCCAAAGGCATTTTCAGTGTTCGTTGTGGTATGCCAGCAATTTGTTAACATATGTACTTTGCTTAATGCTGTATTCATAAGAACGTGTGCTGGCTATGGTCTGCTTTTTAATAAGTTCTGTAAAAAACGTCTTTTGTTATGAAGCTCCGTCCTTGTGTATTTGCACAAGTGCTTGTAGTGATTACTGTATCATCAATTTTGTGTTCATCATCTGCTGTGAGGGGGAGGGCCAAAAAGGAATAATTTGGAGAAACTGAGGTCCTTGTTCTTTCAAGGTTGCTGTCTAAGTAAAATTCTCATATGCATGCCTTTGCTGTAGTATGAGTCATGTTAGGAAGCGCCCCAAATGGGCTTTTTTTTTTTTTTTTGAAAGTTCCTGCTTTGAACATGCACAGGGCTCAAGCCTTTGATATCTCGTAGTATTCTTGACAGTTGTTTTTTAGGTCTGATCATGAAAATGACTTCCAACTGGTGTTACCAGGACTCTCAGCTAATACTGTATTTCAGAGAGTCTTGGAAGATTATAATCAAAGTTTTGATAACCCTAAAATTTCTGTTTTCTTATCTCCAAGTTCCAAACTTGTATTTTGGACTTACCTTGTTTGCCTGCTGCCTTGTCTACAGATTTCTTTTTGACACTGTTGCTTAAAGTGTGATTCCTGGCTAGCTGTAACGGGGAACACTCCTTGATATTGGCCTGTGGCTTGGATTGCTGGGTTGAGATTATTTTAACAGTCCATTAAGTGTAAATTACCTGAGCAAAGCACTTGGTTTTTGTCTTTGGAGTTTCTTGTTGATGCAGGATCTGACATGTTGGTGATGCTGTTCCTTTGTACCTTTTAATTTGATTACAGGCTTCTCTTGAGCTGAGGTTAATCTCTAAATTTCACTTTATGTGCTCTTCCTCCTGGCTATCTGTAACTGGGAGCCRGCCTTGGTATTGTCCTTTAGCTTGGATTGCTGGGTTGAGGTTATTTTGATAAGAAAACAAGGCTTATTTTAGGGTTATCTGCAAGTCTGAAACTTCTATTTTTGACTTGATCTCCTTTGCCTGCTGCCTTGCCTCCAGGTTTATTTTTTGAAACAGAGAAAGTAGAAAAAGCCTTCTGTAGACAACTGGAGTCAATCTCGTAATTGCAGACCCTGCTATTCATGGGTGACGTCAACCACCCTGACATTGGCTGAAAAGGCAGCGCGGCGGGTCTGGAAAAACGTCAGAAAGATTTCCAGAATGCCAAAGATGATTTCCTGGCACAGATGATCTATAAGACAAGTAGGGGAGGTGTGAGCAGAGAAGTAGGAAGAACTGGTCAGGAGGGAGTGATCGACAGTGTCAGCCTTGGCAGCAGCAACTATAAGATAGTGTAGGTTAAGATTCAGAGAGAAGCAAGTAAGAGGAATAACAGCATTACAGCCCTGGTCTTGAGGAGAGCAGATTTTGACTTGTTCGTAGGTCTTTTTGGCTGGATCCTACGGATACTGTCCTGGAAGGCAGAGTGGCCCAAGAAAGCTGGTTGATCTTCGAAGGCAACATTTTCAAAGCAAAACAACAGTTTAGAGGTGCAGAAAGTCAAAAAAGTGTTGCAGAAGGCCATTACGGCTGAACAGGGAATTCCTGACTGAGCTCAAATAGAAAAAAGAAGTATACAGCAGTTAGAAGAGCGGATGGGCTACTTGGGAGGGACACAGAGACGTGATCTCAGTGTTCACAGATGATACTGGAAAAGCCAAAGCTCAGCTGGAGTTGCAGCTGAAGAGGAATGTGAAGGGCAACAAAACTGGTTTCTATTACTACATTGGCAGCAAAGGAAAGAAAAGGATAGCATGGCAGTGGGGCAGGGAACCTAGTGACAAAGGACATGGGGAAAAAAGCTGGGGTTGTAAAAGCCTTATTTGCCTTGGTTTCTACAATTGGGATCTGCCCTCAGGCCTCTTGTGTCCTTGAGCCTGGTGACAGAGTCTGAGGAAGCAAGGTGTTATTCACGGTTAGGAAAATACTGAGTTAGAGACCAGTTGAGCAAATTTGTCATACAGAAATCCATGGGATTAAATGAAAAGTGTCCAAGGATTCTGAGCATCTCCACATCACCAGTGCTATTGTAATGCTTCCTGTCATCTTTAAAAGGTCATGATGAACAGGGAAGGTTCCTGGTGACAGAAAAAAGGCAAATGTCACATCCATCTTCAAAAAGGTAAAGGAGGCAGATCCAGGAAAGTACAGGTTGGCTAGGCTTGCCTTGGACCCTGAGAAGGTTTAAAAAGCAAATCCTTCGGGAAGCGATAGGGAGGAATAACCCTATGCATCAGTACAGACTGGAGGCTGACCTGCTGAAATGCAGCTTTGCAGATAAGGACCTGAGGGTCCTGGTGGACAACAAGTTGACCATGAGGCAGCAATGTGCCCTTGTGGCCAAGAAGGGCAATGGTATCCTGGGCTGTATTAGGAAGAGCGTTGCCAGCAGCTCAAGGGAACTGATCCTCCCCCTCTACTCAGCCCTGATGAGGTGAGGCCACATCTGGAGGACTGTGTCCAGTTCTGGGCTCCCCAGTACAAGAGAGGCGTGGAGCTACTGAAGCGAGTCCAGCAGAGGGCTACAAAGATGATTAGGGGACTGGAGCATCTCTCTTATGAGGAGAGGCTGAGAGAGCTGGGCCTGTTCAGCCTGGAGAAGAGAGGCCTGAGGGGGGATCTTCTCAATGTGTATAAGTATCTGAAGGGAGGGTGTCAAGAGGCTGGGGCCAGCCTCTTCTCAGTGGTGCCCAGGGACRGGATGAGAGGTGACGGGCACCRACTGAAACACAGGARGGTCCATCTGAACATAAGGAGACCTTTTTCACTGCAAGGGTAACAGAGCACTGSAACAGGTTGYCCAGYGAGGTTATGGAGCCTCCAGCCTTGGAGATATTCCAAAGCAGTCTGGAAACAATGCTGGGCCATGTGCTCTAGGTGACCCTGCTTGAGCAGGAGGGTTGGACTAGATGATCTCCAGAGGTCCCTTCCAACCTCAACCATTCTGTGATGCTGTGATGTTCAGGTCCGTGAAGGACAAGAAAGTGTCTGGGAACAGCCAGCATGGATTTACTGAGGGCAGGTTATGTTTGATGAACTGGATTGCCTTCTGTAATGAGATGAATGGCTCAGTGGATGAGGACGGAGCAATTAGATGTGGTTTTCATTGATTTTAGTAAGGCCTTGGAAATAGTTTTCCATATTATCCTTGTAGCCAAATTGAGTAGATTGGCTATGAGGTGAGTGTAAAACTGCCTGGACAGCCAGCATCAGAAGCTTGTGATGAGTGTATGATCAATAGTATAAATTCCAACTGGCAACTGGTTGCTAGCAGAATTTCTCGAGGGGCAATACCAGGGTTGATGCTGTTTAATACCTTTCTGATGTCCTGGATGATGGGGCAGAGTGCACTCTCAGGAAGTTTCCGTATAATATCAAATAGGGGGATTGGCCCATACTCAGAGGGATAGGCTGGAGAAATGGGCTGACAGGAAGATCATGAAGTTCAATAAAGGCAAATTGCCAAGTCCTGCATCTGCGTGGAATAACTCCATGAAACAAGAAAGCCTGGGAACTGATCAGGTAAGAAGCAGCTTTGCAGAAGTGGACTTTGGGATCCTGGTGTAAAAGTTGAACTTGAATCGTCAGTGCGCCCTTGAAGTGATGAGAACAGCAACTGCATCCTGGGCTGTGTAAGCAAGATCGTAGCCAGCAGAAGTGATTCTTTCCTTCCGTTTGACTCCGGTGAGACCCAAACCTGTATTATTGCCCCCCGTTTTAGCTACTCAGTGCAAAAAAGATACTGACGTGCTGGAACAAGTGTGGTGTAGGATCAGCAGGGTTATCAGGGGACTGGAGCACGTGATGCGTATAAGGAGACTTAGGACTGGATTTGTTCAGCCTGAAGAACAGAAGACCAAGGGGGGGATGTTGCTGCTGCCTTCAACTACCTAATGGAGGGATACGGAGCCAGACTACTCCAAGGCGCACAGTGTTAGGTTGAGAGCCAATAGACACCAGTTGCAAAAAGGGAAGTTCTGTTCAGATATTAGCAAATATACTTATTCAGAACTTCTTTAGATGAGGCTGTGAGCAGCTTAATATAAAGTGGTCATGCTTTGAGCAAGGGATTGAACCAGATGACTTCCAGAGTTCCAGTCCAACCTAAATTATTCTGTGACAAACGTGAATGGCAGTTGGCCAGGCAAGTAACACCTAAGGCTTTGATGATCTCTGAGGTATAATGGTTTCCCTTTCCAGTCTTCAGGGAACGCGAATCCAGCCCACATAATAATTTCAGAATGTCAGTACTACCTTCTGTGTATTTAGATGTCACAGTAGCCTTTTGAAGCAGATCTGCTTTGAGATAAAGGAATGTTACTGGCTTTCTACTTAATGAAGTGTATTCCTGTTTTGTAATACTTTTTAGCTTGGACTTTAATTGTTCATCAGTTTAGAGCTAAAAGGTTAAATAAATTGTTCTAGACATTTTTAGCAGTGTTCTTTGGAAAGAAAGCACCTGTTCTGTAAGAATCTTAGCAAGAATTAGTTACTCAAAGGGGGAGGGTTTGCATGCATTGATGGAGTAGTTCTGTGAGCATACAATTCCTGTTTCCATAATTCTTTAAATTGTAAAATCGTTATGTTCTTCCCTTTATAAGGAAGCTTGAATATATAGATTTGTCTTTGAACTAATGTAAATATTTTTGATTGCAGCATTTGACACTGTGTACCAAAGAAATGGTGATGGAGAAGCCAAGTCCCCTGCTTGTAGGGCGGGAGTTTGTGAGGCAGTACTACACTCTGCTAAATAAAGCTCCTGACTTCTTGCACAGGTAACGCTTCCATGCAAAAATAACTTATGTTCTTGAAAGAAAGTGTGTCCTGTTCATCAGAAGTTAGATAAACTTAAACTCTTGAGTGCGGCAGAAGAATGTTTTGACTAACTTTTGCGTTCTTGAAGGCTATTTCAACTTACTGAAAACTCTTTAAGTTCTACGACTAAGTCTGGTCGTATCCTTGGGATGTGTTGCATGTTATCAAGTTATTTCCTATGTGGAAAAGTGAGCTACTTTTCAGCTGATAAAATAGTAACATTGACATATTACAGAAATATTTTTCAAAATAGATTTAAAACAAAATACAATTGCAGAGGAATCACTTGCATGTAGTACCTAAGGCAAGCATGCTAACTATTTCAGGATACCATATTTTGCTTTGCCTCTGAAATGTTTTATTGAGATCACAGCTGGAGATTTCAGTATAACTGTCAAGAATTGGATGAGGTAGCTGGAAAATGAAGTGATCTTATTCATCTGCAACTATGATTTAAGGTGTATTACGAAAACATTCCTTTTCTTTTCTGTTTTTGATTGGCTACAGCTTATCACTTAAGATTTTTCATTTCCACATTTGGACTCAGAGCAGCACAAACTTAAAATAAATGAAGATGAATAAAGCTTTTCCAGTGTTCAAAAAAGCAATTACTTATGTGGGTTGCTCTGTCTCAGGCCTTGGCGTAAGGCTAATGGTGAAAAATTGGACTGTTTGACTGATAACAAGTTAGAGCTCTCAGACAGCTTGCTTGAAAATTGAGCTTTTGAATAATGCCTCTTTTCATCTGTAGCGTTGAGGCAGGGAGAAATGAATGCTATCAGTTTTAGTTAAACAACCAATTGTTTTGATTGCAGTCAAACTGAATGTTGGGGTAGATACCCATGCCTCCAGCTTGGTGTTGCAAATAGTCTTTGATTTTCTCATAAGAGCATTTACTGTAGTGACAGCGATTGTAACCTTGGCAAGATTTGGGGGTATTTTTTTGGTTTAAAAAGCAGAATACTATTAGTATATTTTTACTACCTGGCTGCTTGAGTCAATGAAGGGCAGCTAGTTGTTCCAGGTTTGCTTTCCAGCCTGCTTCCCTTAGTGTTGCAATATTACTTCCCCATTTCATCAATATTAACACATGCTCTGGGAGCATTAAAGAACTAGCGTTCCTGGTACATGCGGGATGTGGACTGATTTTTCCAGGTTGGGGCAGTATGTAATTCACAGAAGCACACGTGTGAGAAAAACGGTAACTGTGAAGGCATTTAGCATGTTGAAGACAACTTTGATGCTTTAAAAGAGATGCTGGATGCTACCCACACCCATCTAAATCTCAAGCTTCATTGGAACAACTCTGAAACGTGTTTTTACCAAATTATGTTGTATGCCTGGTATGCTGAGTGGAAATGGGAAATGTCGATAGAGTATTCCTTGTCGAGGGAAGTGAGTTTTCAATATGGACTCTTGACCAAAATTATTATTATTTTTTTATTATTATTATTATTTAAGTGTGGGGTTTGGGGCGGGGGGAGATGCTGTTGATGACTGGTTAACTGCCTCCCAGATTGGCCCTGCCTCAGATTGGGCGGATCTGGGTTGACAATTGTCAGGCAAGCTCTGCTGGCGCAGGTGATACTCTGTACTTGAGGAATGACTTTGGGCAGCTCGTTTCCTGAAAGTGTTAGATTGCTCTCTCGCTCTCTCTTGAACTCTGAACTCTCAAAATTCTTAAGGACAGCATAACTGCATGAAGTTATAGGGCTGCCTAACAGTGGTCAACTGCATTCACTTTAAATGTTGCACAAGTGTCACTAGCAATAGCATTTTAAGTACTTCCGTACAGAACTGTCCTAGCGGCTGTTTTGATCGGGTTTGTTTCAAGAAGCTGTTGAGATCATAACTGATTCTTGAGCTAGATGTGGGAAACATCTTCTAGCCAGTTTTAGTCTCCCTTTTTTTTTCTTTTTCTTTTTCTTTTTCTTTTTTTTTTTGTTGCATAGCTGGCTGTTCCTTCCTACTGAGAGTCAGATGTGGAAGATGTGTGTTTGTCTCTTCTTTGGACCCACATTGTATATGAGTGATGGTCTTCTGACAGGGCATCTTATAGTCCTTCTGTTCTCTTGCTGTTAATCTGATGAACAGCAACATGTTTACTACCATAAAAAGATTTCGGTTTTAAAGGCTTGACAGTTTTGGACTAAAACACTTGTTGAATATGGTTTTGCTTGATTTTTTTTTCACAGCTATAAACTTTACATCTCTCTGCTTTTGCAGGTTTTATGGCAGGAACTCTTCTTATGTCCATGGAGGACTGGATGCCAGTGGGAAACCGCAAGAAGCAGTGTATGGTCAAGCTGTGCGTATCAAAATTGGTGGTGTAGTCTGTTCAGAACATATTGTATGTGTCAGTCATTTTTTTAAGTCAAATACTTCTGTTGATTTTCTTATCTGGTAAATAATGGATTGTGATCCTGCCTGCTGTTCAGAGGCCAATACAAATTTAATTACTTATTAGCCTGAATTTTTTAGTTGATTGTTGCTGCTGTTATTGTGGGTTATATATGATGCTCACATTAACTGTGCACCTGGAGTGTAGGACATACTTCTAGGACAGGAAGCAAAGCATTTGTTAGACTGGCCTCTTGATGTATCTGATTTCAGTTAGAAGTGATTCTTCGGGAAAGGAACTGTGATCTTTGAGACTTGCATTGGATTCTGCATGTTACCAAATTCTTCTGTGGGTGGACTTCTCTTAAGAGAATTTATCTCTTAAAGTAACTTTTGAAGAAGTGGTGTTACTCCAGAAAAGCACAAGTGCTTCTTTTTGATTGTAGCTGCTTTTTGGAATAATATCTGCCACCAGAGAGCATCTCTTCTTGTCATAGCTTCTTTTGGGCAATTGTTTTGACCACAGCCAGGTTTGGCTGCTTCTCCTTTCACCAGCAGAACCTGTTTTATGGCTGGGAAAACCGTGATGGTGCAGATGTAGCCCACTGCTGTGAGGTTTGGTACTTTGTGGCTGGGGAGAGGGTTTTTTTGTTTGGTTGGATGGTTGGGTCTTTTTTTTTTTAATAAACACAGATGAATCCTCTCTTTCTTCAACAGGCCTCTTAAAAATGGAAGTCTTAAAATGGCTCATATATAGTAATGCACCTGGAAAATTGGATAGCAAGTTGTGTTGTATTTGGCTCCTCTTATAAGTACTTGAAAAGTGCAGAAGAAAAATTATTTAAGCCCAGATAGGCTGTTCTAGGTGAAAGGCAAGGTTTTGTTCCTGTGTTTGCATTCTGAGCTTGAGCAGGGTGGTTTTTTGCATTAGTTCAGGCTCAAGTATTTAAAAGGTGTAAAGCTCTGTACAAAACTCAGTGTAGCTAAAATGTAACTCTTTATTTCTAGGAGATACACAAAAAAGTGATGTCATTACAGTTCAGTGAATGTCACACCAAGATTCGTCATGTGGATGCTCACGCTACTTTGAGTGATGGGGTGGTTGTGCAGGTTATGGGAGAGCTGTCAAACAACGGGCAGCCGATGAGGAAGTTCATGCAGACTTTTGTACTTGCTCCAGAAGTAAGTATATCTAAGATTGTGTTTGACTTCAAGTAGTGGTGTTGAAAGCCCGGCCTATAGCTATAATCTGTCTTATTGGGCCGAAAGATACTACCTGGCTTTTAGAGCTTGGCCAAAAGGCTATGATCAAATGTGTCACAGCGCRTGAATGCAGAAGAATGAGTGTATCAGACCTGTCTCAAGCTGTTATATTTTCTTAGACTTGGGGTGTTGGAGCAGTAATCCAAAGCAAATAGGAGCTTGTGTTTAGGAGCTGCTGTTTGCACCAACAAAGAAAAATAACGGCCAGCCCTGTAGATGAACGCTCCAATGTAGTTCTGTCCTTTCTTCAGATCTGCTGACAAATATGAGTATTGGTTGATGCAGTGCAAATCACTGCTCAAATTCAGTTCTTAGCAAGAGTGAAGCCCTCTTATGGTAAAGGGTTTCTTTTATTCTTTCTACACCCTTCCCCCCATTTTGTCAAAAACTATTGCCTCATTGATTATTAATGCTTCAGAGCTTTGTTGAACTTCTTCATTGTTTTCTTATGCAATAGTATGAGCGGACAGCCACCCTGTGGATGTTCAGTGTGTTTTTTGGTAAATTTTTTTTTTAATAGAGAGCATTTCACAGGTGACTTGATGAAACTGATAGACTTAATGTTTAGTTAGGACCTATGYTTACCGTGCATTAACAAAAACTGTATTATTCTGCCTGCAACTTTTCATCTTTCCGGTGGGTTGAAGTTGTTGTTCAATTATTTGCTTAGAGAAGAGATGCCACTTGAAAASGGATTCTAATGAAATAGTCCTATTCCAAAATGTAGGTGTTTACCCCAAAACTCTATATCAGCTCTATAGTTAACTATAACTTATAGTTAACAACGTCCATGTTGTTAACTGCTAATATATCATACATGCAAAAAATGTGTATGTTCCTCTTTTACAGGGATCTGTTCCAAACAAGTTCTATGTCCATAATGATATCTTCAGATATGAAGATGAAGTATTTGGAGATTCAGAAGGAGAACTTGATGAAGGTGAGAAGAATTGTACTTCTGACATAATAGAGCTTGTCTTGTACTTGTACCTCCACCACAGGCATAGAGTTTTTGCAAGTGTCTAGAGGACATGGAATGATAGAAACTGTACTGTGTTGTTGTGAAGCATAGTAATTTGGAGGCAGGAAGAGAAGGAGAGTCTAGGTTATGTTGTTGTGACTGTCTGCTGGTCCAAAACAGTCTGTAAAACTAAGCTCTTCTTGTAGTGCCTTGTTCCCTGAAAGACTAAACTTGCTTAGGCTGAGTGAGGCTTGGTAGACAACRGCAGCGAAGTGAGCAATTGCACTTTTTCTGCAATTGAGTTTCATTACGTAGAGTTGATTTCTCTTGTCAATTGGATTTGTAGGTGAAGTGATTTGAATAAAATCTAGCTGGCTTTTTTGAATACAAGATGTAGTTTGCTTTCGTATCATCACCACCTTCAGTGATTAATTTCTGTTCATGGGCTGAACTTGTTTGTTCTTGAGCTTTTTTTCCTGTTCATTGAGCCAAAGCAAATCAAAGAAGAGTACAGACAGAATATGCGTACATGTGTTCACTGAGTTACTGCTGGAATTTCCATCATCTTCTGTGGAACAAAGCATCTCGAGCAATCATCCTCCTTGTATTTGAGGTTAACCTTCTTAGTTTTAGGTACTGTGATTTATGAGCTAGGGATTTAAACTTCCTTTCCTACTGCCAACGTATGGAAAGTGTCTGATGCTTAAAAAGACCCCCAAACCTTCCTCTCAGAGCTTTCCAACAGCAATGCAGCTCTGTTTCCTTCTTTTATGAAAATGGTAAGAAGCAAAGCCTCCTGAAGGAGCAGAATGGTCTTGCTTCTCTTATTGCAGCGCTTACTGATGAAGCTTAACTTAAATTGCTACCAGTTGAATGTGCTTCCATTTTAAGTGGGGCTTGTGTACGCTTGCAGAGATGTTCAAGAAAGTTTTTCTCTTGTGTCAGAGTCTGAAGAAGAGGTGGAAGAGGAGCAGGAGGAAAGGCAGCCGTCACCTGAACCTGTGCAAGAAAATGCGAGCGGTGCTTACTATGAAAATCACCCTGTAACGTAAGAAGTTCATTTTATTAAATGAAGTTGTTTTTTTAAGAAAACCAGAATCGTTTTGGCTTTTGGATTCTGGTTGTGATTTAACGGGTTTAGGAAACTGTGCTGAATTTGCTGTGGTTTTATGTTATGTTGCCTTGTATTATTCTAAACACTGATTCTTGAATGAAGAGAGGAAGTGGAGGATGTTCTTACGTTTGTTGGTTATTTTCACTTCTGGTTTCAAGTGTGAAGTGAGAAGGTAGCAAATGCATTGATGTATATACTTATTTTAGTCTCTGTTATATAAAATTATAATAATGAGTTGGTATGATGTAATTCATATTGAACAGATGGTTTAACAAAAGGGTGGTTAACGATATGCTACTCCTTACATTTGGRTAGCACCTGAAACTGAAAGAAAGGACTAATTTTGGAGAAGCTGTTCTACAGCTGCATTGGAAGAATAGGTTTGTGCCTTGGGTGTCTTAAAATCTGAACTACATGAAAGAAAAAAGTTCCTTTACATTTTTATAAGAGAAATATATTTTATGAGAAATTACACTTTTTCAAACATGGGAATGCCTTTTAAGGGCCAGAGATTACTGTCTGGTTTCCCCAATCAAAAAAACATTTACAAAATCAGTCATGATGTCTGTTAAGTGCATCAGTGGGAATGCTAAAGGCTGCTCAAGTAATGATTTTATTGAGATCTCTAAAGGAAGAGGGGAGTCTGCTGGAATTCTGACAGCGACTTGCTCAAGGTCATGCAGGAAGGTTTTGATGCCTGAAAGAGTTCGGTCAGGTCTTATTYATGGAATATGATGCAATTCAGAAAGACCATGAAAATGTGCCATTCAGCAGTTAGTCACTTAGGCATGTACTCTCACCTGTGGCAGGAGTTGCATAGACATAAATACTTGGAATTTGACAAACTTTTTGGGTGACTGGAAGAGAGAAGTAAAGAAGTAACTTCAGACCCCTTACATGGAACATACGCAGAATGGAAAATGAGTTGCATGTAACTTTCAATAAACAAAACCTGCAATTCCTTTGGTGATGTGCTTTACTTGTATGGCAGTTTGGTAAGTAAGTTGCTGGTATGCTTCCAAAATCAGCTTAATTTATGTGTGTAGCTTAATCTTCTGTTGGTCTGTGCTTCTTGTCTTGTAGGAACAGGGCTTCTTGAGTTTAGCATCTATTCCTTAAAGGGTTTACATGCCTGGTGTTGTATTCAGATTCTCTGCAGAGAATTGCAAAACTTGCCTTCGTTTTAGTAGAAATACAGTTTGATTTTGTATGCAACCAGAGCGGTACAGCTTAAATTCTCACAAGATCGTATGTATGGATAACATATGGTAGCAATTTGACACGGAATAATAATTTTAATATCAATCTTTTCTATAGTATAGCTGTTAAAAAAGTCAGAAAATACTAAGCAATTGATTAACTGCATAAAATGCTTCTGATTATTGTAGTAATGGGATAGAGGAGCCTCTGGAAGAACCATCTCACGAACCTGAGCCGGAACTGGAATCTGAAACAAAGACTGAGGAGCTAAAAGCGGAAGTAGAAGAAAAGACCCTTGAAGAGCTAGAAGAAAAGTCTCCATCTCCACCCCCTGTAGAACCTGTTTCACTACCACAAGAACCACCAAAGGTTAGTTAAAAGTCATATCTGTGCTTCTAGGTGAAAATGGTAAACCAAAACATTTTGAACTTAGCCTTTCTGAGTGGCCAAGCTGGTATCTGTTTTCAGTATCATGCTGTATGAACAGCTGAACTTTAACCTTTAACTTACAAAAATGTGAATTTTTAGCCAAAAAGGAAATAATGTTGTTTTAAAATGTTACTCAAGTCACCTATTGTATATATAATGTTCTGCTTGTAAAGTGTGTGTGTGTGGTTTTATGCATGTGTAAACCTTTTTAAATGTGGAGTTGAGATGTGTTTTAAAAAAAGAAAAACACCCCAAACCACCACCAACAAAAAACTCAAATAATGAGAACCGCTGTTCTTTCTTGGAGAAAAAAAAACAAAAAACATAATAATGCATTGACACTTGCAAAGTTACTGGCAGTATAGCTTTAAAATGAGTATGAGGGCTTTGACTGTCTCCCTTAGAGGCTGGATGCCACATCTTACAAAACACGATGCACACACCGTGAGTCCTCTGRTATGGTTACTCCTAGGTAGTATGAAAGAGATGGGAGGAGTCAATGAAAACTGGAGAGGTCATTTTCTGGCTCCAGTGTCAGTCTCCCCTATTTTGCCAATCCTTTTTCTCTTTTCCATTTTAAGTTCTAACTTCTGGCATCCGCTTCCTTTCTTTCTGCAGAAGACACTTAATAGCACAGGGTTTTCAGTCCTAGGTTTGGTTACATCGTGGAAAGCAGTGATCTCGGGATGCTGAGGGAACTGAGCTCACTCAAATAGTGATAGTGAGTACGGTACATATGTGATCTATACTGTTGGAGTCCACAGATGGTTAGAACTGCAAATCCTTCTGTATCTTCGATGTAATGCTAGCACAACAATGATTTAATAGCTAGATGTGAACCAAAAGTATATTTTCAGCAGACGAGTTTCCCTGTAGGAATGTCAGTGGTTTGCCATGATTAGTAGCCTAGGTTTGTTGCATTTCCTGCAGGCTTTCTCTTGGGCTTCAGTGACCAGTAAAAACCTGCCTCCTAGTGGTACTGTTTCTTCCTCTGGAATTCCACCCCATGTTAAAGCACCCGTCTCACAGGTAACCCATCTGTGAACACCTTGGATTGTCTCATTACTTCTGCAAACTGCTTCAGTTTTTAAATTAACAGATCAAATTGTATGACTTAAATTTCACAAATTAATTGTGTCTTAAATGTTAATGCACTCACCTTTTTGTCACAACTGAAGGCACATACACTTAACAGGTGTAACTTTGGGTGGTGGTAAAAGTTAAAATCTGTTCATATGCAATYGGGAAATCACTACTGAAGTTTTTTTGACCTATCTTATTGGGATATGGTTTGGCTTAAAAAGAAAAACAACAAAAAACACAAGAAAACCCCCAGAATAGAAGTTTTCTAATGCGTGTGCGAAAGGGGTATTTCATTGGCAGAAGTGCCCCAGCAGTAAAAGGGATTGCACCATTTTTAAGATGTGCAAGTTTGCCTTGTAAGCCTTATCTCTACAAAAATATTTTGGACTCCGTTATCCATTTATACAGAACCCTGTACCAACTTATGACTGTGTGAGGAATGGAAGGATTCACATTTCCTGGCCAGGACAATGCTGTCTTCCCATTCCTAAGATTGCAGGAGGAGGGAAAAGAGGAAAGAAAGTTTGACCGGGTGATAGCTCCTGTCCTGCACATGCCAAGCTGGTGTGAGATGACCTGAGACTCTCAATTCAGCTGCCTCCATGTAAACAAAAAGCCCTTGAAATAAAAAAAAATCACGTGCTTTAATCTGTTTTACTGACGCTGTATTCCACAAGCGCATATATTGCGTAGCTCATGTCCAGCCTTTTACAAAGACTGCAACTTTTAGTAGAGCGGCTGTGTTATTGCAGCTGTTGTTTTTGCAGTGGTTTCTTCTCCAGTTTTTACTGACAGAGAGGAACTGGTCTAGGATTGCTCTTCAGCCAAAAGCATGTTTAAAAAAAAAAATCTGCCTTGTATGGTATTGCTTCTGGTCCGACAAGGTTGTCGTGAAAATCAGATAATGGCTACGTAATGAGTTGGGAAGCCYGTCTGTCTTCATCAGCTTCAAAAGGGCTTTCAGCATTCAGGTGGTATTTGAGCAGTCAGAACAGTGCTTCTTTTTTAGGGCAGAATAGATTTTCCTTATACAAAAACCAAAATAGGTTTTTCAGTGCTGTTTTAGTTGCAGTAGAGAGAATAGATTTTTGTAATATGACTGAAGAATCATTTAAAATGATCTAGACCAGAGAACAGAATATAGGTTGTAGGTGTCCAACTGAACCTTCTTTGTGTTGCCTCTGCAGCTTGTTGTGTTTTCCACCTTTTAGATTACGTTTGCTGTGACTTCATGTTCAAGTAATTTTGCATGGAAGTTTTTGAACAAGAGTGGAACAGGCAGGGTTTTAACTCTCTTCACTCTTTTGGAGACAGGATAATCTGTTCTCAGTTCCTTTTCTTGCATGCTTTTCAGACATGGTGTACAGAAAGCTGGTGGCAAAGGCACCCAAACTATTTCTACAAGGAGTTACAAAGCAGCAGCAGTTTATTCCCATTCTCTTGCCTTCATTAATGTCTGATACTGTACATGTAAACAAGGACAGTAGATTGCGCCAGTGGCTGGGTAAGGGATGCTGTTCAAACCAGCATCAGTGATGTTACAAAACAGTCAACAAACTGTTTTTCTCAGCCCTCTCCTTGCATCTATCCAATTTTTTTTCCCACCTTTTATCAAGTTTTAAATGAAACCTCCTTAGTATAACTCAGAATGCCTCAGGGGACTTCATATGTGGTGTTTCAGATACAAACCCATTCCATTCCTATCTGTTGGCAGCTGTGGAGTTAAACAGGTCGACATTCCTTGCTGAGGTAATCCTTGCTCTTTTTCTCTTTGGGGGTGATTAGAAATTGTCACTGACTAATAACAGCCTACAGTGATAAGTTGGACCTTCTCTTTACGGCGAAGAAGAGACTTAGTTGTTAACCTCAGATTAGCTGATATTTGTGAGTTGTCTCAGAGATCTGGTGCAGACCAGGCACTTGGACTTGTACCATGAACTTAAAAAATGACCTGCAGCAAGAGTGAGAGATGCCCTTGCCTGTTACGAGAGTGCCTTTACTTGTTCTGCATTCATTAGCTGCATGTCTTGTTCTTTACTGTAAATGAAAAGCCATTCTGACCTTCTACTGGCATTAATACAGTACCTGTCCTAGAGGTGGTGGTGGGGAGGCAGGCAGGGTACTCCTTGACCCTTTCCTTTGGGCTTGGAAATGGTGAGTTTAAGATAAGGTTGGTGTTTATACAGGCTTCATTCACCTCACCACCTAAAATCTCTTTAGTCTTTAAATAGATATTTTTTCTGTGAAGGGATCTGTGCATTAAACATAACTGTACTGGAAGTCTGAGGTATTCTAAGGCTGACTCAAGTTTTATGGACCAAGGTTTAACTGAAGAGAGGGATCTGGAAGCTTGTCTGTCCTCTCTTGGTTTAGGATGRTTAGTGTTTTTGGCTTGGTAGCTAGTGTGGGTCTATGATGCCTTTGTGGAAGTGATTGATGAGTGTTTTTTAGAGAGTTCTTGTGTGGTCCCTGTTGACCTCGGAGACAGTGTGGCAGCAGTCTGAGGTGTGCATCTAACTGAACTGCTGCAATTCAGGTGAGGGGATGTGGTTTTTTGTTATTTGTTTTTTTTTTCCTTTGTTTTGTGTGGTGTGGCTGGTTTGTTTGCTTGGCTAGTTGGTTCTTTGTATGCATGTGTTGCCACTGTGGCAGGYATCTCGCTATGGAGAAGCTTTTAAACCTGGAAGATGGCCAGAACAGAATTGTACCAGCCTTTGGAGCCACCTCTTGTCTTGCTCTTTCTGCCCCATCCTCCTCTGTTTTGGTGGGGTGTTCTGTTCCAAAGTGAGTCAAGGCTTGTGGCTAGCTATTTTTGCTGTCATTGCCAGTAGCATTGCAGTGGCAGAAAGAGGCCCATTTCCTTCTCCTTTGGGGCTAGGAGAGAACGGAGACAATGTCGTCTTTTCCGGAATTGTTCTCAAGGCTCCAGTACGCTGAGATTTGTGGCATAACTTGCTCCTGGGCTGAGCGCTCCTTTAGTCTTTGTTGAAATCCTTATTCTGTGACTTCCAGTCCACTTTGTGTGCTCTCTGTGAAATAAAAGTTGCAATTAGCTACTTCTTGGACTGTAACTGGCAGCTCTTTACAGGAATCTTGTGATGCTGCTAATGATTACAGTATTTTGGCGGAGCACAGTTTTGCAGAAGTGTTTACGTCTTCAAGCAGCGCCAGAGAGCACTGAGGCAGTTTTTCTCTGTGAAAGGGGGTGGTACTGATTAGAAAGCAACTAATGAGATTAGCTGCTTTTYGGTTAGGTAGAGAGAAAGTATTTAGGTGGGAGATGAGAAGTTCAGTGAAATGCAAAGCAGTTTTCTGTTATACAAGATCTAGAAGATGGACATCAGTGACTTTGCAAATTTTTGCTATGGTTGGGGTAGGGAAAGAGTATTTAATCATGATAGCAGTAAGAGTCTAAGCAATGGAGGATCAAAACATCTTGAGTTTCTCTTCAGAGGTATAATTTTTAATGCAATAAAGATGTGTGAGTAAAAGATGGTGGTGATCTTATGAGCCAGAAGGAGGTATTATGATTTTTCCAGCTAATTCTTGGAGTTGAAATACTGATCCTAGAAATGTTTGAAAGACAAGGTAATGCCTAGCTGAATAGAGCACAAGCGACAGGAGGACTGAGACATTTATTTGGTGCATAATACCTGGGTGTTTCATGTCTTTTTTCCCCGTTAGGGGTTCTCCAGTTGCAACTCTCAGTTGCCTTGAGTCCTCAAAGGAAAATAAGGGAGATGTATAACATAAACTCCTTTTCAGCAGCAGTCTGATAGATTGGGCTTATAGCCATTGTCCTTGTGTAATCTTGCTCGGAAGCTGGTGTTCATCTTAATGCCTCTATGAATTATTTTGGTCTTCCAAGATAAGAACCAAGTACAGTAGCAGCTGCAAGACTATTGTACAAAAAATGGATTTCAAAAAAGGTTGGAAATTGCTTCAGTAACTAACAGGCTGCTTGCAAATAATTTTGAAAGTTCTGTCTGTTTCTTCTTCAAATTACCTTTAAAGCATTTTTTGCTTGCAAAAATTTGAATTAGATGTTCTTGTTCCTGAGAATTTGAAGGTTGTCCTCTGTACATCATGACCTTGACATAACAAAAGTTGAGGAAGAATCTCAGCAGGTAGTCTGTAGAAATTGTTGTTTCAGGTGGCTTTTCTTATATCAGAAATGTGCTTCTGAAGGCTTTTGTTTTGTTTTCCTCTTGCTTTTCAGTAGTTGCCTTACAGTTCTACGGCTCTCTAGAAAAAGAATTCTTCAGAGGCTCAGATAGAAAATGTGATTTCTCCATCTCTTCATGTTTGTCTTGGACTATCTGCTAATCCTTGAATATTGAGCTTGGCATRAGGAAGCTTTATTTGATCTATGTGGGGTTTTTAGCCAGGTCAAGGGATTCTTGAATTATGGGGCGTTGGGGGTCTCAATGCCTGGTCAAACACAGAAAGCTCACTTTAGCCATGCTTTTGGGGAAAAGTTCTGATTCAGAGATGTTTGCTTTGCACCTTTCAGTAGACAAAATTGAACACTGCAGTCCTGGATTGGTACAGAGGAATTTATAGAGGTGAAAAAAATATATTTCTAAACACAAACACATTGACATGGATGCATATCTCCCTGAGTTTGTCTTGTGCATGCCACTTACCTGTCTTGCGTGTTTTTTGGTTTTTTATTTTTTAACTGGGGCTTTTCTTGAATGCATGGTGTTTAATAAAGGGTGTTTTCCTCCTGTTTCAGCCAAGAGTTGAAACTAAACCTGAAGCTCAGTCTCAACCTCCTCGTGTACGTGAACAGCGTCCAAGGGAAAGACCAGGTTTTCCACCCCGAGGACCTAGACCAGGTAACGTGGATCAGTTTGTGTGCCTGCTTGGGGCTAGTTAGTGAGATGGGTCTCCTTGAATGGTCCTGCCTGTAACTGTGGGCTGTACTTGGCTGATTAGGAACTGTCTGTCCCTACTGTCTTCAACCAGAAATGGAGAAATATGATTTGGAATCTACATTGAGATGAGTTATTGCAAAGATTAGGTGTTATTTCTAAGCTTCTGTTCTGTTGAATTGTTTATTAATAGTCAGGCCACTTGCTTSTATGCTTGAATATCTTTCAGGTGGCTTGATGCAGTTTGGAAAAGCTAGTTTTKAAATCTGTTGTTTTTTGAATGTCCCCTAACTTTTGCTGAATCTTGGGAATGAGAGCTCTTACATGCCTGTCGTTATGGCCTGTAGTGCTCTTTGTTTCGGACGAAAACCTTTCTACCRTGTCAGCTCTGCCTCAGTCAGTTAATAATTTTATTTATGTTATTCATACAGAGTATCCAAATCCATGGAATGGTCTCACTAGAAAAGCTGCATGTTACTTTGCAGCTGTCAGAAGTGGTGTTGAGAGGTGAAAGTCTTCAGAGTTGTATTCATTAGTCCAGCCTGATTACTTGGTGAACCTCTGCGCAGTGTTGGAAAAAAACTATCTAGTCAAAGGTCCCAAATCCAAAGTTGCTGACGAGTTCATCATCTGCTGTGGAAAGAAGCCTGGAGTTGTAAGGGAGAGGATAGTATTTGTGAGTATCCCGCAGTGCTAGCGTAAACTTGGCAAGAGCTCTCAAAGCACTGCCCGCAGATGTGGTTACACCACAGCAACTGTAAGCCTCTGTAACTCTGTAACTCTGGTTAATTAAAATTGGTTCTAACRAGAGGTCTCAGTAAGCGTCCCCCAAGCTTTCTGACCCAGACCTGTTTTTTAAGTGCTTTTTGYTTTTGCTTTTGATCAGTGCATTTCCTCACTTGGGGACAGCACTGGAACTGGAAGGATTTRAGGTGCCACGAAAGTATCTTAAAATCTGTTACAAGTTAACATTTTTTTTTAAATCTGTCATCTGTAGCAGGGAGTGAGGGCTGCAACTTGAGGCTAACTAAGTTGCAAAAATGCATTTCTACTACTCTTGGATGAGGATGCAACAAAACCGTATCATAAGCCAAACAGAAAAACTGTAACAGAGCCCAACTCTTTCAATTCTCATTTTGAAGAAACTGGGAGGAAGCAGGGACAGGAGAGGAATAGCTAACATACCAGTGCACCAAATGGTAGAGCTTCTGCCCTACGGTCTTGTTTTCAAAGGAAGTCTGTGAGCCATTTGATCTGCTTAATGAAACTTTGGAAAYGACCTAGCAAGCTTTTTGTAAATTGACTCATGGGGGGAGGGAGAGGAGAGACAGGGGTACATACCTACACTACAACACTTAAAACACAGAAGGGGTAACAGTGTGCTGCGGTCACATTACAAGGTAAGTAAYGATTTGCTAGTGAGTTACAGGATTTTATACTGCCTGCTGCTAAACATATTTATTGCATGGAGGGTGAGGATGAGAAATGCTGTTAGATAACATGTGGTAAAATGGGACCAATTTACCGATAATTCTGTTTCCACTGAGCTGGAGAGAACATTAGGAACTTCACTTCTATTTGGGACAAAATGGTGGAAGATGTAAGCCAGAAGAAGTGACTGTCAAAAGTTGTTTTTAATATGGGTGCAAAATAAGGATATTATTGTTGTATTAAGGAATTAACTGAGAAGTGACTTAAATCCAGATTTTTTGAAAAGAACATTATAATAGGTAGCAAGCTCCATTTCTGTATGATTTAGCAGGGACTGTAGTGGGATTTCCCCCTTTACCCCTTGAAAAAGTCTTCTGGCGTTTTAAATGGAATTTTTAATACTGTTTTGTTTTTATTTGTTGTATAAACTTACTGGTTTAATTATCAGAAGATATGATAGGATCCTCTCACACAAGCTTACCCAGTATGCCAGGTGTATTAGTTAACAGGGACTGATTTAACCTAACCAAGAAAACTAGATGAAAAGAAAACATATACTTTGTGTTATTAGTACAGAGAATTAGTAATGGAGAGGTGCTCATAGGTGGCAAAACTGTCGGAGCTACACAGAGAGGAAGATGGTATCCTCCCTCCCCCGTTGCCCGTGGTAAACAGAAGCTCAAGACCTGAGAGTACAGAAGGCTTTGAGCGAACGTGCTTGGTGCTGTTCATAGATGTATTTGTCCAAGTCTACACACAAGTTCTAACCTCAATGGCTCTACCTTCTTTTTTCTGTTGACGGCAGGGAGAGGGGACATGGAGCAGAATGAGTCGGATAATCGTCGAATAATTCGCTATCCGGACAGCCATCAGCTCTTTGTTGGGAACTTGCCACATGATATCGATGAGAGTGAACTGAAAGAGTTCTTCATGAGTAAGTAATAATTTCAGTTGCAGAGACTAAGAAGAACAGAAGCATTTTCTGTGTTGAAAAGCCACGTACCATTCACTTAGGACTGCACAGGAGAGCTTTTGCATGTTGTAAGATGACAGGTGCTTTCTGGGAAGAAACGGAGAGGTCGTAGAGCTGACACTGTAGGTTTTAATAACTTGGTTCCTTGCTTGTGCTTTCCAGGCTTTGGAAATGTGGTAGAACTTCGCATAAATACTAAAGGAGTGGGAGGAAAACTGCCTAACTTTGGCTTTGTGGTATTTGATGACTCTGAGCCAGTCCAGAGAATTTTAGTTGCAAAAGTAAGTATGAGCATTGAGTAGCCATCAAAGGGTGGAGAGAACACCCTAAAAGCCAAATAGCGCGGGCTATCCTAGTTCCTGTTGCTGTTGTTTCTGGCATTCATTCATCTCCTGCTTTCTCATCATGAACAGCAGATGTAAGAAAAACATTTTTTTGGCATGCTTGGTCTGTCAAGAGGGTTTTCTGGCTTACATCAGCTGTGCCAGGGTTCCTCAAACAGTGACATACTGCTTCAGGTTTTGTACTTCTGCATGCAGGCATTGTGTGGGGCTGAACCCTTCCTATTACAGATCCTTGTAAGCTGAAAACTCAGTACCTAAGCTTTTGAAGGGCATCGCATAGATCACTAAATAGTGTGTCCTGGGGTTCAGAAAAGGAGCGTGGTTATTGGCAGCTGTGACCTGAGGAACTGGAGCGGGGGAAAAGAACAATTTGCATTTGTAGTATTATGGGAGTTAGGCCTGATGGAGCAATTCTTGAATTATTTTTCCAGCAGGCAGGAATTCTAGCCTTGAAGTGAAAAGGCTAAAACCAATCCTTGCCCTTATTTAAGAAAGACATTTCTAATCTTTGCATGCCAGATGAATTAAAAAAAAAAATGTTCAATTTTCTGTAGATATTTAGGGCTGAAGTTGTGTGTCTCAAAGAACTGTTAACAGTTCGTGTTTCTCCTTCACATATAAGTAAAGGTAGGCAGAGGCACGTAGTGAATGCAGTGTTTTCATATGCCTTGTGTAAATGGACTCTTTGAAATGATGACTAACATGTGCCTTGAAAACTTTTCCCTRTAAGCCTATTATGTTCCGGGGTGAGGTGCGCTTGAACGTAGAAGAGAAAAAAACAAGAGCTGCTCGTGAAAGAGAGACCCGAGGTGGAGGCGATGATCGTAGGGATATTCGGCGCAATGATAGAGGCCCCGGGGGTCCCCGTGGAATAGTGGGTGGTGGCATGATGCGAGACCGTGATGGAAGAGGACCCCCTCCGAGAGGTGGCATGGCACAGAAACTTGGCTCTGGACGAGGAACCGGGCAAATGGAAGGCCGTTTCACAGGACAGCGTCGCTGAAGTCTCCRCTGCGGGCAGACAGTCTTGGCAGTGGTACATTATCCATCGTGTTTGCATTCTTGTTAATTTTTTTTGGCTTTGGAATGTGACACAGCCCTTCTGATCATTTCTTTGATGTGAAAGCATCCTTTGGTTTCCAGTTTAAATTGAGGTGGACGTTCTTTCCCCAGTTTCACAACAGGAGTCACACTGTTAATTTATAAATGTAGACTTGGAGAATTGAGGACTGAAAAAAAAAAAAAAAAGACCATTAAACTATCTGCAACAAAAGTGAACTAAAGGACATGCCCAATAGAATTGAGGTCCTTTCAGTCAAAAACCCTCTGCTGCACATTTTGTGTAAGTGTTACAGTTTCTGCCTATTACTGTTGGAAACACAAATAGTGCAATTTGTGCAATTGGAGAAGCTTCCCTTTTTTTTCCTTTTTAGAACACTCGGCTCCAAACAAACTTGTGTTTACGCACTCATCAAAATGCACTAATGGGTACTCTGAACTCATTTCTATTGACATCTGCAGGAGGCATCGGAGGAAAAAACCCTTCATCCTCTTACTCAGACAGAATAGCTTGTGAAATGATGCGGGCATCTGATCTGCTTGCTGTGACCAACATATGTACAAACCTTAATAAGACTACAAGTATATTCCAGAAGGAATCCATTTAGTTGTAAACTAAACAACCCAGAGTTTCAAAGTCATACTCCTGAGTACTAAACAAAGTTTGATAGCTCACGTCAGATTTTTCTATCTGCCCCTCTTCAGTACAGGGATGGCTGCTCAACACACTCCTCCTTCCCCTTTCCCCTTCAATAAGCATTGTACAGTGAAAATTGTCTTGACTGTATTTGAGTTCTCTGGTAATGTAATAAGCATGATGGTGCCTTCTATGAATACATCATTCCAGTCTTGCTGGTGATTTTGTACAGTATAGTGTATGAATTACTGTGCTGCAAAGCCAATCTGCTGCAAAGCATTTAAAAGAAATCATTGAAAAATTGTATTAAAAAAAATTGCAGTATCTTTAAATCAGTAAACATTGCTAAAATTATCATTCACCTTGCTCTTCAATTAACAAGTTCGTCTGTTTTTTTGCAGGGGGGGGAAGGGAGGAAGAAGGCATCCGAGTAGTCTCCAGGTTGTCTTTTCTCTTTAATCTATGTCGAAGTTAAAGACAATGGAGTTGAAATCTCTCTTGGACATTTCAGAAGTCAGTCGAGAATTGTGAACAATTTTTGCCAGCTTGTAATCAGTAGAACTGAGCATCCTTTGTGAGGGTGAGCTCATCAAATGAGGATACTGCAATTTTCAGAGAACAAAATAGCAGCTCTAAGTATTTGCATTTTCCAGTTGGAGCTTTTTTTTAAACTCTTACTCATTTTGCACATAACTGTCAGCTGAAGTTGACACCTTTGTGGCTCTGGACTTAAGGATAGAAAGGAGACATCCTCTTCTTCGGTTTTACTTGTGGGTTTTGCAAGTTGAGAGGTCTGTTTCTGGATGACGTTCTGGAGCACATTCCCATAAACTGCAGCTGCAGCAGACAGTACAGTTCGGCTYGATGCTGGGGGGTGCAGCGAGCACCCAGCTCCGGAGCGTCAGGAGTAAAAGGGGGGGGGGGAGGGTTGTGTGCGAGTCTGTGTGAAAGTGTGACCACTTAAAGCTGCTTCTAAGCATGGAAGACCTCAAAAAAATAGCAATTTCAGGCAAAAGCAGATAAGGCATAATAGCAATCTGTCTCTGGATTATGCAATCATTTGCTCTTTTCTCGTAAGTTGGAAGATTTTGCACATACTTGTTTCTGATGTGTTAGGCAAAGTGAAATAGCATCTATTTTCTCCCGAACTCGAGGTCTTCTGTGTTTGATGGTAAGTCTTGCACTATTTTCATACACTTTTTTTCTGGGACACATTTCTCGTAGTTTCCATTTTCATATTTTAGTTTTTTGGTTCGACTCTTGCATTTTCAGCTGTTACTTGGAAATCTATATTACTTGAACTGCTCACCACACAACAGAACTTAGGTTTGAAGCCTTCAGTCAAATTGCTGTCTTCAGTTAGCAGTTTGCCACCAGTGTGTTTTGTGTAGCTTGTTTTTCTTTTTTAGTGCTACGGTGTTTTGCTGCCACCTATTTAATTGGTATGGCAAATGGCACTGGGAATAATCTCAACAACAAAAATGGAGTATTAGAAGAGCTACTGAGCCATTCTGCTTTCTGGCTTGCTTCTTGTTCAGATGACATGAAAAAACATTGGGACGTCATCCAGAGAAGTTTACATGGTGATAGTTCACCTACTGTACTGTGGACTCTTAAATGTTCTTGACCCTCTTATAGTAAATGTACCTCTTAGAGCAAAGGAAGGGATTCACTGACCATTACTGTTAGTTGCTGATTTGTGGATGGTGGGAGTATTTTATCATTATGGTTCTATTTCAACAAACTTGGCTGACCATCTTGGCTTTAGTGGGTATAAAAGACAGTGGATTACCATCTTTATTGCTGTAACGTGTCAAGCATTATATGCTAGTAGATTCTAGTTTAATTGTTGCAGGTGGAAAGTATTTTTACTTTTAAGTTCCCATTCTGAATGTGTTTTGACTAAACATACCAATAAACTACTGATGTCTGCAGCATTTACCAATGTCCCTAATTCTCTTGAATGTAGGTTGGTGGAGAGCACTATTTCACCTCTTACGATACAGAAAATGGATTTAAAAGAGAACTTTTTCTGGCTTGTCACACTATGGGAAGCCATATTAGCAGAGAGTTGCATACTTGAACTGAAGTGACTGCAGCAGAGTCACTAAGCTCTGGTTCACCATGGCCGTGTAATCCCCTTGTCTGGGATGCTCGCTGGGAAAGACGCAACCAACGGGGAGGCCAGAAAGCCCCGCCGGTTTGGTCTGGTCTCGCTGTGGTTGGTGAGGGCTGCTGGCGCTTGTCCYGGTTTGCGTTGCTCCTGCTCCAGAGCTGAAACGCAGGAAAAGCTAACACGGTTCGTCCGTGTTGGACGTGACCAGCAAAACAGTGCCCTTGTTGCAAGTTGACCCCCTTGATCTGATGGCTTTTCTCAGCTCAGGGTGCGCGGTTCAGGGAGGACATGGGCTCCTCTCGAGCGCGTCCCGGGGTTGGCTCCTCGGCACCCAGCACGGCTGCCAGACTTGGGGGCTGTGGAGTCTGGCTTTGGGGGCGCTGCGTAAGCGGATGCTATGATGAGAATAGGAGAAGCTTGCACGGAGTCTCTGAAGCTAATTCAGTCCACTGTGGGAACTGTGGTAGATAGAGAGTTACATAATAACATGGAAAAACATACATACAAATGTGTGTCAGTAGGGCAAGTCAGTAGTGCCTTAAATCTGGAGTCCCTTGCTCTTGGCTCTGGTGTCACTTACCCACGATACTGAGGAACAGATTCTCATGCTGCAACATAACCCCTGTTTTTCCCCTTCTTGCCTTTGCTGGCTATGCCAGTGCCAACATTGGCCCAAAATGCTGGTAAAGGGATGATTCTTACAATGCTTGTAGATAAAATGTGCCTGAAACATGGAGTCCACGTAGAGCTGTATCATTTCTGCAGAAGCTTCTGGTAATTGCTGTCTGCTGTATCTTGCAGTCCTGTGCCAAGTACGTGTTTTGGCTCTAACATTTTCTGCTAACTGGGAGAACCAAAATTAATTTGGAAGCTTGTAAAGATGCACAGTTGCGCGAGCTGAAATGCTGGAGCTGACGAGCAGATCCTGCAGCAGAGCCCTGAGCTGGAGTCCCTGAAAACTCCTCTGAGGAATGGCCTCAACTGCTCTGGGACGTGTTAGCACCAAAGGACACCACAGACACGCAGGCCCCGCGATGCTGTCTCCTGAAGCGTTCAGACCTTCGCATGGCTTTATAAGGTAGATATATGGAGGCCTGCAGATTCAGGCTGCATGGTTATCTGGGGGCTGGGGAAGAGGGGAGAAGGCAAAGAAAACGGTATCTGAAGACTGATAAAGACAAACAGGATCTGCCAGGACCAAGTTTCACTTGTAACATGAAATCTTAGATGCTTAAAATCTCAAAAGAGCACATTTTGTCATTACCTGAGCTGCGCTGGTTCAGAGCAATGTTAAAAGTTTGTGAATGGTGGTATGTGATGATCAGCTTGTACAGTTCTTTCTTTTTGTAAGGTTGAAATGAAACAAGGTAAAAATATTAGATGCCTACCATCAGTGATAGCCTGTGTGCTTTTCATGGGGAAAAAAGTGTAGGAAGTAATTTGTAGAAAAGCATTCATAAGCTGGGTCATGGGTGTGCGTTTTGCGAGGAGCCCAGCGGGGCAGTCGAGGGCTGTCCAAAGGAGTGACGGCTTGAGTGCTGCGGTGCCCTCGAGCATTTCACTGGCGGCACCCGGCTTCCCGGCAGCTGCCCACACTGAGGTACTTACTGCTTCTGAACTTCCATGGATGTGCTCCAAGAAAGGCCCTGGTGGACAGTGATTGCTGAGGATTTTTTTGTATTTCAGGTAATAAAAACCCAACTTGGAAAGGTGGATTTGTTTTAAATGATAGAAAAAGACAGTGGGTTACCTGATAAACCTTGGGAAAGCTCCACCTGTCTATGGTTAAAGCTCGCCTTCCTGCAGAGGGAAGAAAAAACTCAAGACTTGGGCGTACCTGTCAGTCATGTTCTGACTCTGGCATCTCTTGGTCTGAAATGGAAGTGAAATGTCTCAGCAATGGTGCTTCTGATACCAGCTCTCCAGTGCTTTTCGTTTCCTCTGACAAGTGGGAGCGGCATAAAATACAGTGTGTGTGTGTGTGTATTTGTGCGTGTGCRTAAATGAAAGTCGAGGACGGCTTTGACAGGTGCTGACACGATGCTCTTGTTTGCTGCCTGTCTGAAGGCACAGTTTTGACTGCAAACATTTCCAGTAACCTTGAAATCTTTGAGTGACTTCAGAAGGGGTAAAGTACACAACTCAAAATCCAACGCTGGTGTAAACTGGTGGGCCAAGCACCTATGGCCTGTGCCCCTCTCGCTCGGGCAAACATGACTGTGCTTCTGCAGTGCACGTGACAGGGGTAAGAGCCCCAGTTTGGTGGTGCCCTGGGTGTGTTAGAGGATGCTCTGCACTGAGTTCACCAGTGCTTAGTTGTACAGAAAGGCATATGGCTGAGGCAGAGATGAAGAACGGAAAGCTCAAAGGAATTGGAGCAGAGAAAGCAAAATCACACAGGTATCATTAGTCATTGCCACAGCCACATTTGGAGGAACTTGTTGAGGTGAAGGAGAAAAATGTTATCCCAAAAAAGGTGCTGGAAGCGTGCAGTCCTCTTGCAGGGGCAGATCAGCTGCTCTGGATATTGGTGACAAGTAAAACGGCAGTAGTGGGAAGAGGATCAGCTCTGGACGTGGAAGCAAGTCACAGCATCAGGCAGCTACGGCAGTGCTGCTCAGGGCAACAAAGTCATCGTCCTGTTCATTTGAATGAAACGAAAATGAGGGAAGGGCCTGGGGGAGCAGCGGTGAAGGCAAACTGTGCAGGAACTCCTGGCCACGGTGATGAACCATCTTACCACCGAAGTATACAGAGAGCGTCTGCTCCATCTGAACTGCACAAGCAACCAGGGGTTACATGGACCTGAGTTTTGGGTTATGGAGTAGCTAATGATCCAGAGGATCAATGCCAAGTCTCCTCTCTGGCTCTGCTCCCCTTAACGAAGTCCATCAGTAAAGAGACAAGGGGAAACTGTATAAGCCTCCCCCTGCCCAGCTTGAACTTGGATTGGGGCTAGCGCGGAGCAGCAGGAGCGGCAAAGGTAAGGCTGAACATTGCTGACAGGTGCAGCTTTGCTTGTGCACCAAGATGCAGTGATACGTGCAAAAAGATGAAAAGATGCACGGTGTGCTGGGGATGGGTAGGGCTGTGGTTTCTAAGTCCTGCTTTGAAGAACTCTGGGCACCAGAGAATGGTTTTTGAGATTGTGCAATAAATGTAACAGTGTCTGCTGGGCCCTGGGGAAGACAAGAGGGCTGTAGGAAGGGGGAGCAGGAAGCATGTAGCACTCAAAGCAGAAAAGGTGAAACACAGCCAAGTACTCACAGGGGAGCAGCTCCTACCCGGCAAGGTGCTGCAGCAGGGTGCTGAATGAAGCTCATGTGCAGGAAATGAATAAAAGGCTGGAGTCCAAATGTGCCTGGACTAAGGCTAATGTTCCCCCGCTGGACTGACGTACCAGGGAGGGCTGGGGGGGGGGGGGCAGCTGCTGCCCTCCCGTTTGACGCGGGTATTGGCAAATGCGGATCTTCGTGGCTGGTGCCCACGTGCTAAAATGCAAAGAAAGAGCTGGTGCAGGCCTGGGCGGGGGGGAGCTGCCTGCGGCCCGGGTGCAGGAGCAGGGACACGGTCCCCCCGGGCCAGGGCTGCAGCTCGGGAGGGGGGGGGCAGCAGTCACCCCCGAGCCAGAGGGTTTGCTT